>NW_004444051.1:2245021-2282211 GCF_000243295.1 Trichechus manatus latirostris
AAAAAAAAAAAAAACAAACCTGTGGTTGTCAAATTGAATCTGACTCATGGTGACTCTGTGTGTTTCAAGGTAGAACTGCTCCATAGGGTTTTCTTGGCTGTAATTGCTAGGCCTTTCTTCTGTGGTGCCTCCAGGTGGATTCAAATTGCCAACCTTTACGTTGGTAGTCAGAGCACTAACTGTTTGTGCCACCCAGAGCCCGTGAAGGGGAGGCCAGGATGGATAAAAGGGCTTCTCCCACTTTCAATCATCAGATATACAGTGAGAGAAAAGCCATCCTGAGTCAGGACCTCTCCTTGCTCACATGGTCTCCCTGTCTACACTACTGAAATACATGCATGTAGAAACTGCTCAGTGAAGCAAACCCCTCTCAAAATTATCTCAACTTGAATAATGTAAATAGATTTATGATCTGTGTGTCTTTCACATGCTTTTATGGGTGTGGAAAATGGTTTACTTTATTGATGTAAGTAAGCTGAGTTTGTTGGATCTTATTGAAAAGACCCTAGAGATCTGTCAGAAAATCCAAATCTCATTAGACTGAGGGGTGATTTAAGGGACTCTTGTTGCTTTGTTTGAGCCAGAGGTTTACTATTCCTATCGGATGTACTGATATGTATATAAGGCAAAAGGCAGGATAGTGGTTGAAGTATCACATGGGGTCTAGTTTTTGTGTAGGATACCCTATAAAATTATGCTGCATTCCTGATTCCTTCTACTTAGGGATAAAGTCATAAAATTTGTCACTTTCGGGTTGACTGTTTCAGGGAGCCATACTATACAATAGGTGTTTCTAGTGCCTTGGACGTTAGGAATCTTCAGGGTAGTGGCATAAACAGGCTAGAGGAACCTGGGGAAAGTGAATTCCTTTATTATAAAATAGTGACAATAATACTTATCTATAAATTTTGGTAAAAATGAGTCTTAATGTTTATTTAGCACATAAGAGATGAACAATAATATAACCACTGGCATAGCTGCCTTATCCTGTATCATCTACCCCCTAGATAGAAATGAATATCTATATCTATAGCTAGGAGCCCTGGTGGCACAGTGATTAAGCAGTTGGCTGCTAACTGAAAAGTCAGCGGTTTGAACCTACCAGCTGCTCCACGAGAGAAAGTTGTAGCAATCTGCTTCTGTAAAGATTACAGCCTTGGAAACCGTATGGGGCAGTTCTACTCTGTCCTATAGGGTTGCCGTGAGTCGGAATCGACTCAATGGCAGTAGGTTTTTTTGTTTTGGTTTATATCTATAGCTATGTATATATATTTATAACTATAGCTATAACTATACTTATCTATATCTATTATCCATATAATTTAATTGTATCCAAGTCACATGTGGAAGCCTCAGAAAAGAAGATTCCTTCCTCATCTATCTTTCTATCATCTATCTGTCTGTCTGTCTACTTATCTAATTTATTTATGTATTAGATTTAATGTATATAATTAAATATATAAAATAAATATGTAACACATGAATATATAACATCTATATTACATACTATATAATTTATATTCAGTTTAAAATTATTAACACTTTACATGAATCAATTTTTTTTTCTTTTTAAAAAAAGAAAAGCACTTAAATTATTTCTGATTTTCTAATTACACAACAATTTTTCCCATTCTCTCAGTTTAGTTCTTGCAAAGTATCTGGTGCAAAGCCGGTATTCAGTAATTGATGCATGGGTGTCGTTTACCAAAGACATGCCCTACATAGTTACCTGAAGCAACTAATCTTTCTTAATGTTCCAATATCACCAATATGAGTGTCCATATCACAAATGCAGTGAATCAGAACTTTCCTGTATATTCAACACGAGAGTTGATTTTTAAAATTATATGAATCATTAGGCACTCCAGGACTGGACTTCTGCTTTCTCTTTTGTTATATCTGTTTTATGAGTAATACTTTCCCTAGAAAACTGTAAAAAACTGTATTTTCCTGAAATCCAGAATTTCTCATTCATTAGGTCTCATTTTAGTCCTCACAAGTTCAATAGCATCTCTGAACATTCTAGTAGGCCTGCCAATTGCTTGTGAAGGGTGGCTACTCTCATCCAAGGCTCTTCAAATTTTAGCATCTTGGGATGGATAGGGGTGATTGAAAAAAGACTGGGATGTGAGACCTGGCTGATGGTTTTGGAATCTCTGCTATAATCATATTATCAATGCCAGAGAGTTTGGCCTTGTGAGAAAGAATCACTGAAGAAAAGAAAAAACTCTGGTTGCAGTTAATGCAATAATTAAATGAAAAAGTGTGTGTTTAAATTGCAGTTGGAATAGGAAATTAAATTACATAAAAAAGTGTTACAGATTTGGACAAGTTTTCATACTGTTAATAAATTTATGCATAATTCATTTTCTTGTAGGCTATGACAAAATAGCATAAATAACTTCATTTATAATGCTGTGAATTTTTCTGTTCTTAATTCTTAATTGGGTGATGGCTAAAATCATTTAAATGCTTCTGGATGGCTGAATATATAAATGTTTAAAATGAGCAGTTCTAATAGGTTTCTAGGCAGATTTGTTTAATAATATTACATTTATTTTCAGATGCTAACATAGCACAGATATTGTATAAAGATTGCAGCCAATATGGTGTGAGTTTGATATGATTTTTAAGAAGAAGATATTAAATCTCTACCCCTGGAGAAAGCACTCTGGTACTCATTGAGCTAATATTATATGCTAGGCACTACACTACTCACTTTCCCATTTCTTCCTTACTGTAGAGCTAAAGGAGCCCTGGTGGTGCAGTGGTTAAGAGGTTGGCTGCTAACCAAAAGGTGGGCAGTTTGAATCCATTAGCTACTCCTTGGAAACCCTATGGGGCAATTCTACACTGTCCTATAGAGTCGCTGTGAGTCAGAATTGACTCAATGGCAGTGAGTTTGGTTTGCTTTTTTTATAGACCTAAAGGCACGTGTATTAACCTCATTCAACTGGTGAGGAAATTGAGGCTCCAAGTATTTAGGAGTTAGTTAGCCCCAGGTTCCATAGGTGGTTAGTGGCAGAGCAGTGACTTTGACCCAGGTACTTTGAGTCTCTGAAACTTGCATTCTTTCCATGACCGACAGCCTGACACCTTACACACTCAGGGAAGTTTAGCACCTAAGTATCCGAGAGCCAAGCCTGCTGTAGTAGGAGGGAGTTTCTTGCTGTAGGGAGTCCCCTGGTGGTGCAAATGGTTAAGCACTCAGCTACTAATTGAAAGTTGTTGGTTCAAATCCATCCAGAGGCTCCTGGGAAGAAAGACATGGTGATCTACTTCTGAAAAATCAGCCATTGAAAACCCTGTGGAGCACAGTTCTAGTCTGACACACATGAAGTCACATGAGTCAGAGCTGACTCCGTGAAAATTGTTATTTGTTTTTGCTGCAGCAGTGGCCAGGCAGTGACTGAGTATCAGCATAGCCAGTCCTTGGGTGCTTGCAGTAGCTACCACTATAGCATCTGTTTTGTGGCTCCCAGGAACTGCACTTGAGGCAGTGACAGGAGCTACTGAAACTCAACCTCACCCTAGTGCTGAGGAGCCCACTTTTGGCAAAGGCAAGGTCTTCATTACCTGAGGCATGTGGGGAACCAGAGACAACCAGCAAAGGTGTGATAGCCTGTGGCTGCCTTGCAGGACTAGGGGACAAGCCTACCACACGGAGCCCTCGGGGTACCAAGTACAGAGCATGTGGTCCTGGGTTGCTGTGTCTGTATGTCCATCTGGGTTTGCGATTCATAGAGACCATGGCTGTCACCAATCAGATGAGTTAATACTGGAGAGTTTCCACCAGCATGGCGTATGTCTGCTTGTATGATGATATCTATACATTCCCAGCAACAACTCATTAAGATCCTTCTAGATTAACTGATCAAACTCAGGGTTGTCAGTATTCTTCCCCCAGTATATACCTACTGCTTCTTCAGAAGGATGTGGGAGTGAGAGGATGGTTAAGGCAATGGGCCTGCCATGGTCCTGCAGGCAGACTGCTCTTCACCTTACTGGCTGTGTGACTTTGGGCAATCTGCTTAACCTCTATGCCCCATTTCCTCATCTGTATAATGGGGTGATAACAATACTTGTCTCATAGCATTATTGTAAGGATGAAGTGAAATAATTTTATGGAATTCTTGGTACATATTAAATACTCAACACTTGTTAGCTATTATTTTTATTCTCCTTTTTCTGCTAGACCATTCGTCTGCCCCTGGGAAGATAAATTTGGTGTTACTGTATCAAAACGGAAAGTAGCAGAATCAGCACAATACATCCATCTCCCCACCCCCGCCCTTTTTTAGTGCCATTAATGACATGCATTTACTGGGAATCACTTTGGGAGTTCACTAGTCAAGTGTAAAGATCTAATCTTTTTCCATTTAGGGAAATGATCGCCAATCTAAGTCTACAATCGGATACAGTGACAACTCTTCTCCTCAACCCCAGAAGAGAAAAGGGAAAAAAGAAGATGTTGCAAATTCAGAAAAACCCACGAAAGTGAAACAAAATGTAAAGTTAAAGAATTCACTGCAAACAATTCCAAACAGTGGTAAGTTTATTGCTACAATTATACAGCCATCTTGAGGCTGTGACATAATTTTAGTTCTTACACAGATTCGTTAATTTTCCTGGGTGCACAAAAGGTACTCTGTATAAGAATTTTCGAGGAAGGCTTTTTGGATATGAGGGATGCTGCTGTTTTTCATGCTCCATTTCTTAGGTGTTGCGTTGGGAGAACTCTTATTTTGGAAGCAAATGTTTCTTGTGGTGGTCTTATAAAAAAGGTAAAATTTACCATTGTCTGCTCCTACTGATAGTGCTTGATTAACATTTTTATCAGCTGCTGTTGACATCAGTTTCCCTTATTTATCTCCAGCCCATGCCCACATTCATTGTGGTTTACTTTTCACACAGATCACCTTTCCTGACAAGATGTTTTATAATTCTACTGATAGTCAAGAGAATACTAAACACACACAAAACTTTACCAATAAGTAACAGCATACATACCAAAAATAGTTAATGCAGTTTTTTCTTCAATACCATGTGAGAGGTGGTATACCAGTTGCCGTCAAGTCATAGTGACCCTGTAGAACAGAGTGGAACTGTCCCATAGTGTTTCCAAGGCTATGATCTTTATGGAAGCAGACTGCCACATCTTTCTCCCAGTGGGGCATAGCGCGTGAGAGGGGAGTGATGTGGGAGGGCAGGAAGGGCTGCCTGGAAAAAAGCCCAGTGGAGTGACTGCTTCTCCTTCCTACCTGGAATCTGCTCACACCACCTGCAGTGGGACATGGTGGGGTGCCCAGGAGGAGGATGGATGGGTTGAGGTGTGGACAGAGCCTCATCTTGTGCCTGGAGGCCCCACTCATTTCACGGTTGTTATGAGAAGTCACATTAGAACCACAGCTAAGGAAGGCTTCACAACTGATGAGACTTCGGGAACTTGTGCGAGAGTCTACAGGAAACTGCACAAATGATGAAAGAGCTGGAAGAAACATGCGTGAGATTAGGTTAAAAGAATAGGCTAAATGAATGAACCAATTACACAAAGAGGGACCAATTACACAAAGTGCAAGGGGTTTAAGTCTTGAATGACTTAAGTCATGGTGATAGCTGGAAGTCAGAGTCCTAGATTCTTGTCCTAGTCCTGCTATTGACTTTGGGCAAGTCACGAAACTTTTTTTTAGCTTTATTATCCATCTGTAAAATGTGGGCTCATACTAAGATTTATCTTTAAGGTTTTGCTTATCTAAGTCTGAACACTCCTTGTCAGTCACCACGAAACAAGGGGGCCAGAGTGGAGTGCAGTCATTCAGCAAATGTTTACTGAGTGCCTGTTACATGGCAGGTGGAATCCCTGGGTGGTGCAGATGGTTGATATGCTCAGCTGCTAATCCAAAGGTAGGAGGTTCTAGTCTACCCAGAGGTGTCTTGGAAGAAAGGCTTGGCAATCTACTTCTGAAAAATCAGCTATTGAAAACCCTATGGAGCAGAGCTCTACTGTGACACACATGGGGTCACCATGAGTCAGAACTGACTCAACAGCAACTTTTTTTTTTTTTTTTGAATTAACAGATACCAATGGGGGGAAAAATTAACTTGGAAGAACATGCTATTCATTGAGCATAAAAATTAACAGAGGCTTATTTTAATCAATGTATTTTAGATTGTGACACTCCCAAGGTTATGGACTTTATCTTGCTAGTATTTTTATCCCTAACAACTGACACAAGTTTAATACATATGAAGGAATGAATGGTGGAAGTTAAAAAATAGATAAGTCTCTGTAATATTAAAATCCACTCAGAAACAGGACCCGTTTTAAAGTTTTTATGAATTATTTTTTATTGAAATGCTTTTATAGAAGATTGATTGCTTATTCTCTGTGATGCTCTTACTATCTTATGAAAATTCCTTTCCAAATCCTACTTTCAGTATATTTTTTAAAAGTTTTTAGATTTAGTATTTGACCCTGAGAACAAATCTCACAACATTATCTTTTCAGGTGATGCCATTTATAGAGAGTTGGGGACACAAGAGGCTGCCTGAACACATCCACCTTTTGTAGAGAAGAAACCTTTACTAAAAGTTGTATTATCAGTATTTTTGCTTTTGTAGAAATTCACAATTTTCAAAAACATTTGTGTCTATTTGCATAGAAAAAGAACAAAAACATGTTTAACACTGAAGCAAGTCATATTTTAAAAATGCTAAGAAAAGGTAGAAGCCCTCAACAGTTCTTTCCTTGTCTTTAGAGCATCCTGCAGTTGTTTTGGACAATTGCCTATTTAAAGTGTATATTTTCTAATGAGCTTTATCATAAGCAGATCACAGGTTTTTAACTGTTCGGATCTCATTGTTATATGGAACATCTGCTGGTGTCTTTTGAATAAAGATTCTGGGGACTGAATTTTTTTTTTTTCCCCAGTAGGAGGCTTGTACCATTGATCTAGAAGCATATTTAAGCGTTTCCTGATAGAAAGAACATGTAACCTGGAAAATGATTGAATCTTGGCTTCCAGAAACAACTTCTCCAGGAAAAAGGAAAAAAAAAAAAAAAACAAACGCTTAAAAAAACCTGTGCGGTTCAACTGGCTTAAACAATGATTGATAAATTTAAGCAGATTAGCTTAAACCCATACTATTGAATATTGAGCTATTTTTCCTTAATGGATCTTCCTCTGCATGTCTTGGCCGTAGAAATTTTCCAGATCGTCATGTCAAACCATCTCTTTTTTCTTTAACTGCTTAATCCAACCTTCAGTTGCTTTTTAGTTTAATGCCATCTATTTTAGTAATTAGAATCAAGTGTGTGCTTTTGGATCCTTCTTTCTCAAGAGGGCTCTTATTCTTTAGAGAGGTAAAAGCAGTAAAGATCTGAAAGAAAATGAATGTGAAGGGCGTGGAGAATCAAGATAATGAGTAAAAAATAGAAGAGTTTAGTTTTAGAGATGAAATCTATGTAGTTTTTTCTACTTAAAATATATATTTTAATTTGGTATTAAATAATTTTATTTCAAAGGATTAAATATTAGAGTTAGTGTGAATATCTATGTTTATTTTATAGCATATGTTAAATGTGAATTTTCTATCCAGTGTTTTTTTGCCTATGTACTTTTACAACTGTTCTCATCTTAATTTGAAAAAAAAAGACTTTGTAGACTATCTTCATTTTTTATAATTAAGATTGGAGTTGCATGTTTTTGTTCTTTTTTTCTCTATATTTTGATATTTAATGCTATATGAGCAATGCTGAAATCAGTCTGTAGATGGCAACCTGGATCTAATTTTATTTCCTTTTGACTCTTTCTCTCTGTAATAGTAAAGCTTAATAATAATTCAAGCAGAGCAGTGACATATTTCTTTAGGGAAACAAATCCCATTTTCTTTTGGTAGCCAATATGTAAAATAAGATTGGGTGGTGATTGATGAAGTTAGGTGTGAAATGCATTTTTAGTGCTACATTTAAATACCAGCTTAACTGGCCAGCACATGTTTTTGTTACACTTTACACTTCAATTGTGGTGCCTTGAGATATGTTTTAGAGGCTGTTAACTAGCTGTACTCTCTATTATGAGCAAAATAGTAATGATGATGGTTTTGAAATAGCATTTTGGGTAACTAATTATATTCATTGTTAGTTTTAATATTTGGTACATGAAAAAATTTAGTGATTTTTGGAACCCTTGGGAACACAGGAAGTATAGTGAATTTTGGCCTCCTTAGAAATGTTGGAAAGGCTGCAGAGAAAATACCCAGGTCTGTATTACTACAGCCTATGTTGTATTAATAATTATACAAACTTTTAAAAGGCAAAGTGTGAAAATGTAAGCAAAAACAGGGATTGCCTTCTTTTGAAGGATGTGGTTCTCTCTTTCTACATGTGTGCACACACGCATGCACACCTATGCACTCACACATGCACACACTCACACGTCCACATGCACACACACACGTGCACACTCATACCAGGACCTGTATCCTTCTTGATGCAGTTCCTGGCTTACTCCCAGTGTTGTTCTGTGATAGTTCCCAAGGAACCCGTGTGATTTAAAGTCTTGATGAATGATAGGGAGCAGGTGCAGTGCCTGAGAAAGGATGCCTGAATATTATGACCTTGCTTGGGTGACTGCCCTTGAGCAGTCATGCTCTTGAATTTCCTGGTAACTACAACCTGGACATGGTTTGCCTGCATTGCTCTGAGCATGATGCATTACCGCAGTCCATCCTTAGAGTCACAGAGCCAGGGGCGCATGGAAACCAAAGCTTTTTTGGTTCAGCCATGAACCAGTGCTTAGGCACTTACATGGTCTATAGTCACAAAAGACCCTGAAGATGAAGCAGAAGGCACGTTTTCCAAATGTCTGTCCTTGCTCTCTCAAGTCTAACCCTCCAAGGGGTATCATGTACTGGAAGGAGTTGTATAAGAAGAAACAAAGATAGTTTCATAAAGTGTGGCACTGGTTTTATTTAATAAGCTAAGGTAAGACTTATGATTCATTGGTGTCCATTGCCCGCACATTCACCCTATAACAGGGTTTCTGTTCCTTCATTGATCATAACTTCTGTCTCAATGGCAGTGTATGTTGTGGGATATGGGTCAGATTTTATTACATCAAGTACTACTCTGATAAAAATTTGTTAAGACAAGCAGTTTTCCAAGGCCTACTGACCCACTTATTGTAATGATATATTGTGCAACAAAATTCTAGTACAGAAAGGGGTTTTAGTAATTTCTTGAGGGTTTACTGTGGCATCATTCAAATTCTATTAATAAACGTTAGTTTCAGAATGTGTATTTTGCCATCAACTTTAGTGCTGAGAGATTGAAAACTTGCAGGCTGACTGAATACCAGTAAGATGTGTATCTCAGTCTGAATGGAGTTTAAGATACTAACCCTCTTTAGAAAAAGATTATTTTCATATCTTGTGCTCTTATACATTGTATAGAGAAGTACTGTGAGAGAATCATTCTTTAATAGCAGATATAGGGTTGAAACCTCTGCAGTAAATTCTTTTGGGAGCTATTTTTTATGGAGCCTAGTGAGGGTTATAGAGATGCTATTGGTTTTCGAGAGAAGTTTGTGAGATATTGGATTATACAGATCTTTCTAAACCTTCGGAAGATTTTATTCCATAATTTATTTTAAGTAGATATTTTGGTACTTACATCACATTTTCTGTAAAAATAGCCCATAAAATTCTATGTAACCCATGTTGTTACTGTTGTTAGCTGGCTTCGAGTTGGCCCCAGGCTCATGGAGACCCCACACACAACAGGATTGGACTGTTGTGATCCATAGGATTTTCATTGGCTGATTTTTGGAAGTAGATTGCCCAGCCTTTCTTCCTAGTCTGTCTCATTTTGGAAGCTCTGGTTGTTTAGCATCATAGCAACACTGAAGCCACTAGTGACAGATGAGTGGTGGCTTCTTTTGAGGAACATTGGCCAGGAATTGAATCCGAGTCTTCTGCACAGAAGGCAACAATTCTACCACTGAACCACCACTGCCCTCAAGTAATCCATAATGCATCTTAATCACTGCGTTTTACTAATAATGCCATATAATGTACCCACAGGGTGTAATAACGTTTCTGATGGAAACACAAACTAGGAGTTCTGTATTAGAATACCAGGAACTCACGTTACCTGCTGCAGAGGGATTTAAAACTGCCCTAGGTCAAGTCACTGGCGAAGGCCAGAGCCTTGAGGTCAGGGATCCAACGAGGTTTGAGTCCGAAGAGGAACGCAAGGGTTAGGGGGCCAAATCTGGGGTTACAGGCATAGGGACATGCACCGTGGGCTGAGGTTCTTTTATTAGTGTGATTCTCTGTAAGAGGATTATGTTGGGATTGTCTCATCTTTGTGTTTTTCCCAACCTCCAGGATTTGGCTGGCCAGTCTCCCTTTTCATAGATGCTACACATTACTTCTGAGCAGTGCCTCTTTTCTTCTTGACCCCCTGAAGGCTCCAACACGTTTCACAGCATTTCCTTAATTCCAAAGCCTCCAACGTCAGCTCTAAACCTTGCTGTAGCTTACTGTAGATAAAACGTGTATCCACACCAATGCTTAGTTTCTGGCACAATAAAGTCTGGAACATGATTCATCTGCTTTTCAGAAAGAAATCAAAATTGAGTTTGTTGTTGTTTGTGAGGAGCCCTGTGGCACAGTGGTTAAAGGGGCTTGTCCGCTAACTGGAAGGTTGTTGGTTTGAACCCACCAGCTCCTCCATGAGGGAAAGATGTGGCAGTATGCTTCTGTAAAGATTTACAGTCTTGGAAAACCTATGGGGAAGTTCTATTCTGTCCTGTAGGGTCACTGTGAGTCGGAATGGACTTGACAGCGGTGGGTTTGGTTTTGGTTTTGGTGGTGGTTTGTTAGTTACCATACAGTTGGCTGTGACTCATGGCGACCTTATGTATAACAGAACGAAACGTTGCCCAGTCCTGCACCATTTTCATGATCATTGATATATTTGAGTCAATTGTTGTGGCTATTGTATCAATCTATCTCACTGAGGGTGTCTCTTGTTTTCAATGACCTACTACTTTACCAAACATGATGTCCCTTTTTAGTTACTGGTCCTTCCTAATGACATGTCCAAAGTAAAGAGCTCTTACCGCCCTCACTTCTAAGAAGCATTCTGGTTGTACGTATTCTAAGACTGATGAAATTGGGTCATACTGGACATTTCGTCATGGGATCTGAAGTAGGGCCCAGACCGAGGCTTAGCTAGGGAGAAGTCTATACCAGGAATGACTGGGAGACACTGATCATGGGTGAGTGGCAGAAAGAAGGAGGAGGAAGTAGCCATGGGATTTATTACCCTTCCTCCCTCCTCAACCTCCTCTTTCCTGTACCAGGCCTTGGTTGAAATAAAACCAGGGTGGAGACCTGGTCTGTTAAAATATCACATCACAGGGTACCAGGGGAGTGGGGAGGGGTGTTATCTACTTTTCTGTTGTAGCTGCTCCTTGGTCATCATTCATATGTAAGTGATATATATAAACATTCACCAGAATATTCCACACAGAGTAGCACTCAGTTAGTGTTTGCTGAGTGTGTGTGTGTGTGTGTGTGTGTGTGTGTGTAGGTCAAGCATGCCTATAGTTGTGACAATTGAGATCAAGGACTGCCAGTTACAAAGATTGAGTAATGTTACAAATTCTGTTACCTACCCATGCTTTAGAACATTTCATTTGTGGATTTTAACCTGATATTTTATAAACTTAATCTAAAAATACTCAGAAGAGATGAAGAGCATTTGATTAGTTTTCCAGATGAGAGGGAAAAGTAGAGAAACCAGAGTTTACCGAGAGTCAGAGGGTATGTCAATGGCTAGTGATTTCTGGAAACTCCCACACTGCCCCATCGTTGGCTAAGGGGTGGACACCGTGTGGCTTGTTTGTAGGCCTATTAATGCCCATGGGTCTAGGGAAAGGCATGAGAGAGGTTTTCTTGTGCATGTCCTTTGACCTGTCTTCCTTCAGTGGTGAGAATATTGACGTATCTCCGCAAACACTGAAGCTTATCGGAGAGATTTTGGGGAGTTCCTATTTTTCTCCTCCTCCATTCTTCAGTATTGCATATTCTTTTGTAAAATGGGAATGATTTGAGAACTTTCTGTTTTGTAGATGTAGGAGTTAGTTTGGTATAGTCATGGTTCAGTGGTAGAATTCTTGCCATCCATGCTGGAGACCCAGATTCAATTCCTGGCCAGTGCACCTCATTCATGCACAGCCACCACCCCTCTGTCAGTAGAGGCTTGCATGTTTCTGTGATGCTAAATAGGTTTCAGCAGAGCTTCCAGACTAAGAGACACTAGGAAGAAAGTCCTGGTGATCTGCCTCCTAAAATTAGCCAGTGAAAACCCTATGGATCACAGTGGTCCAGTCTGCAACTGGTCATGTGGATGGTGCAGGTCCAGGCAGCATTTTGTTCCGTTGTACATGAGGTCACCATGAGTTGGGGACTAACTCCATGGAAGTCAATAACAACAACAGGAGTTAGTTATTACTAACAAGGAGTCTCCTTTTTTGCAATCCTGGATTGGATAATGGGTCTTTGCTACTCTCACACATCCCAGGCTGGGAAGAGTCTAAATCTTCAGCATTCAGACCTATATTTTCAGGAGTTGGGAACCTTGAAAAAGGTGGATATTTTTGAGGCTGATCTCTAATTTATTTATCAAATGACCAAATCCAATTTTTTTTTTTTTTGCAGTTACTTGAATGTGTTAGGACTTAAACTGTCATAGCCTGAACCCTTCTCTGTGTCTGAATTTCCTTCCCCGTGTTTCATGTATCTTTAGGCTTAACCTCACTTTGCTTCCTGGAACACCTTTCAGTTTTTTGTTAAACATTTATTGAGTGCCTACTCTGTGCCACACACTTTGCTAATCACCAGGGATAACTCCATTTTTTCTTTTTTAAACTAATTGCTCATCACACATTTTCTTCCAATAGTCAGTTGTAATTGTATCTCAATAAATTGTTCTTGATGAACTAGGAGCAGTTTTTCTTCCCCATCCATTTCAATGACCAAACTCCATTCACCACCTATAAATGCCAAAATGTGTTTATGTTGTAAGCACTGACATTTTTTTCTTCTTGGTTTTGTCATTTCCTAGGCCTCTGTATCAACTGTGTCCGTTTAGAAAGTAGCAGCACGTTGCCAGAGACCAAGGTCATTTCTGCTTATATGTATTTAGCACTGTGTCTGGGACACCTGGTACTGCAAGACAGGGGAGAGATATTCCCTCACTCATATAATATGCTGGGGCACCTTTGTAGACTGTGGCTTACTTTATATATGAATTCTATTTTTCATTCTTCTCTTTTGCCCTCCTTGTTTTTGGAGTAAGATACAATGTTTACTGCAAATCACCATGCAATGTTCCTATCACAAAGGGGCTAAAGAGGAAGAGATAATATCTATAAAGTACTTTTGAGCTTCTTAGAGTTAATCCAACCCACCAAACCCACTGCCGTCCAGTCGATTCTGACTCATAGCAACTCTACAGGACAGAGCAGAACTCCCTCATAGGGTTTCCAAGGCTGTAAATCTTTATGGAAGAAGGCTGCCACACCTTTCTCCTGTGGAGTGGCTGATGGATTCAAATCGATGGCCTTTTCAGTTCGCATCTGAGCGCTTTAATGACTGCACCACCAAGGCTTCTCTTAGGGTTAAAGCTATCCATTTATTTTTATTTTATATATATGGATGATAATTTCAAATTGTTTCTGTGAAATTGGGCAAAGTGTCATTCCTGTTAAAATGACATAACAAAACCACTTTTCCTAACGTGAGTGCAGCTGACAGCCCCTCTCTGCTCCCTTTACAAGTTAAGGGCTTGTGTTGGTCACGTTTGGATGGATTATAGCTGCTTTTCTTCATGTCCTTGCTTTCCTTAATAGTAAGAGTACCAGCACAAAGGAAAAGTCGTTTTATGTTGGGTGCTGTGCCATAGTAAGAAGCAGGAAGCATCCTTCCAAATCATTGAATAAAATCCCTCAGACACTGGCGAGGCAGGCCAGCAACCTGTGCCGTTTCATAACATCTCAGGATCATGTAGGGCTTCTGGATGATCTTAGGATGAAGGCTTGTGCCCATACGACTTGTCATTTCCTGAAGCAGTAGTTTCATGGGCTTTTAGTAATGTTTCTTGTAATAAGAGTTCCATGCTTGTTTGGTAAATATTGGATTACACAAAGTTAAGCAGTTTTCTTTGCTATAGGATTTCTCAGAGCCTCAGTGTGGAAGTAGCCCATGCTTTTTTGGATTATGGATTTCTTCCTGAGGAGCATCTAGTCAGACTATTGTTCTTTAGAACATACTTGAGAAATATTTATGTACACAAATAGGCAAGGTGTGTCCATACATTACTGCTTCCTTGGTGGTTGTTATGGAGCCCTGGTGGCACAGTGGTTAAGCATTCAGCTGCTAACCAAAAGGTTGGCAGTTTGAATCCACCAGCCACTTTCTTGCAAACCCTATGAGGCAGTTCTACTCTGTCCTAAAGGGTCGGTATGAGTTGGAATCCACTCGATGGCAATAGGTTTGGTTTTGGTTTTTGGTGGTTGTAAGGTGTATTGCTTTCCTAGGGCTTCTGTAACAAATTGCTACAAATTGGGTGGCTTGAAACAGCAGAAATTTATTCCCTGATAGTTCTGAAAGCTAGAAGTCCAACATCAAGGTGTCAGCAGGGCCATGCTTTCTCTGAAACCTCTAGTATCCTTGCTTGTCTCTTCCAGCTTCTAATGGCTCCCACAGTCTTTGGCGTTCCTTGGCTTGTAGTTGCATCTCTCCATTCTCTGCTCTGTCTTCACATGGCCTTCTCTGTGTTTCTTCTCCTCTTCTTATAAGGCTGTGTCACTGAGGAATTGCAGCCCATCACCATTAAATACATCTTTTCTTTTGGGCTGGACAGATTGCACAGGGAGGAATCCTTTTATTTCCTGCCTGGGGCAATCTGGCATGGTGATGGAAGGGAGTAGATGCCTGACAGCATTCTGTGAGCTCAAGTGGGGGAAAGGCTTGGGATTTAACTTCTTAAAATGTAGAATTTTATCTAATCTTCTTGTTTTGAGCAAGGTGCCTCACCTCAGCTATGCTGGTGTTTCCCGTTCTCTGTTCCAAGTCAAGCTCTCCATTGCCTAAGTAGGCTGGAGGAAGAGATATAGGAGACTAACTCCTCCTATAAGGAGGCCTGGTGGCGTACGGGTTAAGCGCTTATCTGCTGACCAAAAGGTTGGTGGTTCAAACCCATCCAGAGGCTCTGCGAGAGAAAGACCTCACGATCTGCTTCCGTAAAGATTACTGCCTAGGAAACCCTATGGGGAAGTTCTGCTGTGTCACACAGGGTCACTATGAGTCAGAATCAACTCTATGGCACCCAATAACAACAGTTCCTCCTATGCAACCTATCATCCAATCCTTCTGTTTTTAGCCCCACACTGCACATTAGTCTTCAGTGGTACTTGGTTCCTCCAGTTCCTGAGTCTTTCCAGATTTCTGCAACATGGATTGGCCTGCTTACTGTTGGTCTTCCCACAGGTATCCCGAACATACACCCCAATTACCACTCACATTCTGTTTTCAAAATTTCATTTGATATGTTTTGTATGTTGCCATTTCTTCTTACATTCCCTTTGTCCTTCTAGATTTATACATTCAAAATATTTACTTTTTAAAGTGGGGTTTTAGAAGAGAGTTGGGATAAATCCATGCGTTCAGTCTGCTGTATTTAACTGGAAGTCATCCAAGCATTTAATAGGCACTGTCTCACTAATGGAGCCCTGGTGTCACAGTCGTTAAGAGCAACAGCTGCTAACCAAAAGGTTGGCAGTTCGAATCCACCAGCCATTCCTTGGAAACCCTATGGGTCAGTTCTTCTTTGTCCTGTAGGGTCACTATGAGTCGGAATTGACTTGACAACAACAGGTTTTATCTCACTAATGCACTAAGAAGAAAATACTGTTTCCTATCCCCAGTTTATGGATGAGAACACTAAAGAGCAGAGCAGTTACTTGCTCAATGTCCCACAGTTATTAAGTTGTAGAAGGAAATTTGAATCCAATTCTGACTCCAAATCCTGTGCTATTTATTAACAACTACCCTATACTATGCTTTATACTTAATTTTAAATTAAGTTGGACGTATATCAAAAATAGGCAGGCCCTGGGTGGCACAAATGGTTAAGCACTCCACTACTGGCTGAGGCTGGCAATTCAAACCCACCCAGAGGCACCCTGGAAGACAGGCCTGGAGATCTGTTTCCAAAAGTCCACAGCCTTGAAAAACTCTGTGGAGCACAGTTCTTCTCAGCACACATGGGGTCACTGTGGACTGTAATCAACTTAACAGCAACTAAAAACAACATAGCAAATAATAACACATAACATTTCATATATTCAACAGGCACCATGGCACGCTCTGTGCATGTAAAATGAATAATCCTTTCTCTCGAGCATCATTGTATATAAATACCACAAGGACACACTCTAGGGAAGTATTGGGGAAGGGAAACCTCTCTTTGATGAGGAATGCTTCATAAAAGAGATGACATTATGGCTGGGTCTTGAAGGATGAACAGAGCATTCTCAGAGGGAAAAGAGGAAGAGAATCCCGGTCAAGGAAAGAGGCTGAGTACAGGGGCAGAAGGATGGAATATTTTGAGAATGTTGAGTAAATTCATATGGTTGGAGCTTATGATATGTGGAGAGAAGTAGTGGGAGAGAAAATGGAAAAGATAATAATAACTCTTTTTATTGGTGCCTACTTATAACACATACTACCAGTTGCCGTCAGGTCAATTCCAACTTATGGTGACCCCATGTATGTTAGAGTAGAACTGTGCTCCATAGGGTTTTCAGTGGCTGATTTCTTAAAGATCACCAGGTCTTTCTTCTGAGGTGGCTCTTGGTGGACTTGAACCTCTTTCTGTTAGCAGCTGAGCATGTTAACCATTTGCACCAGCCATGGACTCCTTACACATGTTGTTGTTGTCCTTACACATCGAGTCAGTTCCGACTCATAGTGACCCTGTGTTCAATGGAATGAAACACTGCCCGGTCCTGCACCATCCTCACAATTGTTATGCTTGAGTCCATCATTGCAGCCACTGTATCAGTACAACTAGTTGAGGGTCTTCCTCTTTTTCGCTGACCCTCTACCAAGCATGATATCCTTCTCAAGGGACTAGTCCTTCCTGATAACATGTCCAAAGTATGTGAGATGTAGTCTCGCCATCCATGCTTCTAAGGAGCATTCTGACTGTAATTTTTCCAAGACAGATTTGTTCGTTCTTTTGGCAGTCCATGGTATATTCAGTATTATTTGCCAACACCATAATCCAAAGGCGTCAATTCTTCTTTGGTCTTCTTTATTCATTGTCCTGCTTTCGCACACATACGAGGCGATTGAAAACATCATGGCTTGGGTCAGGCACACCTTAGTCTTCAAGGTGACATCTTTGCTTTTTAACACTTTAAAGAGGTCTTTTGCAGCAGATTTGCCCAATGCAATGCGTTGTTTGGTGTCTTGGCTGCTGTTTCCATGGGCATTGGTTGTGGATGCAAGTAAAATGAAATCCTTGAAAACTGCAATCTTTTCTCTGTTTATCATGATGTTTCTTATTGGTCCAGTTGTGAGGATTTTTGTTTTATGTTGAGGTGTAATCCATACTGAAGGCTGCGGTCTTTGATTGTCATGAGTAAGTCCATCAAGTCCTCTTTACTTTCAGCAAGCAAGGTTGTGTCATCTGCGTAACACAGGTTATTAATGAGTCTTCCTCCAATCCTGATGCCCTGTTCTTCTTCATATAGTCCAACTTCTTGGATTATTTGCTCAGCATACAGATTGAATAAGTATGGTGAAAGGATACAACCCTGATGCACACCTTTCCTGACTTTAAACCACGAAGCATCCCCTTGTTCTGTTGGAATGACTGCCTCTTGATCTATGTACAGGTTCCTCATGAGTACAATAAAGTGTTCTGGGATTCCCATTCTTTGCAATGTTATCCATAATTTGTTATGAACCACACAGTTGAATGCCTTTGCATAGTCAATAAAAGACAAGTAAACATCTTTCTGATATTCTCTGCTTTTAGCCAGGATCCGTCTGACATCAGCAATGATATCCCTGGTTCCATTTCCTCTTCTGAATCCCAGTTGAATTTCTGGAAGTTCCCTGTCAATGTACTGCTGCTGCTGCTTTTGAATGATCTTCAGAAAATTTTACTTGTGTGTGATATTAATGATATTGTTTGATAATTTTTTTATTCAGTTGGCTCACCTTTCTTTGGAAGAGATATGGATCTCTTCCCGTCTTTTGGCCAGGTAGCTGTCTTCCACATTTCTTGGCATAGACAAGTGAGCGCCTCCAGCACTGCATCCATTTGTTGAAACATCTTAATTGGTATTCTGTCAATTCCTGGAGTCTTGTTTTTTGCCAATGCCTTCAGTGCAGCTTGGACCTCTTCCTTCGGTACCATCTGTTCCTGATCACATGCTACCTTCTGAAATGGTTGAACATGGACCAATTCTTTTTGGTATAGTGACTCTGTGTATTCCTTCCATCTTCTTTTGAAGCTTCCTGTGTCGATTAATATTTTCCCTGTGGAATCCTTCAATATTGCAACTTGAGGTTTGAATTTTTGCTTCAGTTTTTTCAGCTTGAGAAATGCCAAGTGTGTTCTTCCCTTTTGGTTTTCTAACTCCAGGTCTTTGCACATGTCATCATAACACTTGACTTTGTCTTCTCGAGCCGCCCTTTGAAATCTTCTGTTCAGCTCTTTTACTTCATCATTTCTTCCATAAATACATATATTCAAATCACCCAAAGAATTCTGCCAGGTAGATAGTATTACTCTGATTTTATAGATCAAGAAATGGAGGGTCAGAGAGCTTAATTGACTAGCTTAAGGTTACAAAGTTCATAAATAGCGGAGGCAGAACCCTAATCCAAGTCCTAATGGTTCCTTAGTCAGTGTTCTTAGAACACTGTATCAGGCTGCTTTGGTGACAAGGACTAGGATGTCAGCTGTGAGCTTCAGGAAGCCCTGGAAGGGAATGATATGCCCAAATTCTGTTTTGGAGAGAGAGGTGATGCTAGATTGGTGTGTGGATTTTGAATTAGAGGGGGGATTTCCCGAGTGCTTGGAAATTTAGAAGGCTTATAGTTGACAAGAGAAGGAATGATGATGGACTTGACAGTCTTTGACAGTGGGATAGAGAGGAGAGGATAGACTTAAGAAATATGTAGGAGACAGAATGGACATGACCTGAGATCCTACGGAAAGGGGTTGTGGTGAAAGAGTAAGTGAGACCAAAGGGGACACTGAAGTATTTTGGCCTAGGTAACAAGGGAGATGGCGGGTGCCATTAACTTGCAGGGAATGTGTGCATGAGGAGGGAAAGATTGTACACGTTGAGTTAAAGTGTGGCATCTGTGTACATGGATCACATGGAAATGTGAATCAGGAGAAAGACTCCACTTGCAGATATAGATCTGAGGGTCACCAGCCAACAGGTGATAGTTGAAGCCATGGAGAAGGAGGAGATGCCCTAGAGAGGACTATAGACTTAGAAGAGAAAAGGCAACCCTGACTCTTACGGAGCAGATAGAGGAAGAAGATGCAAAGAAGTAGAAATTAAAAATAATATTTGCATAGCACTTTTACCTCTAATTACCTCACTGTTTTATAGAGCAAACACTGAGAGGTAGGTGTTATTTATGGCTTCCATTTTACAGATCAAAAAGCTACAGTGCAGAAAGATTTAGTGTCTTGCAGCCTCCTGTAAGCCAGGAGGCATTTAATAAACGGCAGCTATTTAATTTTTTTAAATAATATTTTATTGTGTTTTGGTGAAAGTTTACACAGTAGTTTAGGTTTCATTTCAACAATTCTACACAAATTGTTCAGTAACATTGGTTACATTCTTTACAGTGCGTAAACATTTTCATTATTTCTGTTATGGTGGTTCCAGTTCCATTAATCTAATTTTCCTGCCCCCTTAAACATTCTCATCTTTGTTTTAAGGTAATTGTTGACCTTTTAATCTCATATAGATGATTTTTGTTTTTTAAGAGCACAGTGCTTACGAGTGATATTCTTTATTTTGTGAACCAGTCTGTTATTTAGCTAAAAGGTGACCTCAAGGGCTAGTTTTGGTTCATGGTTTAAAGAGTATCTCAGGGCAGTAGTCTCAGGGTATCCCCCAATCTCCACTGGTCCAGTAAATCTTTTTTTTTTTTTTTTAACATCCAAGGTTCTTTTTCACCTTTTTCTCCCATTCTATCAGGATCCCATCTGTTGTGGCCCTGAACAGAAAGGTTGGTAGTGGTAGTTGGGCACCATCTAGTACTTTTGGTCTCAGGGTAGATAAGGCCATGGTTCATGTAGGCTATTAGTCCAGTAGACTAGTTTCTTCTTTGAGTCTTTGGTTTCCTTCTTTCTCTTTTGTTCCCAACAAGTAGAGACCAATGAAGGTCCCAAAAGCTTTACTCTATCCACATCATTAAGGTTGACTCTACTTTGAGGTGGCAGCTCATCCCCAGTCATATTTTAAGTGCCTTCCAACCTGAGGGGTTCATCTTATAGCACAACATCAGACAATGTTCCACTGCTATTCATAAGGTTTTCACTGGATAATTCTTTTCAGAAGTAGACCACTAGGTCCTTCTTCCTAGTCTGTCTTACTCTGTAAGCTCAGCTGAAACTTGTCTGCCATGGGCGACCATATTGGTATGTGAAACACCAGTGGGATGGCTTTTAGCATCACAGCAACATGCAAGCCACCACTGTATAACAAGCTGACATATGGGCAAAAAAACAAAAAACAAACCATTACTGTCAAGTCTATTCCGACTCATAGCAATCTTATATGACAGAGTAGAAAAAAAAACTATTATGATGAAATGTGCAGAAACTCTGGAGTTAGAACACCAAAAGGGAAGAACATGCTTGTCATTTCTCAAGCTGAAAGAACTGAAGTAAAAATTCAAGGCTTGAGTAGCAATATTGAGAAGCAAAATATTGAATGATGCAGGAAGCATCAAAAGCAGATGAAGGAGTACATAGAGTGACTGTACTAAAAAGAATCAGCTAATGTTTAGCCATTTCAGGAGGTAGCATATGATCAAGAACCAATGGTATTGAAGGAAGAAGTCCAAGCTGCACTGAAGGCATTGGCAAAAAACAAGGCTCCAGGAATTGACAGAATACCAACTGAGATGTTTCAACAAATGGATGCAATTCTGGAAGCACTCACTCATCTATGCCAAGAAATTTGGAAGACAGCCAACAGACTGGAAGAGATCCATATCTCTTCTGAAGAAAGGTGATCCAACCAAATACAGAAATTATCAAACAATATCATTAATATCACATGCAAGTAAAATTTTGCTGAAGGCAATTCAGAAGTGGTTGCAGCAGTATTTCCACAGGGAACTAGCAGAGATTCCGACTAGATTCAGAAGAGGATGTGGAATGAGGGATATCATTGATGATATCAGAAGGACCTTGGCTGAAAGCCGAGAATACCAAAAAGATGTTTATCTGTGTTTTATAGACTATACAAAGGTATTTGACTGAGTGGATCATAACAAATTATGGATAACATTGTGAAGAATGGCAATTCCAGAACAGTTGATTGTACTCATGAGGAACCTGTAAATAGATCAAGAGGAAGTCGTTCGAACAGAATAAGGGGATACTGCGTGGTTTAAAGTCAGGAAAGGTGTGCATCAGGGTCGTTTCCTTTCACCATACTTATTCAATCTGTATGCTGAGCAAATCATCCAAGAAACTGGACTATATGAAGAAGAATGGGGCACCAGGATTAGAGGAAGACTCATTAACAGCCTGCGTTATGCAGATGACACAACCATGCTTGCTGAAAGTGAAGAGAACTTAAAGCACTTACTGATGAAGATCAAAGACTACAGCCTTCAGTATGGATTACATTTCCATATAAAGCGGAAAAAAATCCTCACAACTGGACCAATAAGCAACATCATGATAAACGGAGAAAAGATTGAAGGTGTCAAGGATTTCATTTTACTTGGATCCACAATCAATGCCCTTGGAAGTAGCACTGGGCAGATTTGCTGCAAACAACCTCTTTAAAGTGTTGAAAAGCAAAGATATCACTTTGAGGGCTAAGGTTCACCTGACCCAAGCCATGCTGTTTTCAATCACCTCATATGCATGCGAAAGCTGGACAATGAATAAGGAAGACTGAAGAAGTATTGATGCCTTTAAATTATGGTGTTGGTGAAGAATATTGAATATACCATGGCTTGCCAGAAGAAAGGACAAATCTGTCTTGGAATAAGTACAGCCAGCATGCTCCTTGGAAACAAGGATGGTGAGACTTTCTCTCATGTATTTTGGACAGGTCCTCATGAAGGATCAGTCTCTAGAGAAGGATGTCATGCTTGGTCTGCAAAAAAAAAGGAATACCCTCAATGAAAAGGATTGACACAGTGGCTGCAACAGTGTGCTCAAACACAACAATGATTATGAGGATGGTGCAGGATCAGGCAGTGTTTCATTCTGTTGTAGAGAGGGTCGCTGTGAGTCGGAACCTACCGGAGGGCATGTAACAACAACACAGTGGCTTTAATCGAATTTTAACATAGTCTATAGCCTAAATGTGCTGGAGAAATAAAGACCAAATGCAAAATACTAAGCCCTATGTCACGGCAGTGTAGTGATTTTACATACAATGGATCTAATACAGTTCTATAAACCTAGTGTACATGACACCAGTAAAAGTAAAAAGCATTGAGATCTCAGGTTACAAAGAGAGACGGAGTCACTGTAGAGCAGAAAACCAGAATTGATTTAAACTGTACTTTAATGAGAGATACAGAGACAATGATATTTGAGAATTCTAAAATCATTGTTTTTATACGTGAAAATTTTGCAGTCTTAAAATGAACTGACTCTTCCTCTGTTATGGCAAAAGTACCAAGAAGATGCAATTGAAAGAATTTTTCACATGTCAGACTAACTAGCCCAAGAATGTATTAGGAGCAAATGGGAACAATGGCTGCTTTTCTTAATTAAATGTAAGAATACTGTCATTTAACCCTCCTTGGTAAAAAGAATTCTCAATAATTCCATCTAATTTTGGAATAAGTGGAATAGCTTCCACTGTTCTGGGAGCCAAGAATAGTAGCCTCTCAGGACAAAAACTGAAAAGGAACCAACGAGTACTCTTGCTAAGAAATATTCTCCATTTTTCTCCGATGTGTTTTTGTCCCCTTCCGTTTGAGATTTATTACATCTTCAGTTTGGTAAAGTTTGCTAAGTAAAACAGGGTTCCAGATCTCATTAGTACAGCACTCGATAACTTGTAGATGTATGAGCTCATCTCTTAGGAGTTTTATTTTCTGAGCAAGCCTCAGACAAAAGGGACCAAGAAATAAACATTCTTTAATAGATAGATAGGTATAAGGCAGATGTTCAATTGTGAGGCAGGTTGTCTGTTTAATTTTTATAAATTAGTTGTGAGAATAATCATATTCTCTTTAGACCTTATTCCTAGGTTCACCCTGAGGTTATACTTTAGAAGGAAGCTTATAGTTATTTAGCATTTTTATAATAATGTAACATTAATAAAAATGAATGCGAAAACACTTTTTTAAAGTAGAAAGTGCTTAAAGAGGCTAGGAGAACTCCCTAGGTGGTGAAAGTACTTAAGTGCTAACCGAAAGGTTGATGGTTCACACTCACCCAGAGCTGCGTTGGAAGAAAGGCCTGGCAGTCTGCTTCCAAACGGTCACAGTCATGAAAACCCTAAGGAGCACGGTTTTTTTTTTTTTTAATTATAAAGGTATTATAAATAAATTTTATTATCTTATATGATTAGTCCACACTCATTACTTTTATTTTTCAGAGATTTCCTAGACATTCTTGAATGTTTAACTTTCCATATAGCTTTAACATTAAGTTTTCTAGTTTCACAGTAAAAGCCTGTGTATATTTTGATTATTTATAAATTAATTTAGGAAGAAATTAACATCTTAATTTTATTAAAATGTTGGTGTTAGTTGCCATCGAGTCAGCTCCGACTTATGGTGACCTTATGTATAACAGAATGAAACATTGCTTAGTCCTGTGCCAGCTTCATAATTGTTGGTATGCTTAAGTCCATTGTTGTGGTTGTTATGTCAATCCATCTCATTGAGGATTTCCCTCATTTTCACTCACCATCTACTTTACCAAATATGATGTCCATTTCTAGGGATTGGTCTTCCTTTTTTTTTTTTTTTAGTTTTTTTTTATTATACTTTAGATGAAGTTTTACAGAGCAAACTAGTTTCTCATTAAACAATTAATACACATATTGTTTTGTGACATGGGTTGCCAACCCCATGGCATATCAACACTCTCCCCGTCTTGAACTTGGGTTCCCCATTTCCAGCTTTCCTGTCCCTTCCTGCCTTCTCATCCTTGCTCCTGGGCTGGTGTGCCCATTTAGTTTCGTTTTGTTTTATGGGCCTGTCTAATGTTTGGCTGAAGGGTGAGCCTCCGGAGTGACTTCATTACTGAGTTATAAGGGTGTCTGGGGCATACTCTCAGGGTTTCTTTAGTCTCTGTCAGACCAGTAAGTCTGGTCTTTTTTTTGTGTGTGTGAGTTCGAATTTTGTTCTACATTTTTCTCCAGCTCTGTCTGGGACCCTCTATTGTGGTCCCTGTCACAGCAGTTGGTGGTGGTAGCTGGGCACCATGTAGTTGTACTGGACTCAGTCTGGTGGAGGCTGTGGTAGTTGTGGTCCATTAGTCCTTTGGACTAAATCTTTCCCTTGTGTCTTTGGTTTTCTTCATTCTCCTTTGCCCTACAGAGCACAGTTCAACTCAACGGTAATTTTTTTTTTTTTTAATGTAAGGAGATAGGGTTTCATTTAGATTGGTCTCCAAGTCAGAAATGAGGAACTTCAGTGCCTGAAATTAGAGGGCCTGGAGATGAGTAGAGAGGAATACCTGGTATTAATTCATGTTTCCCTATGTTACATGTTAAAAAACCTGTTGCCATCAAGTCGATTCCGACTCATAGCATCCCTGTAGGACAGAGTAGAACTGCTCCACAGGGCTTCCAAGGAGCGGCTGGTGTATTCGAAATGCTGACCTTTTGGTTAGCAGCCCAACACTTAACCACTGTGCCACCAGGGCCTAGGGCCTTCTTATTGCTTCCCTCCCTTCTAAGACCCAGTTGCCGAATGTGTTGTTGTTTTGTGCCATTGAGTTGACCTTACAGGAGGTAGACCTGCCCCATAGGGTTTCCAGGGAACGGCTGTTGGTTTCAAACTGCCCACCTTTTGGTTAGCAGCGAGCTCTTAATCACTGCACCACCAGGACTCCACAATGTAGTAGAGTCAAAAATTGAAGAAGCCTCTTTGAAGAGTGATAAGGAATTTAAAGAGGGTTAGTAGAAATAGAAAGGAGTAAAAGGAGAGAAAGAAGAAAAAGGATCAGCTGGGAAGGCAAAAATCTGTCTT
The DNA here is from genome assembly GCF_000243295.1 of Trichechus manatus latirostris. Taxonomy (NCBI): domain Eukaryota; kingdom Metazoa; phylum Chordata; class Mammalia; order Sirenia; family Trichechidae; genus Trichechus; species Trichechus manatus. Next base: position 2,270,540 of record NW_004444051.1, read on the forward strand.
GTTCTAATAATATTTTTAAAACTAAAATAAAACATTAAGCATTACTTCTTTCACTCCAGTTAGCTTCTGTGTTAATCTCCTTCTTCCCAAGCTCAGCCACATTTTTCTCTCAACATGGTGAGTACTCTCCTCAGAGGAGAGGCATAAAAATGGGGAAAAGCATGGTTTTCTTCTCATGAAACTTCAAATTAGTTGGAGACTCAAAACATTGCTAAGTCAAGGTAGAATATGGTAAGTAGCAGAATAGAGGACAAATAAAAGCTTAGATAACACAGGGGGGACAGGTTCAACCTGACTGCTGAGATTAGGAATTAATATTTATTTGTGAATGAAGTTCTGGCTATGCAGTTGGAAAAAAAAAAGATAAACCAAGGACCGATTTTTGCATTTAAATCTCTAATGCATTTTAAACCTAGAGTAGTTAAATGTTGATTAACCTTCTAAATTGGAATAATAATTTAACTTAATATATACAGAGAAGGGGAGAGAGTGTTCAGAAATTTGTTTATTGGACAATGAGAGAATTGCTATAATTTTCTTTTGGGGAGTACTTTTCCCTTATGGTTTAACCTTATAATGCTCATTTTTATTTCTTATCTTAGATTAGCTCAAAAGTTGCCATACACTCTTCTTAAAAATCATAATAGTGAAAATGAAATCAGTGTTTACTCTAAAGCCCATCACCCATAAAACAAACAAAAAAATTGTGACTTTTCCTTAAAGTGAATAATAGACTTTAATGTTTCAATTTTATTTATCCCTCACTCAAGGCCCTATAGGGTTGCTATGAGTCAGAATCTGCTTGATGGCAGTGGGTTTGGTTTTTGGTTTCAAAGGCTTTTAACACATTTAAACAGCTCCTTTGTGGACATGACTTTAAATTTATCTCCAGACCCAATCATTTTTCTTAGAATAAGATCCTTATTTCTGACTATTTGAAATTTTTACCTTGATTTCTCACAGGTAGCCTAGATGCATATGTTAAAAAAAAAAAATCCTTCTTCAAGCCCTGAATTCCCCTTATATACTTTGTTTTCTTTGCGTACCCCATGTCAGAGTTCCAGCAAGCTAGAAACCTGGGAGTCATCCATGGTGGTGGAAAGGGCAGAGGGAAGTGTTGATACGTTTCCATCTTCTGATAGCTTGCGGTGATAATTTGGGACATGAGCTGTCCCTGCCCTCTTCTTTACAAACCCTCCCATGTCACTCCTTGCACCATTTTAATCATGTTAATTTTAGAGTCAGCATATTATTGTTGTTAGTTGCCATCAAGTGTGCTCCTACTCATGGCAACCTTATGTATAACAGAAGGAAACATTGCCCAGTCCTGCACCATCTTCATGATTGTTGGTATGTTTGAGTCCCTTGGTCCACTGTTGCAGCTATTGTGTCAATCCATCTCATTGAGAGTTTCCTTCATTTTTGTTGGCCCTCTACCAAACACAATGTCGCTTCCTAGTGATTCGTCTTTCCTGATCTCATGTCCAAAGTAAGCAAAAGTAAGTGAAAGTAAATGAAAACCCTGTGGATAACAACAGAGTCAGCTTACTCCATTTTCTTCATTCTGCAGTCCCACTCAGGGCTAATTTTCATTGATTTTATCTTCTCACATCCTCTTGTATTTGGCACTTCCTCTCCATCCTTGGTTTAACCTCCTGATCATTTTTCATGCAGACTACAGCAGCCTTCTAGATGCTCTCCTGAGCTCCCTCCCAGTCTGTCCTTCACAACCATCAGAGTGATACTCTAGAAACACAAAGCTTCTCACTCTCATTCATGACCTTTCTTTCCAGCTTCATCTTCCATCAACCTTCTATATGCACACTGGGCATACAGACCTTTCTACAGTTTCTTTTTCTTTTTTCTTCTTTGAAAGTGTATTTTTTTGTTTATTGTTGTAGTTTAAGTGAAAGTTTACATTTCAAGTTAGTCTCTCATACAAAAATTTATACATACATTGTTATATGACCCTAATTGCTCTCCCTATACTGTGACAGCACACTCCTCCTTTCCACCCCTGATTTCCCGTGTCCATTCAACCAGCTCCTGACCCTCTCTGCCTTCTCATCTCACTTCTGGACAGAAGCTGCCCATTTAGTCTCATGTATCTACTTGAGCTAAGAAGCACACTCCTCATGAATATCATTTTATGACCCATAGTCCAGTCAAATCTTTGAAGAGTTGGCTTTGGGAATTGTTTTAGTTCTGAGTTGACAGAGAGTCTGGGGGCCATGCTTTCCAGGTTCCTCCAGTCTCAGACCATTAAGTCTGGTCTTCTTACTAGAATTTGAGTACTGCACCCCACCTTTCTCCTGCTCCATCAGGGACTCTCTGTTGTGTTCCCCCTTTCTGCAGTTTCTTGATTGCAGGAGCCTTTTCCATGCCCCTTTGCACATGCCTAGAATACCCTCCCAGTTTACATCAACTTTATCCTCTGTAAGACTCACTGTGACATCATCTCTTCTGTAAAGTCTTTCCTGATACTGCCAGCATTTAGTTTTTTCTCTTTCCTGCCTCAATAGTGGTACATGACTTCATAATAGTGTGTATTACATTGTATAATAGAGCCATCTGTTCTCTTGCTCTTCTTCATTGGTCCGTGAGCTCTTTGAGGGCGAGAACTCTTCCTTAGTATTTTGTTCATTTTTGCTAATCCATCATCTGGCTCAGTTTCTAGACCTAGTTAGTGCTCTGTCATGTCTGATGAGAGAACAACTGAATTTTTCTGAATATTCTATGATTTTTTCTGTGTTTTTATTTGAAGGTAGGCATTTTAATTATCTATGATGATAGATCTTAATCAAGGTTAGCTTGATTAAATCAGATTTGCTAATCAACTATCTCCCAGTAGCATAGAGATTAAAAGGACAGGGTCTCTGCCTGATACAAGCTTACTATATAATGTCAAGACAAAGTAGATATATACCAACGTAAGTAGAGGCATTTTATTAAAATTCAAGGAAAAGTAATAGGTTAGAGAAAAGATGGCTTATTTGTCTTAAAAAAAAAAAATCAGTATGAGAGTTTAGGTGCCATACATGGCTCTGTGGGGACAACTGAAAATTAATCTTGTTTTAATTTAATAAAAAAGTCAATGTGGTCGAATAGTCCCTGGATTGTGATACTGTGCTGCCAAGATAATAGCTTTAAGAAGATACCAGTAAAACATGGAGGCTATTAAAACCAAACTGAGTTGATAAATTTTCCTAAATTTATAATGTGAAATTATTCCTTGTGTAGTGCTATCTATGTGATATCGGTTTTTCCATTACTAGAGGTTTTAAAAGCCACTTTGGACTGAAGATTATTTATATTTCTAATTTCTTACCTTAAATGATGGAGCATAACTTTAAATTGTAGCCCCCAAAAGAAAATTTTATAAAGGCACAATCCTCAGACTTGTGATTAATCCCTTTCATGTTAACAGAGACTCAGGCCATTCACTCTCCTCTGTTTATTGTTAGTTTTTTCTTGCGCTTTATGCCCTTAGACTCCAACTTGCACAAATGGGCCAGTGCTCCTTGGAGATTGTTCTCTTTACTTGAGCATCCAACTACCTGTCAAAAGAGAGAGTGGCTGCACACACACAGACACACACAGTCATACACACACACACATACATGGGCACATTAAAAAAAAAACACAACTTTTTCCTAACATGTAACATACCTGCGGAAGAGTACTCAAATCATAAGTAGACATCTTGATGAATCTTTACAAACTGAATAGATCTATGTAACCGGCAATCAGGTCAAGAAATAGAACATTACCAGCAATTTAGAAGCCCCTCGTCATAACACTTCCAGAGATTATGCTGTGAAAAAAAAACACAAACCATTATCCTGATTTCTGTCATCATAGATTAGTTTTCCTTGTTTTTGAACTTTTAAAAATAGAATCATACATTATGTTGTACTTTTATGCTTGATTTTTTTTTAACTCAAAATTATGTTTGTGAGATTCATCCATTTTCTTGCATGTAACGATAGTTTTTCTTGTTGCAGTATAGTATTTCATTGCGTGGCTATACTATCAATGATCCATTCCACTGTTAATGGACTTTCTGTTATTTCCATTTTGGGGCTGTAATAAGTAGTGCTGCTATATAAACATATACACATATAACCCGCCCCCTCAAAAAAAAAAAAAAAAAAAACCAAAAAAGAGGAAGATTCTCAATGAGATGAATTGACACAGTGGCTGCAACAATGGGCTCAAGCATGACGATTGTGAGAATGGCATAGAATCGGGCAGGGTTTTGTTCTGTTGTACATAGGGTCACTATGAGTTGGAACTGACTCGACGGCACCTAACAACAACAACATATACATATATGTATGATATATACACACACACGTACGTATGTATGTGTGTATCCTTTATATATAACCTTTGGTGAACATATCTAAGCATTTCTGTTGAATTGTTGGGTCATATGCTATGCATCTTTCTCTTTAATAAATATTAACAAACAGTGTTCCAAAGTGGTTGTACCAGTTCATGTTCACACCAGCAGTGTATGAGAATTTGAGTTGCTACACAGCCTCACCAGTTTTATTTGTTATTGTCACTTAAAAAAATTTTAGCCATTCTAGTGGGTGAGTAGTGGTATCTCATGTGGTTTTAGTTTGCATTTACTTGGTAATGAGGTTAAGCACCTTTTCATATGTCTTTTGGCCATCTGGACATTTTTTTAGTAATGTTTCTATTCAAGTCTTTTGTTCATTTTTTTCCTGTTGAAATATCTACTTTTTTTCGTATTGATCTGTAAGAGTTCTTTATGTATTAAGTTCTTTGTTGAGTGTATATATCAAAACTATTTCTGTATTCTGTGCCTTGTCTTGTCACTCTCTTAATGATTTCTTTTGTAGAACAGAAGTTCCTTAATATTAATGAAGTTCAATGTACTATTGGATGTATGATTAGTGGTTTTTGTGTCCTGTTTAAAAAAAATCTCTACCTATCCCAAAGACTGCTATGTTTTCTTCTGAAGCTTGATTGTTTTACCTTCTACTTTTAGAGCTATGATCTGCCTGTAATTGATTTTTGTATGCAGTATGAAGTAGGGATCAAGATTAGTTTTTATCCATATAGGTATTCAATTGATGCAGCACCATTTTCATCCAGTTAATGAAAATTCCATCACTTCCTTCTGCATTGTGTTGTCACTTTTGTCTTAAGTTGTCTACTTGTGAATCTGTTTCTATCTTCCCTTTTCTGTTCCGCTAGTATATTGTCTACCTTTGTGCCACACTATCTTAATTATTTTAGCTTTATAATAAGTCTTGATACTATGTAATCAAGATACTGTGTATGCAAATTCTCCAGCTGCTTTTGTCTCTTTTAAAGAATGCCTTCTCTATTCTAGGTCCTTTTAGTTTCATGTACATTTTAGAATCAGTTTCCCAATTTCCACAAAAACACTTCCTGGCAATTTGATTAGGATGGAATTGAATCTATAAATCAGTCTTTGAAATATTGAGTCAAATAGTGCTTAAATATGGAATATTCCTTCACTTATTTAAGTTTTTCCTACTTTTTCTCGGTTGTTTTATACATATTTTCTGTATTGCATATCTTTTATTAGATTATTCATAAATATTTTACACTTTTTGCTCCTATTATAAGTGGAAATATTTAAAAATTTAATTTTATAAATATTTGTTGCCAGAAATACAATTGATGTTTATATATTTGACCTTGTTTTCAAGAACATTACTGCTGTTGTTATTGTTAGTTGCTGTCCAGTTGATTCCAATAACATTACTAAATTTAATTATTATTTGTAATAGTTTCTTTTGGATTTTCTAAGTACATTATTATTCCACTTACAAATATTTACAGTTTTATTTATTTGTTTTCAATCACATAGCTTATTTCCTTGATTTTTGGTACTTCCAGGACAAAATTGAATAGAATTAGTGATAGTGAAATCTTTATCTCATTCTTGATCTCAGGAGAAAACTTTCAGTGTTTCACTATTAAGAATGATACTTGTTCTAAGTTTTGGTACATATTCTTTATCAGGTTTAGGGGATTCCATTTATTGGGGATGTTCCCTTGTTAGTTTGCTAAGAGTTTTAAAAATGAAAGGGGTGTTGAATCATACTAAATGCCTTTTCTGTATCTGTTGAGATGATTTTTATGATTTTTCTCACTTAGTCTTATAATGTGATGAATTACATTCATTGGCTTTTGGATATCAAAGTAGCCTTGCATTTATGGAATAAATAAAATTGGTTATGAAGTTTTATCCTTTTGATATCTACTGCTGCAGCCACTTAAACTTGGTTTCCTTTATGTAAATTTTTTTTTATTCATTTCAGGTTCAATTTCTTTAATAACTATGGGGATACTTATTTTTTATTTATTCCAGTGCCAGTGTTGGTAAGTTGTGTTTTTAAAGTTTATTTCACTTACATTTTAAAATTTATTGGCATGAGGTTGTTCCTTATATCCTTTTATAAAAAAAAGTCCGTAGGATCTATAGTAATGGACTACTTTCCTTCCCTGTATTAGTAACTTATGCTTTTTCTCTTTTTTCATAATCAGTCTTGCTAATGTCCATCAATTTTATTAGTCTTTTAAAAGAACAAACTTTTGACTTTGTTGATTTTTCTGTATTGTACATTTGTTTCATTTTTCATTTAATTTCTATCCTATTTATCATTTCTTTTCTTCAACTTTCTTTGGTTTAACTTGTTATTCTTTTCTAAATTCTTGAGATGGATATTTAAAGCGTTGATTTTCAGCTTTTCTTTTCCTAATATGTACATTTAAACTCATAAATTTCCCTCTAAACCTTGCTTTACCTCTATCTAACAAGTTTTTATATGTCTTATTCTCATGAGGTCACCATGAGCCAGAGTCGACTCAACAACTAACAATAACAACATTCTCATTATTTATATAAAATATTTTCTAATTCCTGTCCGCATTTCTTTCCAGACCCAGGGCTATTGAGAATGATATTGCTTAATTTCTCAACAGTTTGGGATCACTAGTTATCCTTTTATTGTTGATTTATGGCTTAATTTCACTGTGACCAAGGAACATACTTACATAATTTCAATCCCTTTAAATTGTTGAGACTTGCTTTATGCCCCAGCATAGTGTCAAATTTAGTAACAATTCCAGAGATACTTGAAAAGAATTTTTTTGTGTTATCATTATTGAGTACTATATCCTCTATTTGTCAATTAGGTCAAGTTTCCTAGTTTTGCACTTTAGGTTTGGAATAGCTCTAGTCGTATCCTCCCCTCATTACCTGCTTTCTGCTTTCTTGCTCATCGAATCCCTTTATCCTCTTGTTTGCTTTTAACATGGCTTCCTCTTTTGGTCTACCTGCATTTGGATTTGCATATGTTTTCAAAAGGTTTCATTTGACTCTGACCCATCCTCCATTTAACATTCTGGTCTCAGTTATTGTCCCTTATCCCTTTAGTTCTGTCGCCTTGGTGGTCCTTTTTCCCTTAGATCTTACATGTTATAGTTAAAGGAGCTAATCAGATAGCTCTGTCAGCAGTTGTTCACTGACAACAGGTTATGGAATTCTAGAAATATTTGATGGTCCATGCCCTTGAGGAGCTTATGATCTAACTAGAACCAGGTCCCCTACATACAGAGATTTAACAGTATATTGTTGTTGTTGTTAGGTGCTGTCAAGTTGGTTCCAACTCATAGCTGGAATGAAAAAGTGCCCGGTCTTGCACCAGTCTCATGATTGTTATTACGCTTGCTTGAGCCGTTGTTGCAGCCACTGTGTCAATCCATATATATATAACATATGTGGAAGTACATGATAAAAATGATATATGAGTGTAGTAGGAAAGAAAAAAGAGCAGTTATTATAGGCTGGAATGGTCAAGAAAGGTTTTGTAGAGAACCTAGAGTTTGATCTGAAATCACAAGATGGGAAAACATTACAGTGAATGGGAATTTGCATGAGTGAAAATCCCGGTGCAGGAAAGCTTAATTACTCTGTGTTTGTATTTCATAGGCCACATTGGCTAGAAAGGATAGTATTAGTTAGCAAAGAAACAGTAACCTGATCCATAGAGGTAAGCTGGAATCAGACCATAAAGAGCTTTAAATGCTAAGCTAATGCATTTAGACATTTATCCTGCAGCTACAGAGGCAAGGCATTGGAGATTGTGAGTATGCTTGCAGTATTCTGATGTGGTGAAAGCAGTGTTTTAGGGAACATGATCTTATGGTTGTATATAGAATGGAATTGGAAGGAGTCCAGACAAACCCTGAAAAAATTATTTGATTTGAGATGAGAATGCACATAGCAGGCTGGTGATAGAAACCCTGTGGATCACAACCAATCAAGGGGATGGTGCAGGACCGAGTAGCATTTCTTTCCATTGTGCGTTGGAATGCCATGAGTCAGAAGCCAGCTTAACGGCATCTAACAACAACAACAAATAGAGTAGTAGAGAGTCTTAGGGAAAGGGAGAGTTGGCAGTGATAACACTTAAGAAATCCAGCCTAGGTTTTTAAGAGACCAGTGATGATGTGGACAGAAATAGGGAAATAAGGATGCAGAACAGAATTTAGACACTTAAGGTTTCAGAATGGTGCCCAAGACCAGAGAGTTGGAAGCTGTGCTGTGCAGGTGAGGTTTACCTTAGGCAGGCTCTGAGAATGAAAAGAGGATGGATGTTGGTGTTGGGAGGTGGTAAAAATGGTGTATGGAAGGAGTTCACCTGGAATTTTCTTGAAGATAGCAGAGTTTCATGACATTTGTGATGACTGTGGAAGCCAATGTAACCTAACATTGCTGCTGTCACAAATTTCATAATCTCTGAAGTAACAGACCAAAACAAAATAAGAGTAATAGTAGCACTAATAGTAATAAGGGTAAAGCACAACCTTACCAAACCACAGATGGAATTCATTTGTCACTATTTGGGGCTCAGTTTTAAGGGAATAATGTATTCTTCATGTATACTCCTGTTCTGAAGGTTCCTGTGCAACTGTCCACTTTCACCTTAACAAAGATGATTTGCTAAGGAAAAAGGACAAAATCCTAAACTGCAGTTAGCCAGTGGTATCAGAAATTAATCATACTTTAGACCTGCTGGAAGCAGCTTCACATCTGAGCTTCTTCCTACTGTGTCATGGCAACAATGTACAAATTTTAATAATAGATGTCCTCTTTGAGAAATTGTGTTTCCTTATGCTATGAGAATTTTTATGATTAGAACTATACCTCTTTCTCTGCAGTTGTTTTCAAGGCATTTATGTTACCATTTTTGCTTATTAGTAATGGTTCAAAAATTTCCTAACACAGAGCAATTAATATCTGTCAGCAGAAATAAATTACATTTTTCATTGCTTGTGACACTCTCTCAAATGCTGTTTGAAAGTGCCATAATTATGCATCATCATGCTATATAATTTTGGTGCCTGGTGTAGTGGTGCTTTAGGGGTATGATTTATATTTTCTGCTTTTTTTTTTGTACTGAATTAATAGGATAGGTGTAGGATGGGATCTAAATTGGGAAATGACATTTTACAGAATAATTTGTATTATTTCCATCCTTCTAAAGCAGCCTGTCTTTTAGAATTGTTCACATATTTTATACATATTTGTGTATGCAAATTGTGTGCCTTATGATTGTCACTGACAACTTTTGCCTTATGGAGCTAGAAGGCACCGCGCACTTTTAAAAATTGAATGCATAGAATATATGTATGTTCAGAACACATTTGCCACTACCCTAAGGAAAAAGTGTATAATATTTGCAAAATTGTTACCTCTGTAGGATCTCTTTTGTCCTTGCCCTTTAGACATACCTTAGTCATATTTACTAGCCACAGACGAGGGCCTGTGACAGGTAACAGTCCATGCTACCCTATCCTTACCCTTAGCCCTATATTCTTCTCTTTTGGCTGTGTAACCTGGACTTAACTTTCTGATTTTGACCTCTTTTCTTTTAGTTAGAGTAGTCCCTGTGTGGAGCAAATGGTTAACTTACTTGACTACTAACTGGAAGGTTGAAGGTTTGAGTCCACTGAGAGGCACCTCAGAAGAAAGGCCTGGCAATCTACTTCTAAAAAATCAGCAGTCGGACGACTGTGGAGCACAATTCTACTCTGGCATACATGGGGTTACCATGAGTTGGAGTTGACTCCACCGAAGCTGGGCTCTTTTAGTTACCTGCTTGCATTCACCTCTTGCTTAATGGATTTCAACTTGCCTGGAGGCTTTTCTTGCCAATCAGCATACTCCACCATTCAACTCCCTCAGCCCCCTTTCCAGGGGGAGAGATTATCAGACCAAGTCAAAAGGGTGGAGAGGGAGGCTATGAGGAATTAGGGTAAAAAGCTAACAAATCACACAGGACTTGAGCCTACTAATTAAGCTCCTCAAATTGCAGTTGTGCTTAAAACACAGAATGAGCCCAACATTATCTTCACTCATTGCTACAGGACAGCCATCCTTAAAAGTGAGGAATATATTTTTCATCCCATTGGACTACAATTGACGATCCCATTCCGAAACAGAAAAAAAGATGTTTAACTCTCCCATTAGTAATTCAAAGAGTATTACTACTTACATATAGTTATCACAAAGGGAAATTAGGTCTGAGGAGAAGGCGCAATCACTCAACATGTCTATATAGAGTTTCTGCTATCTCCATGGAGTCCTGGTGGCGCAGTGATTAACAACTTGGCTGCTAACCAAAAGTTTGAATCCATCAGGAAACCCTATGGAGCAGTTCTACTCTGTCTTCTAGGGTCGCTATGATTTGGAATCGACTCAATGGCAAAGGGTTTGGTTTTTACTTATTTATTTATTTACTGTCTCCGTGCACTATATTATGGGTATGATATTCCTGAGGAATGCAGTCAGGAGATGGGACATTAGATGTGGTTTTCAAAATAATCGACAGTCGCTACAAAGAAGTCTGTCTAACTCTCCATTCTTTAAATTTTTTTTTTTTAATGCGATACTTTTTGTTTGGTTCATTTAGGCTTGGATGAAATACACAGAGGAATATGGAGAGATAGAATCCTACAACATTTTTTTTTTAATTGTACTTTAGGTGAAGGTTTACAGAACAAGTATTTTCTCATTAAACAGTCAGTACACATATTGTTTTATGACATTGGTTAACAACCCCATAATATGTCAAAACGCTCCATTCTCGGCCTTGGGTTCCCTATCACCAGCTTTCCTATCCCCTCCTGCCTTCTAGTCCGTGTCCCTGGACTGCTGTGCCTCATTAGTCCGTTTTGTTTTATGGGGCTGTCCAATCCCCAGCTGAACGGTGAACCTCGGGAGTGACTTCACCACTAAGCTGAAAGGGTGTCCGGGGGCCATACTCTCGGGGTTTCTCCAGTCTCTGTCAGGCCAGTAAATCTGGTCTTTTTTGTGTTAGAATTTTGTTCTACATCTTTCTCCAGCTCTGTCCAGAACCCTCTGTTGTGATCCCTGTCAGAGTAGTCAGTGGTGATAGCTGGGCACCATTTAGCTGTACTGGACTCAGTCTGGTGGAGGTCTTGGTAGCTGTGGTCCATTAGTCCTTTGGACTAATCTTTTCCTTGTGTCCTGTTCTCTTCATTCTCCCTTGCTCCAGAAGGGTTGAGACCAGTGGAGTATCTTAGATGGCTGCTCACGGCTTTTAAGACCCCAGATGCTACTCACCAAGGTAGAATGT
>NW_004444051.1:2284268-2285663 GCF_000243295.1 Trichechus manatus latirostris
TGTGCATCTATTGCTATAAATTGTCCTCTGAGGACTTCCTTTGCTGTGTCCCAAAGGTTTTGGTATGATGTATTTTCATTCTCGTTTGATTCTAGGAATTTTTTGATTCCATATCTGATTTCTTCTATTCCCCAGTGGTTTGTAAGCAGGGTGTTATTCAGTTTCCATGTAACTGATTTTTTTCCCTTGCTCTTTCTGTGTTAATTTCTATCATGATGGCATTGTGGTCAGAGAAGATGCTTTGTGTTATCTCAACATTTTGGATCTTGTTGAGGACTGCTCTGTGGCCAAGATGTCATCTATTCTGGAGAACGTTCCACGTGCATTGGAAAAGAATGTGTACTTTGCAGCTATTGGATGGAGTGTTCTATATGTCTGTGAGGTCAAGTTGGCTGATTTTGCCCTTTATGTCTTCTGTATCTTTGCTGAGTTTCTTTTTAGATGCTCTGTCCTTTGCTGAGAGTGGTGTGTTGAAATCTCCTACTATTATTTTGGAACTGTCAATTTCTCTTTCCATGCTGTTAGAGTTTATGTATTTTGGAGCCGTCATTTGGTGTGTAGATGTTTATTATGGTAATGTCTTCATGATGGATCATCCCCTTAATCGTTATATAGTGTTCTTCTTTGTCTTTTATGGTGGATTTCGTTTTAAAGTCTATTTTATCTGAGATTAGTATTGCGACTCCTGCTCTTTTTTGGTAGTTATTTGCTTAATATATTTTTTCCAACCTTTGATTTTAATAAACTTATATCTTTGTTTCTAAGGTGTGTCTCTTGTAGACAGCATATGGATGGATTCTGTTTTTTTTTTTTATCCATTCTGTCACTCTCCATCTCTTTAAGGGTGCCTTGAGTCCATTTACATTCAGTGTAATTATTGATAGATGTGAGTTTGTTGCTGTCATTTTGTAGTGCTTTTTTAGCGGTGCTGACGTTTTCTTTGTTCCTCTTACTCTCCTTTGCTGAATTCCTTTTGTTTGCGGATTTTTTTTCATTTCTTTTGTTTTTGTAGGTTTTGTTTTTACTGAGGCTTCATGTTTTTCCTCTTTATTTTTATGAGTAGGTTTGTTAACTTTCTTTGTGGTTACCCTTGTCTTTCTAAGTTTGAAGCAGTCTATTATTACCTGGTATCGCCTTGCCTTCCTCTCCATTAAGAAGGTTCTATACCTACACTGTTTATTCCCTCTTTTATTGTTCTGATGTGGTTGCCATTTATAGGTTAACTGTTCTGATTCCCTGTTGTATTTCTTTTGGTTTTGGATAGTCCTTGAGAGTTCATTTCCTAGATTGGTATCTGGCTGGTGTGATCCTGCATCCTAGATTCAGCCTGTGAGCTGAAGTTGTTTGTTCTCAGATCGAAGGACTCCCTTTAATAATTCTTGTAAGTTTGGTTTG
>NW_004444051.1:2286557-2302330 GCF_000243295.1 Trichechus manatus latirostris
TTTGGGGCATTCAGTAGTTATTTTTCTCATTTATTGATTGTAGATTTGTTTGTTTCATCCTGTTTTTTTGTTTTATTTGGCTATGTCTGAGCAGGCGGGCTGTGTGTTCTTTGTTGTTTGCTTGTCTGTGGGCATGATACTTTTCGCCTCCTTCTCCACTGGCAGGGTCAGTCGCTCAGATATGGTACAGTAGGGCAGGTCTAGCTGAAGAGGAGTTGCTGAGATGGGTGGTTTGTGGCACTTACTATGGCCACCAGGGTGGGCCGGTAATCGGTGCAGGGCAGGTTCTGGTAGGCTGTGCCTGTGCTGCTTGGTGGTGTGATGTTAAGTGCATGGTGCAGGTAGGCAGGATGGAGGGGGGTTATTGTGATGTATGGAGCTAAGATGGGTATGGGAAAGAGGAGGGAGAAACAGGAGCCAAAAAGATAATAATGAGCAAAGAAGAGTGCTAAGGGAGCTTGCCATTGGAGTGGAGAGATGAGAGACTATGAAATGGAGAAAATCAAAAAGGAGAAGAAGAAAAAAAAAAAGAAAAGAAAAAATTGAATAAATAAAAATTAGAAAGAAAAAAGAAAAGAAAAGTTCCCAGGGATCCCACTGGTGTGACTACAAGGTATGAGGAAGTTGCTCCCAGGCATTGAAGTACAGCCTGGCTAGAAGGCGTAGTGGTGTCACTTAGGGCTAGGTATTCAGGGGACAGGAAGAGAAGGAAGGTACAGAGAGACGAGAAACTGAGTAATGAAGAAAGACAAAAAGGGAAAAAGAGGGAAAAGAAAACAAAATAAATTAAAAAACAAAACAAAACAAGAAAACCCCCCAAAAAACAGGAAAAAAAAAAAAACCCACGAAAAAAGAACTACTCTCAGGGATCCCTCTGCATGTCTGCACAAACTGAGGGGGGTAGGTCCCAAGCCGTGCAATACTGCCTGGCTAGAACGGGCTCCCCATTCGAGAAAAGAAAAAGAAAAAACAGACAAACAAACAAAAGCCCCAGGATCCCACAAGCATGGTAGCACAGACCGGGAAGCAGTTTCACATTCGAGCGGAGTTTCACAGCTTTTCAGGAAGAAGCAAAGATGGCACATGGAGCCAGGTATTTGAGAGAAAGGAGGGGGAGGTGTTGAAAGGTAAGGAAGAAATCAAAGAAGTGGAAAAAAGCAACACCAGCGGCCAACAAATGGCACTCAGGGAGTTGGCCAGTGCAGGCAGGTGGAATCCAAGCAGCCGGTGTTTCCCAGCCAAGAGACAGTGGTTGTGGGAAGCATAGGAGGCTGAGTGGGGGTGAAGAAGGGTGGGGGGTGGGAAGGCATATATCACTGGTTACCGGTTATTCTGTCTCCTGCTGGAAGCTCCGTGAAGCTGCTTTCTCATACCCCCTGTTCGCTGGTCTCTGATAGGAGTCCAAGATGGCAGAACTGTGCTGCATAAGCTGATAGGGGACCTCTACATGTATCTCTCCTCATGCTTTGTTCTCTGTCAGTTTCTTATTCTATTTGGTGCTTGGCTGAGTTCTTTATCTTCATTTGATGCTTAGGGTTTCAGGATTGCTGTTTTCTCTGTTTGGCTTAGTTTTTCAGATCTTTGCTGTGGAGGAACGGTGTGGTGCTTCTGCCTAGAGTGCCATATTGCCCGGAAGTTGAATCCTACAACATTTTGCAGTTAACACATCCCTACCTTGTCTTGAAGCTTCTGGAATTATTCCTTCAGGAAAGGTTTTGTTGTTGTTTTCCATGGAATCGATTCTTATTCTTGGTGACCTGAAGTACAACAGAACAAAAAGTTGTGTGGTCCTTTGTCATCCTCATGATTGTCAGCATGTTCAAGTCCATCATTTTGGCTGTTGTGTCAGTTCATCTCACTGAGTCTCCCAAGCCCTCGTTGGCCCTTTACCATACGTAATGTCTTCCTCTAGTGATCGATCCCTCCCGATGACATGTCCAAAGCCAGTGAGTTGGACAGTGTTCTGTTGTGATCCATAAGATTTTCATTGGCTAATTTTTGGAAGTAGATTACCAAGCCTTTCTTCGTAGTCTATCTTAGTCTAGAAACTCTGCTGAAATCTGTCCACCATGGGTGACACTGCTGGTATTTGAAATACTGGTAACATAGCTTCCAGCATCACAGCAACACACAGACCACCACAGAATGACAAACTGACTTACGGGTGTGGAAGGCTACCTTACTGGATGTCATAGTAGTATAGCTATGAGCAAAGTTGGGGTTTACTATCTTAAAATTTCAGAAGAGAAAAGCAAAAAAAAGCAAACCAGCAAACAAAAAACCTCAAACCTATTTCAGTCAAGTCAATTCTGACTCATAGTGACCCTATAGGCTAAAGTAGAACTGTTCCATAGGGCTTCCAAGGGTGTAAATCTTTACAGAAGCAGACTGTCACATCTTTCTGCTTCAGAGCAGCTGGTGGGTTCAAGCCACTGACCTTTTGGTTAGCAGCCGAGCACTTAACCACTACGCCACCAGGGCTCCTTTAGAAGAGAAGCTATAATGAATTTCCCAGTTGAAGAAAAGAAGTATCTTAATAAGAGGAAAATTGTTCTTTCTACATGGGACTCAAACTATCATATCCCCAAGTAGAATTTTAGCAATTTATACCAGTTACATAGGTTTCAGCAAGTCAAACGCATCTCCACAGAGCTGTGGTTATAGTATATTTCAAATTACGGAGGTATTAAAAGCAATCAGCTTACATTAACTTTCTTTTAAATAGAACCAGAAAGCAGAACCTTTCACTCTGCTAATTCCTTTGTTTAGGGAGTCACCAAGTATTCTGAAGCGAGTCACTTTAGAATGAATGGCTTATTGTAAGACTGAGTTTTAATATAATGAGTAAGAATAAATCAAGTAGAGGGAACCTTCGAGATTATCCAGTATGGTCACCTCATTTTACAGGTTTCTATTTCATTTCTCAAACCACATACCTAAAATGATTTAATGCAAAAAGAGAAACTAGAGTGGCTCACTGGGTGGTGCACTGATAATTGGTAGTTACGGTTTTAAAGGAGTAAGGGCATGAGGTTAATTTGCATAATATGAAGACAGATGCTTTATTTTTTCAAACATCTTATTAGTTATTCCCTATTGAGCTCCCACTTTAACATCAATGCAGAATTTCGTGTTTTGAAAATGTTTCTAGTCATTTTTCTTTGTTGTGTCTTTTATACGAGGTAGGTCAGCACATCCTTTTATATGGGTAAGTCATCAGTTAATACACGGAGTACCTGGCACGTAGTAGACAGATGTTCCTGCCCTTGAGGGAATGTCAAATTAAAATTCGCCTCTTAGTGTCTTAATGTTCCTAAGGTCATACAGCTACCTTTGCTTAATTGCACACCCCTTGCCAGTTAAATTGGTTTTTATCAAACTGTGTCTGGAAATAATAACAATAATTCCTACCATTGATTAAGGGCTTCTAGTGTGCCAGGCACTATACTAAACTCTTTATACACATTGTATAATTTAATTTTCATAGCACTGCCATGTTGTTGTGCCGTCGAGTTGGTTCTGACTCATAGCGATCCTATGTACAACAGAACGAAACACTGCCCGGTCCTGTGCCATCCTCCCACTCGTTGTTATGTTTGAGCCCATTGTTGCAGCCACTGTGTAAATCCATCTTGTCGAGGGTCTTCTTCTTTTTCGCTGATTGTCTACCTTACCAACCATGATGTCCTTCTTCAGGGACTGGTCCCTCCTGATAACAAGTCTTAAGTAGCTGAGAACACATCCTAAGTAGGTAAGAAGAAGTTTTGCCATCCTTGCTTCCAGGGAGCACCCTGGCTGTACTTCCAAGACAGACTTGTTCATTCTTCTGGCAGTCCACCAACACCATAATTCAAATGCATCAATTCTTTTTCGATCTTCCTTATTTATTCATTGTCCAGCTTTTGCATGCAAAAGAGGTAATTGAAAATAGCGTGCCTTGGGTCAGGTGCACCCTAGTCCTGAAAGTGACATCTTTGTTTTTTAACACTTTATAAAGGTCTTTTGCAGTGGATTCGCCCAATGCAATACGTCGTTTGATTTATTGACTGCTGCTTTCAAGGGTGTTGATTGTGGATCCAAGTGAAATGAAATCTTTGACAACTTCAATCTTTTCTCCGTTTATCATGATGTTGCTTGTTGGTCCAGTTGTGAGGATTTTTGTTTTCTTTATGTGGAGGTGTAATCCATACTGAAGGCTATAGTCTTTGATCTTTATCAATAAGTGCTTCAAGTCCTCTTCGCCTTAAGCAAGCAATTTTGTGTCATCTGCGTATGGTAGGTTGGTGGGTATTACCTCAGTTTTACAAATAAGGAATCCAAGGCTTGAAGTGCTTCAGAACAAGTAACTTGTATGTGAAGTCCTAGATCTGGTAGGTGAAGGGGCTGGGGCTTGAATCCAAAGCCCTTGTTTCCCAGAACTATACCATACCATCTCTTGCAGTAACAATAATGGCTAAATTTATTGAGCATCTACTTAGTGCTGTTACTGTTGTTGCTGGTTGCCGTCAAGTTGATTCCGACTCATGATGACCCCATGTGTGCAGAGTAGAATGGCTCCCTAGAGTTTTCAAGACTGTGACCCTTCAGAAGCAGATTGCCAGGCCTATCTTCTGAGGCACTTGGCTGTTCAAACGCACCCAGAGGTGCCTCGGAAGACAGGCTGGTGATTTGCTTCTGAAAAGTCACAGCCTTGAAATCCCTATGGAGTAGTTCTACTCTGCACACAAAGGGTCACCGTGAGTTGAATCGACTAGGTTAGATGACAACTAACAACAACACCACTTAGTGCTGCTACTCTACTAAGCATGCTGTGACATGGTTTCCATTTAATACCCACAACAACTATATGTACTTTATTTCCAACGTATAGTTGGGGAAACTGAGCTGGAGAGAGGTTACATAATATATTTAATATTATAATGCTACTAAGGTAGAGTGCTGAGTTTCAGAACAGATTACTATGGCTCCAAAGCCCATTGCTCTGCCTATATTTCAAGCTTTCCCCCATTTAAGCATTTTGTGTGTGTGTTTGTGTGTGTGTGATAACAACACATAACTAATCTTTATTTGAATCAAGAAGAGCTCAGCATGTATTTGTGAGTGACTGAATGGGGGTTTTATCTGGAAAGTTTGGAGCATTCTACCTCTTTTCTTTCAATATCTGCTTCCTTCTTTAGCGTACCCCATCTTTAGTGCCACCATCATCTTTCGTGCATCCCATTTTCAGACAACTAGGGTCTCCAGACCATCTCTTATTCCCTCTCGTCCCAAGTAAAATTCCACGTTGAAAAGGCTATGATGAGCTTGGTTGCAGTAAGTTGCAAATCTTAGTGTTTGGGTCTTCCCAGAATTATGGACATTGCTGGCATACCTCTAGTAGAATCCAGGTAAGTAGTCACAGGATAGAGATTTTTCATGTGGTTTTCTTGGAATTTTTTCAAAATAGACTGGTAGTTGATTCCCTTTACGTTAAGACTAGCCAGAGCCTCATTAAGCTATTTTACAAGCTGTTTTCATCTCTTTTTTGGGCTACCTTTTTTTGTGGGTATACATTTCTGATTTCATAATGAAAATTAGTGAGAAAATGGAACTCATTTCACAACAGCTCCCATTTGCTTTCTTATATATTTTCTCCATGAAGCAAAGCCAGGGGAAACATGCATATGGATATAGGAAAGACAAAAGTTAATAAAAAAAAACTTTCTCCAAATTTACTCAGTTATGACTTGTCATCAAATTGAAGACAGATCTTATAGTGAGGTTCATTAGATGAATACATTTAGGATGACATATAATTTAAAGGGACTCTGGAATTTATTTTCTTCAAAAAATTCACCACCAAAAATTTAGTCATTTGTATTAATGAACTTTTTAAAAAAGTATGTATAATCCTCAAAGAATAAGCATGTTACAACATTTCATGATTTATACTCTATCTTATGGGGAATTGGAGTCCCTGGATGGTGCAGTTAACAGCCTTGGCTGCTAACCAGAAGGTTTGAGTCCACCCAGAGGCACCTCAGAAGAAAGGCCTGGCTATCTACTTCTGAAAAATCAGCCATTGAAAACCTTGTGGAGCACGCTTCTACTCTGACACTAATGGGGTCACAATGAGTTGGAATTGACTCAGCACCGTTTGTGTGTGTGTGTGGAAAAATATTCAATGTGCTTTCTTAGAATTTGGCTGGATGAAAAATTGGTATCTCATGCTTTTTCATCTCTTTTGCCTCTATGTTGCATTCTGATAATTTTCCTTAGATCTACCATCCAAATCACTAATACTTTCTTCAGCTAGGAGGGACAATCTGTTTAATCTGTCCACTGAGATTTCAATTTCAATGACAGTATTTTTCATTTCTAGAAGTTCTACTTGACCTTTTTTCCAGCTCTGCCATGTTTTATTTATACTGTTCTTTTCTATCAATATTGTTTCTATTATCTTTTATTTCTCTCATCATTTTAAGGTACTTTTTAATCATCTCTCTTATTATCTCCTATCCTTAGGAGCTCTAATTCTCTTGTTTGTTTGTTGTGTTTGCTGACACACTCCCTCATGGTGGCTAGTTTCCACATGTCTTCTGTAAATTTTGGTGGTGAGCTAGTCTTCAAAGGGAAGTTTGTTTGTTTTGCTGTGACAGTCCTGTGTGCTTAGAATTGAGCAAGCATCCCTTTAGAGTGTTTTGCATTTACTTCTGCTGAGGCCACAGGAATTTTCCCGGTTTTGGACAAGTTTTAAGGTTAATTTCTGGCTAGGGATTTCTTCACTACTTGAGTAATATAGTATATGGTTGGAGTTTTGATTTCTCAAGGGCTTCAGGGAGATGCCAAGCTTTCTTGCTGCTTCCAGGTCTAAGATTTAAAGTCCACTTCCAGGGATTGGGAACCCCTGAATTGGTCCCAGTTTTATGCTGGGGTCTCAGTGCCAGCCTTCTACCTTGTGGCTATTAAAATTCTAGCTCCCAGCACCTTGAGCCTAAATCTCTGTCCATTTTCCTGTGAAGCACCTAGGTACCCCTCTTCCTTTGCATCACCTAGGACTCTCTTTCTTTTGAGCTTGGCCATATATAAACTTTTTGAGTCATTCACATTTTATCTGCGTTTCTATGTGTTTGTAGCAGGAGAGGGCCTGTGTCACCTCAGCCCATCGTGTGACTTTAAGCTACATAAGTTTTGCACTGAGGGGTTTTGTTGGAGTTTGGAGGAGGAGGAAAGGGTGATTTGGGGCATAGGGCACTGCCAAGGGAAGTCCAGCTTTGAGCATCCTGAGTGGACTGATAAGCTGGGGGAATGACACAAAAGGACATTTGTTTTTAGGGTGGGAGATGGAGAGGAAAAGTAGGAAAGAGCACAGAAAGGGAGGTTGGAAGGCTGGGAGACCAACTTCAGACTTCTGCGTAAGGGTGCTTCTGCCCTCATCCTCCAGGTGCAGAATTTGTTTTTCTCATTGAACACAGTGACATTTACTGAGCCAGATCAAATGAAGGAGAGGCTAAGGCAGCCGCGTGAGCTTCCTTTGTGGCTGAAAGGTCAGGGCAGTTTCTAGTTATCTCATGTAATTTTATAGTGGGTAAGTTCTCTGTCCTTTTCCCACCTCCCTGGTTTATTTTTAAACTAATCTCACGTACTTTTTTTTTTTTTTTTTTAAAGAAAAATCTTTTCATTAGATTTCTTGATTCCAAATCATTTTACACTTACTTACATTTTCATTTGGCTTATTCGAAGCAAACACAGAAGGTCACCATTTGTCCTTTCACGATGTTAGGAATAGTAGATTTTAATTGTCAGCAACAACACTACCTTTTCATTTTGAAGTCTTCCCGGGTTTTTACCTTGTAGACTGAAAATTTTCTGTTGATGGGCAACTATTTGCATCTAAAGCAGAAACTTTGGTTGTCTGTTTTAGAAACTTTGGAGGTCTTTTGGTGATATGGTGAGTTCTCTTTAGAAAGAAGCTTCATAGTATGACCTTATTAATGTCCATAATAGATGTAAGTGTTAAAATAGAAAAACATGCATGGAAGCTCAAAGGAAATATTAATCCAAATCATGAAGCAGACTGTGTGGACCTTTTGAGTTTTATCTCTAAACCCTTATGTTTGCCTGTTTCTCTCCCTTATCTGTCTCCTGATCTCTCTTCATGCCCATTCAAGCACCCCTCCTGCCGCTGTGGACTTTGGGTTGTTTCTATCTGCTTATTTGATCCCGCAGGCCAGTACCAGACTTGCCTCAGAAGTGTGGCAAGGTCAGTCATGGAGCCAGTGACAACTCGAGCTAGCTTATGATCACAGACCTTGCCTGGGTCTTCCTTCCATTAACTACAGTCAGCTCAACATAAGCTGTAGCCCGTGGCATCATTAAGGGGTTTTTGTCATTCTCTTAACAGCGATAATAATTAAAGATAATAGTAATAATAATAACAGCCAGCATTTGTAAAGCACTTGTTTGTTGTGTGCCATGTGTTCTGAAAACTTCATGCATTAACTCATTCAGTTCTCTTAACAACCCTATGAGATAGAAAGAACTCTTATCAGCCTCTTCGTACAAATGAGGAACTGAGGCACAGATAGGTTTGGTAACTTGCCCGGAATCACCTGGGTAGCAGGTGGAAGAGCCTGGATTAAACATATTCTGTCTGACTTTCAAGAGTTGTGTAGCCTCACTCTAGGCCTGGGTTAGGTCCCTCATCACATGTGTGGTAAGACTTGGTTACCACCGCCTTTTTCCAGATGAGGAACTCATAAGCCCAGAGTTCCAGCCCCACTCACCCGTTTGAATCTCTTTGATTACTGAGAGGTTTAGCTTGTCTTTAAAAAGCTGGCTAAGAGTCTGGCTATGTTTCTGTTCTATTTTCTCTCTCATTGCTATGTGTTTGGAGCCAAGGAAGTATCTCAGAGAGTAGACTGCCAGGATGTTCCAACTGAAAGTCTATTCATTTGTTCATTCATTCACTCACTCACTCATTCTTTCAGCATTTACTGACTGACTGCCTACATCAGGCTGTGTGCTGGGTGGACAGATGTTCTCAGGTTGCTCACAGCCTCCTGTGAGGAATTATGTGCAGCTTCTGTGCTGTGGTGAATGCTGCCACAGAAGCCCTACTCCACCTGGGAATGTGTGTTTCTGGGAATAGGGAGAAGTCAGGGAAGGCTTCACAGAAAGGTGATTTTTGACCTAAGGCTGAAATAAACCATCTCCAGGTTGACAAACAGAGGAAGGTTATTCCAGGCCTAGGACCAGCATGTGTCAGGCGCTGAGGCAGGGGTGAGCATAGTGTGGTAGGGGCTGGCTGGTAAAGTGCATGGGATGGGGTGGGGTGATGTGAAGGGTTTTTTGTCATTCTTTTAACAATAACAATGATAGTAATTAAAGGTAATAGTACACGGGAAAAGGGGCCAGGGGGAGAACGTGAAGGGCCTCTGGACCTGGCTAAAGAGTCTGGTTTTTATTTTGTGGATAATGGGAATTCCATTAAATAATAAGAACAAACTATCAATTTGATATTGGGGGTGATTTCTTTTTGAGAAAATGATATATTCTGTTTGAAAAGCCAGTAAAATATGAAGTACACTCGTATGTCCTACTATAGGAATAAAACATTAAAATACAGAAAGACTTAAACAATCACAGATTTGAAGAACTTTGTGGAGGATGGCCTATTTAAGTAAGTTCTTTTGAGATTACTCTCTGAGAGCTTTGTGAGCCTTTAAAATCACTGCCAAAAGACATTAAAATATTCTCCCTGGTGAATTTTTCATGAATATGGAAAAGTAGATTTTTTTTTTTTGCTATAAACTTTTTTTGTGGTTAAGGAATATTTCGGAAGTTATTTTAAAATTCCAAGGTTATTTTAAAATAACTTAGAAGTTTAAATTTCCAAGTTATTTTAAAATCATATTTAATAATTAAAATATGATTCACTCTTTTATATTTTTCTCCAAATAGTCTTCTAAATTTTAGCCCTTCATTGAACTTTCTCCATAAAAATAACAAGAAAACTATTGATTGAAACTTTTATTGTGACATATAAATGACACCCAAGAAATAGTCAAGAGTTAGTGGTGCTCGAGCACATGAAATACTTCTGTAAAATGTCCTGTGATCCTGGGGGCTCCAGGTGGAAAATGCTAGCCTAGTAAAAGTTTAAGACTCACACTTCTTTCTATTCTTTATGGTCATAGCCTTTGAAAGGCCTGTGAGATAACTACAAACTCAGTACAAAGTAAAACACAAGGCTCACAGTTTCTCTTTGAGTATTTATTTGGTTAATAGTATGAATCTAGGAAAATTGGAAGTTGTCAAAAATGAAAAGGAACACATGAAGATCAATATCCTAGGCATTAGTGAGCTGAAATGGACTAGTGTTGGCCATTTTGAATCAGACAATCATATGGTCTGCTATGCTGGGAATGAAAGATTGAAGAGAAACAGCGTGGCATTCATTTTGAAAAACAACATTTCAAGATCTATCCTGAAGTACAAGGCTGTCAGTGATAGGATAATATCCATATGCTCACAAGGAAGACCAGTTCATACAACTGTTACTCAGTTTTATGCACCAACCACTAATGCCAAAGATGAAGAAGTTCAAGATTTTTACCAACTGCTGCAGTCTGAAATTAAACATGCAATCAAAATGCATTGATAATTACTGGTGATTGGAATGCAAAAGCTGGAAACAAAGAAGGGTTGGTAGTTGGAAAATATAGCCTTGGTGGTAGAAACAATGCTGGAGATCACATGATAGAATTTTGCAAGACCAACAACGTATTCATTGGAAATACCTTTTTCAGCAACATAAATGGCAACTATACACTTGGACCTTGCCAGATGGAATACACAGGAATCAAACTGACTACATCTGTGGAAAGAGCCAATGGAGAGGCTCAATATCATCAGTCAGAATAAGGCCAGGGGCCAACTGTACAACAGACCAGCAATTGCTCATATGCAAGTTTAAGCTGAAGAAAATAAAAAAGAGTCCATGAGAGGCAAAGTATGAACTTGAGTATATTTCACCTGAATTTAGAGACCATCTGAAGAATAAATTTGACCCACTGAACACTAATAACCAAAGACCAGATGAGTTGTGAAATGACATCAAGGATATCATACATGAAGAAGGCAAAAGATCATTAAAAACACAGGAAAGAAAGAAAATACCAAAATGGATGTCAGAAGAGACTCTGAAACTTGCTGTTGAACATAGAGTAGTTAAAGCAAATGGAAGAAATGATGAAGTAAAAGAGCTGAACAGAAAATTTTAAAGGACAGCTCCAGAAGATAAACTAATACAATGAAATGTGCAAAGACCTGGAATTAGAAAACCAAAAGGGAAGAACAAACTTGGCATTTTGCAGGCTGAAACAACTGGAGCAAAAATTCAAGCCTTGAGTAGAAATACTGAAGGATTCTATGGGCAAAATACTGTATGACGCAGGAAGCATCAAAAGAAGATGGGAGGAATACACAGTCACTGTACTAAAAAGAATAGGCTAACATTCAACCATTTCAGGAGGTAGTATATGATCAAGAACTGATAGTATTGAAGGAAAGAAGTCCAAGCTGCACTGAAGACATTGGTGAAAAACAGGCCTCTAGGAATTGATGGAATACCAATTGAGATGTTTCAACAAACAGATGCAACACTGGAAGCACTCACTTGTCTATGCCAAGCAATTTGGAAGACAGCTACCTGGCCAACTGACTGAAAGAGATCCATATTTATGCCCATTCCAAAGACAGGTGAGCCAATAGAATGTGGAAGTTATCGAACAATATCATTAATACCACACGCAAGTAAAATTTAGCTAAAGATAATCCAAAAGCAGTTGCAGCAGTACATGGACGGGGAACTGTGAGAAATTCAAGCCAGATTCAGAAGAAGATGTGGAATGAGGGATATTATTACTGATGTCAGATGGATCTTGGCTGAAAGCAGAGACTATCAGAAAGATGTTTACCTGTGTTTTATTGGCTATGCGAAGGCATTAGATAGTGTGGATCATAAGAAATTATGGATAACATTGCAAAGAATGGGAATTCCAGAACACTTAATTGTGCTCATGTGGAAGTAGTACATAGAAAAAGAAGCAGTCGTTTGAACAGAACAAGGGGATACTGGGTGGTTTAAAGTCAGGAAAGGTGTGCATTAGGGTTGTATCCTTTCACCATACTTATTCAATCTGTATACTGAGCAAATAATCCAAGAAGCTGGACTATATGAAGAAGAACAGGGCATCATGATTGGTGGAAGACTCATTAACAACCTGTGTTATGCAGATGACACAACCTTGCCTGCTGAAAGTGAAGAGGACTTGAAGCACTTATTAATGAAGATCGAAGACTACAGCCTTCAGTATGGATTACACCTCAACATAAAGAAAACAGAGATCCTCACAACTGGACCAATAAACAACATCATGATAAACAGAGAAAATGCTGAAATTGTCAAAGATTTCATTTTACTTGGATCCACAGTCAATGCCCATGGAAGCAGGAGTCAGGAAATCAAACAAGAGGCAGGGCCAAGATGGCAAAGTAGTCAGATGCTTCCGGTGGACCCTATTACAACAAAGACCCAAGAAAACAAATGAATCAATTATACATGACAATCTAGCAGCTCTGAACATCAAAGGCAAAGTTGAGGAACTGGACTGAGTGGCAGCGGGAGGGAGAGACGGTTCAGAAGCACCGAGGACTTGCCAGAACTGACCTGGCGAGAGCCTGAGCCCTTCAGGTCTGATCAGCTCATGGGTGAGCAGTGAGGAAGGCAAGCTGCAGTGCTTGGGAGGCGTGTTTTCTGCACCAGGAGAGACCCAGCAGCAGAGAGTCTACTTGGCCACACAGAACCAGTGAGAAGCAGCCCTCTATCTGTGAAAGATAAGTACTTCCGTCTGGCCTACTGTGTGGATCAAAAACACCCCCCTTAGGGAAAACCCTCTCTCCCATTTACCTCCCTGCTCCCTGCTCTACACTGGGTCCTGGACCAGCTTCAGCAATTATGAGTCCCCTGGGACAGAAGTAAGTCTGTCACACACCCTTAGCCATTCTCCCCACCTTGGAGAGTGAACAAATTAACAAACAAGGGAAAAGATAAACTGCCAGCTTCCGTAAGCCAGGAACCCAGGGTAAGCACAGCTCCTTTGCCTAGGCACAGGCTTAAGGGATCCATGGACTTTGAGTGCCTTTCCCCCTGCATAGACTTGTGTGGGCCCATTTCAACAGCGTAGGCCCTCATTACTGCAATACAACAGAGTATATACCTGAAGCCTAACTTCAGCTGTTTCAGCTGTGAAGTAGCAGGTTCTTGACATTTGACACTGCTCTGCCCATTAAGCAGGGTCTTCACCTACCCACATCAGGAGCTTGAGGACTGGTGGCTCCACCCACGCCACCTAACCACCTGCGATAGGGGCCCATGAATAAGAGGTGCCCCCCAGTCCTTACAGCCAACAGCACTGGGTGCTTATAGTCCAGCTACAAAACCCACCCACCTAAGCACTCTAGGGAACAAGGACACACCCTCCTCCTGGACACTCGGGGGAGGCCATCAGCCCCCTGCCTTGCTCAGAGTGTGTCCTCCTGCTGCAACCAGATGTCTATGCCTACACTAATCAACCATGCCTGTCTAGGACTGTAGGTGAGAGCCTGCACCACACACTTGGTGGCTAGCTACCCGGGCACCTGAGCTGAATCCATACAGGAGGAGTTGGCAGACTCCTGAGCTCACGTACCTATAACAGATCTAACCACCTGGTGATAGGGCATTAGAGCTTCAAAGGTGCCAGTAATAAAACTAGCTCACACGAGCAGCCTATTTGGGCATATCAAAACAAAACAAGAAGCTAGGACACAGTAAGCAAACATAAAATAAAGAAATATAATAACTTATTGATGGCTCGGAGACAACAGTCAATATCAAATCACATAAAGAGGCAGTCCACGATGGCTTCAGCAAGCTCTCAAAGAATCTAGAAATTTTCCAGAGGAGGAAAATTTCTTGGAATTACCAGAAGCAGAATACAAGAGATTAATATACAGAACTCTTCAAGAAATTAGGAAGGAAATTAGGCAAAACGCAGAACATGCAATACAGGAAATTAAAAAGATTAGAGAAGAGCATAATGACAAATTTAAGAGGCTGCAAGTATCCACAGAGAGACAGCAATCCGAAATCTGGAAGATGAACAATAAAATTTCATAATTAGACAAGTCAATTGAAAGTCACAGGAGCAGAATTGATGCAATGGAAGTCAAAATTAGTGAGACTGAAGATAAAGCACTTGGCACCAACTTATGTGAGGAAAAATCAGAGAGAAGGATTTAAAAAAACGAAGAAACCCTAAGAATTATGTGGGACTATATCAAGAGGAATAACCTACGAGTGATTGGAGTACCGGGGTGGGGGGCAGATAACAGAAAATACAGAGAAAATTGTTGAAGATTTGTTGGCAGAAAACTTCCCCGATATCGTGAAAGATGAGAAGATATCCATCCAAGATGCTCATCGAACCCTACATAAGGTAGACCCCCAAAGAAAGTCACCAAGACATATTACAATCAAACTTGCCAAAACCAAAGACAGAATTTTAAGAGCAGCTAGGGATAAACAAAAAGTCGTCTCCAAAGGAGAGTCAATAAGAATAAGCTCCAACTACTCAGCAGAAACCATGCAGGCAAGAAGGCAATGGGATTACATACATAAAGCCTTGAAGGAAAAAAAAGGCCAGGCAAGAATTATATATCCAGCAAAACTGTCTCTCAAATATGATGGCAAAATTAGGGCATTTCCAGATAAACAGAAGTTTAAGGGATTTGC
This sequence comes from Trichechus manatus latirostris, assembly GCF_000243295.1. Lineage (NCBI taxonomy): Eukaryota > Metazoa > Chordata > Mammalia > Sirenia > Trichechidae > Trichechus > Trichechus manatus. Next base: position 2,301,376 of record NW_004444051.1, read on the forward strand.
AAAAACCAAACCAAAATTACAAGAAATACTAAAGGGAGTCCTCCGGTTAGAAAATCAGTAACATCAGATAACAACCCAAGACTAGAACACAGGACAGAGCAACCAGATATCAACCTAGATAGGGAAGTCACAAAAGTAAATCAAAGCTAAATCACCAAAAATAGGGAAACAGATGTCAATATATAAAAGAAGACAATGTTTAAAAAAAAGCGACTTAAAAAAATGTAGACATACATTTTTCATATGGAGAGGAAGTCAAGGCAATAGAAAGAAATAAAAGACTGGTGTAAACTTAGAGAAATAAGGGTAAATATTAAGGTAACCAAAAACGAAACTAACAATCCTACAAGTCAAAATAAAAAACTAGAAAGATATAAAGACTCAGCAAACACAAAATCAACAACAATGAAAAAGATGAAAAGAAAATTAAAAAAAAAGACTCAGCACAGAAAATTAAGTCGAACAAAGAAACTGTGAACAACACACAAAAAAAGACATCCAAATGACAGCACTAAACTCATACCTATCAATGATTACACTGAATGTAAATGGACTAAATGCACCCATAAAGAGACAAACAGTGGCAGAGTGGATAAAAAACACAATCCATCTGTATGCTGCCTACAAGAGACACCCCTTAGACTTAAAGATACAAACAAACTAAAATTTAAAGGATGGAAAAAAATATATCAAGAAAACAACACTCAAAAAAGAGCAGGAGTGGCAGTACTAATCTCTGACAAAATAGTCTTCAAAGTAAAATCACCACAAAGGATAAGGAAGAACACTATATAATGATTAAAGGGTCAATACACCAGGAAGATATAACTATAATAAATATTTACACATCCAACGACAGGGCTCAAAATACATAAAACAAACTCTAACAGCACTGAAAAGAGAGACAGACAGCTCCACAATAGTAGTAGGAGACTTCAACACACCACTTTTGGTG
>NW_004444051.1:2313098-2328092 GCF_000243295.1 Trichechus manatus latirostris
GGCTGAGTTCTTTATCTCTTCATTTGATGTTCTAGGGTTTCAGGATTGTTGATTCTCTGTTTGGCTTAGTTTTTCGGATCTTTGTTGTGGAAGGACGGCGTGGTGCTTCTGCCTAGACCGCCATCTTGCCGGAGTCTCCCTGCACAGACATTCTGAACTGACACAAATAGTTATGCTCAAGCAGGAACCCATTAGCTTGTTTTAATATTCAGTTTTCTTTCAGTTCTCTTAATTGAGATGAAGTTGCCCCTGCTGCTTTTGGGCAGAGGAGGCGTGATGAATATCCTAAACTCTCAGTTGCATAAGGGATTGATTCTTTGTCTTACCTGGCTTTATCTGTCACTTCTGTGTGTTACTTCTTTTTTCTGTCCACAGCATGATGCTATTAAATATATTCTATCAATCCAGCCTGTGATGATGAAGCAGCACTGATTAGCCTCTTTGGATTACTTTGATTTTGAAACTAACTAGTCCCTTCGTCTGTAAATCATTTATTCCAAAATGCCTAGTAATCAAAATAATATTAATGATTTTCCACTACTTAGGCCCACGATGTAAATTAGCTGGTGGAAGTGGCTTTAGAAAGCGGTATGACTAAGGCCTATTCTTACCTTGTTGACCAAATAATTTTGAAAAAGTCCACCAATTTCAAAATTAGCCCACAACCCCCATGGGGTGGTGGTGGTGGTGAGCATTCTACAGTTCAGTTATTGGGAGATAAATTGCATGATGCCTGTAATCAGAAAAACTGGCATAAACTCAATGTTCAATTACTACCTCTAACCTCTCCCCACTTTCTGATGCGCCCCTTTATAGCCCTTGAGGATTCAGGGATGATAATTAATTTGTAGGATGAATTAAAAGAAGTAATACGACATATAATGAGGGCTGATATTCATCTGGTACCTGTCAGTTTGGACAACAGCCACAGTAGTTGTTTATGTTTTTCTAATTGGTCACTGCCAGTGTTGCGTGGTTTCTAAAATGTATTGAATTTTTATCCTGCAAATAACTCCCTTCCCTAAGATATTTACTAACCTTTCTTTTGTACCCTTCCTTCCGCTCCCATCCCAGTCTCATTTACTGCTCTTTATCTATATGCTATTGTGCATAACTCTATGAGCACTTTATATTGATCTCCTCACCAGACTGTGAGCCAGTTAAAGCAAGGTCCATGGCTCATTCCTTTCGATATACTTTGCATTTAATCTGGTATTTCAGTAGATATTTAGTAAATATTTGTGGAATAAAGTAATAGATGAATTATTGTTGTTAGTTATCATCGAGTTGGCCCCCGACTCATGGTGATACCATGTAAAACAGAACTAAACACTGCCTGGTCCTGAGCCATCCCCATGATCAGTTGTAAATCAACTGTTGTGATCCCTAGGGCTTTCATTGGCTGATTTTCGGAAGTAGATCACTAGGCCAGACCTTTCGTTCTAGTTTGTCTTAGTCTGAAAGCTCCTCCAAAACCGATTCAGCATGAGAGCAACATGCAAGCCTCTACTGACAGATCAGGGGGAGGGGGTATCTGTGCATGAGGTACATTGGTTGGAAATCCGACTGGTTGGATGGCAAGAAGTCTACCACTGAACCACCACTTTCCCCTAATGGATGAATGGACCTACTTCAATCCACATAATCATTTTTCCCAACCCATATTTCACCATCACGTACATAAAGATACACGGACTAGTGAATCAACTGGCTATTATGTTGAAATGAAAATATCCTATATATTTGATGTTTTCTTCATCTATCATACAAGTTACCCTGTTTAAAAAAAAAAAGAAATGAGTTTCCTCATTAATGGCATTCTAAGTGAACTTACTTTGGACTCTTTCCATTACTGCATCGTTTCTAAATGCTTACACAATTTCTAAAAGGAGTAGATTTCTAATAAAACTGCCTGACTGGAGAGTGGTTTTGACATGGCTCTTTCTTTGTAATAACTTCAAACAGTTAAACCTGAGATAAAATAACATGGATTTGTTGAGTACTCACTGTGATTTTCTAAGACGTGGCTCCTGACACTAAGCAGTTTGTAATCACACCGGGGGAAGGAGACATCTTAAAACCAAACCTGTTGCCGTCGAGTTGATTCCGACTCATAGCAACCCCACAGGATGCAGCAGAATTGCCTCATTACTGCCTCATAGGGTTTCCAAGGAGCAGCTGGTGGATTTGAACGGCCGACCTTTCGGTGAGCAGCTGAGCTCTTGACCACTGCGCTACATGAACCAGGTAACAGTAAAATACAGCAAGTGATCAAGTATCAAAAAGAATGGTACAGATGATGTGTTTGACATTTTTATAAAACAGTGGTGGTTTAAACAAACAAAAAACAACCACTCCACATAATAAACGGGCAGGGGCTACAGCTAAAAAGTATAAATTATTTATGAAAGAAATCAGTCAAAGATCCAAGAAACAGAGCCTCCTCTAATTTTGCATTGAGCTAATTATGAGGCAGATGAGAAGAACATGATAGCACACCTAAATTTAGAAGTTGTATACATTTGGAATGGGGGGATTATTTTATTAGAGCTCTCTGATAACCATTGAATCAGATAGGACACTTAAAGCCTGCTGTGTTTGTGTCCCCTTGAAAACATTTTAAACATAGAAAACAAAGAATTCAACATAAGGACAACCATCCAGTGCTGCCTGGGATAGTCATACTCCACCATGCTTCATGAGTCTGTGGGTGGTGCAAACTGTTAAGCACTTGACTATTAACTGACAGGTTGGTAGTTCAAACTCACCCAAGAGCACCTCAGAAGAAAGACCTTGTGATCTGCTTCCAAAAGGTCACAGCCTTAAACACCTGATGGAGTGCAGTTCTAGTCTGCACACATGGGGTCACCATGAGTTGAAATAGACTCACTGGCAACTCTTTTTTTTTTTTTGGTTTAACATGCTTCACACTGGAAAAACCGTTGCCCAGGCTGCTCCTACGGTGATAAGGAAAGGAAAATTTGCTAGATTTTCCCAAGGCCATAAGCAATTGCTGTGGAATCAACTCTGACTCATAGCAAACCCAAGTGTGTCAGAGTAGAACTGTGCTCCATTGGGCTTTCAGTAGCTGATTTTTTCAGAAGTAGGTCACCAGGCCTTTCTTCTGAGGTGACTCTGGGTGGATTTGAACCTCCAACCTTTCAGTTACTGAGTGTGTTAACCATTTGCACCACCTAGGTACACCTCCAAGACCAGAAGAAAGTACAATTTGTAGCAAATGTTTTTAAAAGAACTTCATTCATTCATTCATTCACATTTAGCAGTTATTTATTTAGCACTGACTCTGAAAGGCTCTGTGGTAAGCTATAGAGATGATTCCATGGTCATGAAAGCAACATTATGAATTTGATTTCCCATGTTCATCCCTCCAAAATAATATATTATTTATCAACCAGATATATCCCACTGTAAATTAAAGAGCATTGCCTGTATAAGTGAGTAATATGAGTCTAGTCATGCCTTGAGCAAATTATTCCACAATTCTGTTCTCAGTTATAAAATGAAAGGGTTGAACCATTGGCCCTCTGGAGTCCTTTGAAGCTCTAACATATAATGTTCTGATTAATTTTGATGGCCTTCTGGCTTACACTTTAGTATTTGTGAGTTTGTTTAATGCCTGGTCATGGTGATTGAGATGACTTTAACTTACAAGTAAGACAAAGTTCTGTAACAGAATGACAACAGAGTGTTCATGTAAATGAGAAAACATTTGTAGGGGAGGCATAAACTTTCATTACATAGGTGTTTGAAAATTTAGTGAACTAATATTTATGATGCTGTAGGAGAATAGTTAAAATATTTTGTGCCTATTTAATTGAGATGTGGTGCTTTGATTTTATGATATATGAATAAATCTTTAAATGCACTGCTTGAGTGCATGGATATTACTGATGTTTCAGACATGGCATAGATATATATCTCTTTACACCTGCCACAGTGGATTAAATTGCTATATGAAGTTTAAATTGCTCCATCAAAAAGATTAAGTATTTTTGTAAAATAGTTAGATACTTGTGTATACACATATACATATATGTATGTGTGTCTATATATATATATATGTATATATATATAATTACCAAAAGCACGTAACAAATATATCAAAGTCATTTCTGAAAGGGGGAACATATTTTAATGTGCTCAGTGAATAATTTTTGTCTGCCTGAGAGCTACTGTGGTATGGGAAATACTCAGAGGAGAAGATAACATTATTTAGATTTGCAGCTTGTCATGGGAGGTGAAGGCTTTGGTATTATTATTAATGTGATGGGAATAGTTCCATCACATCGTGTCTCTGCACAGCATCCCAAGAACAACCTTTTCATCACATAAATAATTGTAATTCTGTTTTTTTTAATGCTTCCTGCCATTGCGTCCCTCCCCCTCTCAGGCGCTTCCTGTGTGAGTGTGGAAGGGAGAGGTAGTGATCTCCTCAGGTAAAGGTTCCTCCAAGTATTGACAAGTGGCAGGAACTTGGGGGTGGGGATGGGCTTGGAATTGGGGATGGGGTGGGAGGGTGGGGGTGGCTTCTTGGCCCTAACAAGACCCAGATCTGAGCTGGCTGGAAAGCAGTGTGTTGGGAAACAGGTGTATGTCTTTTAAAAGTGAACTTCTTGAGTGTAGAAATTGCAGTATTTGTCCAGAGAAGGAATTAGCATTGGCCTAATATCTTCTCCTTCCTCATGTGCCTGCTTCCACAACCAGGGCTCCTGGGCTGGGTCTCAGGAAGAGCATCCCACAGATACCGTTCCCGAGGGCCTAGGCGGGGCCAGACAGTCCTCTTGGTGATACTAGGCTGAACAAGTCAGACGAGATCCTTGTTTCTATGCAGCTAACACCTTGGTGAAGGAGACAGAAGACAAACCAGGAAACTGATACAGAAATAAGGGTAGGTCAGAGAGCAGTGACTGCTGTGAAGGAAAGGTAGAAGGAGGGAGAGCTGTGCACCCAAGCACCCCGTTCTCATTGCCCCCATTCCTTCCTGCATTTGGAATTCTGTCTGAGTGGAGGGGAAGTCATGAGTCAGGCAAAGTGTGTCTTTTGGTAATCACTCTTTTTATTGGTGCCATTTTTCCTTCTCAGTGATGACTTTTTCCAGTTTCTCTTAGTTCGCTGGTGCTGGTCCCCTGCCATCACTGAATGGAGCATGAACTATGCAGACAATTTAATAATTAAAAGAATGGACTGGGCAGAGTCTTAAGATAAAAAATGAAGATCTGGTTGTAGAGGAGACTTTTTAAAAATACCACAGTCTAGCCCTGAGGTGTTCATATGAATTTTAGGGGTAGCTTTTGTAATGAGAAACCTACAACCTCCTAATACTCAGTAACCTTTGCTGTGTCTGCTCTCACCTCAGGGCCTTTGCACAGTCATTCTCTCTGATTCCCTCTGCCTGGAACATTCTTAACACAGATGGCCAAGCCTCACGCTTTTCAAGTCTTTATTTAAATGTTATCTTTTCAATTAGGCCTACCCTGAATACTCTTATTTAAAACTATACCTTCTTTCCAGCACTTCATAGCACTTATATGATATTGTTATTTGTTGTGTTTATTCCCTCTCTCTCTCTCCATTATCCCTCCTTCTCCACAAGTGTAAGCTCCATGAGACAGGGACGTCTGCTTTTATGCTCACTTCTCACTTTTGTATTCCCAGTGCTTAGAACAGTACCTGACACATAGTGCCCCCCTGCCATCGAGTTGATTCCAACTCATAGCAACCCTATAGGACAGAGTAGAGCTGCCCCATAGGGCTTCCAAGGCTGTAAATCTTTACAGAAGCAGACTGCCAAATCTTTATCCCACAGAACGGCTGGTGGGTTTGAACAGCCAACCTTTGGGTTAGCAGCTGAGTGCTTGCTTAACCACTGTGCTGCCAGTGCTCTGACACATAGTAGTTGCTTAATAAATATTACTGAATTAGTGAACCTTTTTTGTTGTTGTTTGTTTTTAAGCTCTCTTTCTCAAGTGTTCCTAACAGTAAACTCCCTTAGAAAAATCTGACAAGGGCTGTTTGCTTTTGGGACTTGGAGATTAGGAGAGAATTACTAAGCCTGTTGTGGTCCAGGGAAGGAGAGAAAGCATGGTCTATGCAGCAGGCTGGGCTGGTGGAGGAGAAAGCCGTGGGCCAAACCATGGACCTCTCAGAAAGAAAAGTGGTATGACTGGGAGTTAGCTAGCATTGGCAGTTTGGGATAAGTGATCTCTGATTTTTCCTACAGTCCTGATTGTTGTTGTCTTGAGCCGTTGAGTCAATTCTGATTCGTGGTGATCCCATGTGTTACAGAGTAGAACTGCCCCCTGGGGTTTTCTTGGCTGTAATCTTTATGGAAGCAGGTTGCCAGGCCTTTTCTTCAACAGTGCCACTGGGTGGGTTCGAACTGCCAACCTTTTGGTTACCAGCTGAGTGCAAGCCATTTATACCACCTAGGGATATCCTGAGATGATTCAGTTATAAATGTAGAAGGGGACTCATCCCTCTGGTTATTTGCTTCTGAAGGACACAAGTATAAAAAAATGTAATCGAGATGCATTTACAGTTTGCCTTCATTTACGGGGTTATGAAGACATGGTCCCAAGTGTTTGGGATTTTTTTTTTATCATATTAGGATGTGAGTGTTTTTAAGGGACAGCTCGCATGGACTGAACCAGCTTTTCTGTTTGACCAATTGGTTTACTTTAAAAATACCTGCTATGAAAACCTTTTGTACTGTTTTTCTGAAAGATTTAGCAGAAGTGTGGTAGGCAGAACAATGGACCCCAAAGGCCATGTCCTAACCTTGAGACCTGTGACTATGTTAGGTTACATGGCAAGGGAGAATAAAGGTTGCAGATGGAATTAAGATTGCTAATCAACTGACTTGAAAATAGGGAGATTATCCTGGTGGGCCCAATGTAATCACAAATCAAAAAAAAAAAAACCCCAAACCCGTTGCAGTCGAGCCAATTCTGACTCATAGCAACCCTATAGGACAGAGTAGAACTGCCCTATAGGGTTTCTGAGGAGCAGCTGGTAGATTTGAACTGCTGACTGTTATGGTTAGCAGCCGAGCTCTTAACCACTGTACCACCAGGGCTCCATGTAATCAAAAGCGTCCTTTAAATGTAAAAGAGGGAGGCAGAAAAGTCAAAACCAGAGAGATGGCATCATGAGAAAGACTCTACTGGCCATTGCTGGCTTTGAAGATGTTGGAAGGGGCCACAAAGCAAGGAATGTGGGCAGCCCCTAGAAACTGGAAAAGGCATGGAAGTAGATTCTCCTTTAGAGCCTCCAGAAATGAACACAGCTCTACCTATAGCTTGATTTTAGCCCAACCTGTTGCAGTCGAGTCGTTTCCGAAGGACAGAGCAGAATTGCCCCATAGGGTTTCCAAGGAGCGGCTGGTGGATTCAAACTGCCAACTTTTTGGTTAGCCAGATGCTTAACCACTGCACCATCTTTGGACTCTGATTTCCAGAACTGTAAGATAATATGTCTGTGTTATTTTAAGCTACCAAGTTTGTGGTAATTTGTTACAGCAGTGTTTTGGTTCCCTAAGACTGCCTTAATAAAATACCACAAACTGCGTGGCTTACAAGAACAGAAATTTATTGTCTCACAGCTCTGGAGGGTAGGAGTCCAAATTCAGGGTATCAGTAGGGCCATGCTGTCTCTGAAGTCCCTAGGGGAAGATCCCTTCATGTCTCTTCCAGCTCCTAGTAACCCCAGGCATTCCTTGGCCTTCCCTGGCTTTAAAGTGTATCTTCACATGGCATCTTCCCTCTGTGTTTCTTCTCCTCTTTTATAAGGACACCATTCAAATGAGATTAGGACCCACCCTACTCCAGCATAATCTAGGACCCTATTTCTAAACAAGTTCACATTCACAGGTGCTGGGTATTAGGATTTCAACATATCTTTCTGGGGAAGACAATTCAATCTATAACAAGTAGCAACAGGAAACTAATACCAAAAGGGCAAGGGAAAATGTCTACATCACTATGCTATGACTTCCAATATTTTTCAAGAGGAAATTAAAAGCCAGAACAGAACCACAAGACATTTTAGGAGTCTGTGACTGCCCAATCTGGCAGTAGTCACTATGGAAAGTTTATGGGATCAGACTTCACTCAAGGGACTATGATCCCATTGCCACTGTCTGCACCCTTTACACTCTGAGTTAACCCCCCTACTCCCCCTGAGTCGATTCTGACTTATAGTGACTCCATAGGACAGAGTAGAACTGCCCCATAGGGTTTCCAAGGAGCTGATGGTGGATTCAAACTGCCGACCTTTAGGTTAGCAGCTAACTCTTAACCACTACACTGCCAGGGCTCCAGACAGTGACTAATTAGAAGCTCACAAAATGAGACCGTGGCTGGGAAGGCCTCAGGATGGGGTTATGCCACCAGGGAGAGGCATACATGGGGGATGTTAAAAGATATTGCACGGTGCTGCTCTTGGAATTCCTCATTAGCAGATGTTTAAAAGTCAGCACTAAAATTATTTGCAGAAGCTTATAAATATGAATTTCCTATAATTCACATTTTATAAGAACTCCTATCAGCTGTATCACAGCTTGAAAAATACCAAAAACACATTAGAAAAATCTTTCTGTTTAAAACTAGATTGATCCTGCATTTACATGGCAAAAGAAAGCCATTACACAGCAGGCAGTAGAAGCTTCATTGCAGAGAGCTTGAGAAAAAACTCAAAATAATTCACTTCTACTAAGGCCATTTGATAACTGCTGGACTTTTCCTTACAAAATAAAATGAAACCCCATCACCTGCTGCTTAAAATCTCCAATTAATGCTATAAAAAGTGCCTTCATTTAAAAAGCCAATGTGTAAATTTCTCCAAGCTGAGTGCAGACATTTCTTCAAATTTACTGTAACCTTTTGCTCCTGTCTTGAGAAGAAAGAGCCTTCCAGATTCCGAAAAGAAACCAGAACTGATTTTCATCTAATTATTTAAGAGCTAAACCCCTTTCCAGCCATCAGTTTCAGTTATTTAAGATTACTGATAATTCACATATAATCTACTGGTATGTGTGTTTAGAAGAAATTGTGAAAGAGGATTATCCAAGCTTGCCAACAATCCACCTATGAATTAAAACAAGGGTGTTGTTTTTGCTGGAACCACAGAAGAGAAGGAAGGGGGTGGGAGAAAAAGAGAACTGTGTTCTTTCTTTCCTTGCAAGGCTGTTTGAAGATAGAATGGGCAGATCTCAGAATCACCACCTTTGAGCAATGTTAAAGCAGTGGGAAAATAGGGGTCTTTTATCTCTTCCTTCCTGTCCTGATGTTGTTGTTAGGTGCTGTTGAATTGATTCCAACTCATAGCGACCCTGTGTACAACCGAATGAAACACTGCCTGTCCTGTGCCGTCCTCACATTTGTTGTTATGCCTGAGCCTATTGTTGCAGCCGCTGTATCAATCTGTCTCATTGAGGGTCTTCCTCTTTTTCGTTGACCCTCTGATAGGTTAATCAGAATTTCCGAGAGGTAAGTCTGTAAATATCTTTGATGAGCCCTCTTCTGTTTGTCAGATTAATTGGAGAACAGTCACCTGTGAACATTGGGCAGGCAAGGTTAGGTGAAAAATAGGTTTTTCCAGTTGCTGCCAAGTTAATTCCAACTCATGGAGACCCTGTGTGTTGCAAATTAGAACTGCTCCATAGAGTTTTCATAGTTGTGACCTTTTGGAAACAGATCACCAAGCCTGTCTTCTGAGGTGCCTTTGGGTGGGTTTGAACCTCCAACCTTTTGGCTAGTAGTCGAGAGCTTAACTGTTTGCACCACCCAGGAAAACCCATTGCTGTTGAGTGTTTCCGACTCATAGCAACCCTACAGGGCAGAGCAGAACTGCCCCATAGGGTTTCCAAGGCCATAAATCTTTACAGAGGCAGACTGCCACATCTTTCTCTTGTGGGAGTGGCTGGTGGGTTGGAACCACTGACCTTTTGGTTAGCAGCTGAGCACTTAACCACTGCACCACCAGGGCTTCAATGCCACTCAGGGAACTTGAAAAATGGGTAGGCAGGGTCATTTACAGCAAGTGCTGATAGCAAAATCAAAATCAGCAGGCCCATTCTGTCATTTTGAAGTCCCTGAGTGGTACTAATCGGTAATATGCTCAGTTGCTAATGGAAAGGTTGTAGGTTTGAGTCCACCCAGAGATGCCTTGGAAGAAAGGCCTGGTGTAATCTACTTCCAAAAATCAGCCATTGACCCTATGGAATACAGTTCTGCTCTGACACACATGGGGTTGCCATGAGTCAGAACTGACTTCACAGCAACTAGTTATTCTGTCATTCTGTCTTCCTGACCAGCCAGGTCAGGAGCTAGTACGGAAAGAGTTGGGAAATGGTTGTGGGGTTGTTGTGGTGGTTTGTTAGTATGGAGAAAGGAACTCCTGGCAGATTGGACCCATCTATGACCTGGCCTAGAATGGTCCAATGTCTCTGCTTAACTCTCAAGGTCCCCACAAGGTGGCCCTTTCAACTGCTCCTGCTTCATCTTTCACTATTCCTCAACCTGAATCCAAGCGATTTGTCACTTTAGTTAGGTTCCTTGCTGATCCCTGTTCCTGAAATGATTTGTTCTTGTTTTTAATTACTGCCTGGTATGTCTTGCCCCTCCATTTCTCTTTCTCATAGTCTGCATACTCTCAAAGCCCCGATGAAGTACCACTTCCCCTGGGGAGACTTTATCATCCCCACCACACTGATCTTAACCGTTTACATTGACTTACTTGTACTGATATTACAGGATTTTCAAACTAAAGACATCCAAAATCGAACTCATTCTCTGGATAATCCCTCCCACCCTATTACCTCTTCCTTGTATATTCTACTCAGATGCCTAAATGAAGAACTTCAGTCATCATTCAGCTTCTGTTTCTTCCTAACTATATCCAGCAGGACACTCTTTGGTCTATTTCCAACATATCTCTGGAACCACTTTTCTCCTTTTGATCCCACTGCCATTGCCTTGGATGGTATCCTCTCTACCTATGAGCAGTCTTGCCTAAGGGTATCTCAGCCTCCAGTCTTGTTCCCCTTTAATCTGTTCTTGACACTGTCACAAATTATCATTCTAAAATGCAGATCAGACCATGATCCGCCCCCCCCCCCCTTTTTCTTAGAAACTTCAGGAACTTCTTGTTCACTAGAGCAGGGCCTATAAGGTCTCCTCTAGTCTTCCTCCCTCACACCCATGCGGGGGATGGTCCAGCCACAGCAGTAACCCCACTGGGCTTCTCAGTGCCTTACAAGAGCCTGGTCAGATTCCAGTTTCTCCATGGAATCTTTATTGAGCCCTCAAAACAACAAAACAAAACAAACAACAAAAAAACAAACCCGTTGCTGTCAAGTTGATTCTGACTCAGTGACCTTGTAGGACAGAGTAGAACTGCCCCATAGAGTTTCCAAGGAGCAGCTGGTGGATTCGCACTGCTGACCTTTTGGTTAGCAGCTGAGCTCTTAACCACTGCACCACCAGGGCTCCATTGAGCCCTTAGTCAGAAATAATCACTCTTTTTTTAGGGTGCTATTAGTACTGTGGATCCCTGGTGGCGCAGTGATTAACAGCTATGGCTGCTAACCAAAAGGTAGGCAGTTCGAATGCACCAGATGCTCCTTGGAAATCCTATGGGGCAGTTCTACTCTGTCCTATAGGGTCGCTATGAGTCAGAATCTACTCAACAGCAAAGCGTTTTTTAAAAAAAAATTCCTTTTATTGTGCTTCAGATGAAGGTTTACAGAGCAAATTAGCTTTCATTAAACAATTAATACATGTATTGTTTTGTAACATTGGTTGCCAACCCCACGATGTGTCAACTCTTTCCCCTTCTCGACCTTGGGTTCCCCCGTTACCAGCTTTCCTGTCCCCTCCTGCCGTCTCATCTTTGCCCCTATGCTGGTATGCCCATTTAGTCTCATTTTGTTTTATGGGCCTGTGTAATCTTTGGCTGAAGGGTGAACCTCAGGAGTGACTTCAGTACTGAGTTAAAAGGGTGTCCGGGGGTCATACTCTAGGGATTTCTCCAGTCTCTGTCAGACCAGTAAGTCTGGGCTTTTTTTGTGAGTTAGAATTTTGTTCTACATTTTTCTCCCACTCTGTCCAGGACCCTCTATTGTGATCCCTGTCAGAGCAGTCAGTGGTGGTAGCCGAGCATCATCTAGTTGTGCTGGACTCAGTCTGGTGGAGGCCTTGGTAGCTGTGGTCCATTAGTCCTTTGAACTAATCTTTCCCTTGTTTTTGTCATTGGTTTTCTTCATTCTCCCTTTAACGGCTGCGGGTTTATTAGTATTGTGTACGTACCTACTTTATAGTCCCTGTGACATCAAATCTTATCGTGAACATGATCTCTTTGAAATCACAGGGACTGTGTTTTTTCTTCATCTTTGTATCCTGAGTGCTAGCACAATACCTAGATCCTAGGGGTTCAGGTGGGGGCATCAATGAAAGTTTGTGAATTGAGAGATGTTGGCTTCCAATTAGAATACAAAAAGACTCTGGCCAAGTATTATATTTTAAGTGTCTTTTACCCTTACACAATGCTGACCACAAGTGATAAAGAGTAGTAAATCTGTGTTGGCTTTTTTGTGAGTAAGGATGTAAGCAAGAGAAAGTGGAATGGTAGGAGACAGACATGTAGTCTGAAATATGAGATGTAAATATTTCACAGTGATGTGTGGTAGTATATTTAGACTTGCTGCATTATAATTGGCGTAATTTACTGTTTTTACTGTGTTAGTATTAATGGGAGCACCTACGATTTTAAAGCAAGATAGCAATTGCCAGGATTTTCTTGGGAAGATTTACTTAGGTTGAATTAGGTAGTCTGATTAAAAAAAGAAAAAGGAATTTCAGACCTACTGAAGAGCTATAGTCTCAGAAGATTTGTATCCGTGTATGTATGTGTGCGATCGTATTGGCAAAACTCCCTATGTATGTTGTATTCGTTGTTCTCTGCTGTAAAGTCGGCCATGAGGGGCCCATGCAAAATGGAACAAAAGACTGCCAGGTCCCTGTGCCATCCCATGATAGGTTGGGAATCAAACTGTTGCGATCCATAGGGATTTCATTGGCTGAGTTTTAGAAATAATAGATCACCAGATTTTTCTTCCTAGTCCGTCTTACTCTGGAGGCTCCACTGAAGCCTGTTCAGCATCTTAGCAACATGCAAGCCTCCACTGACAGAAGGGTGGTGGCTGTGCATGAGGTGCATTGGCTAAGACGCAAACATCGGTCCCTACATGGAAGGTGAGAATTCTACTACTGAATCTCTATGTTATATATATAGAATATAAATTCATTATAGGAAATTTCTGACTGGTGTTGGAGACTGGCTGTGAAGGGGAGCCAGTTAGTATATTCAGTATGTTTGACTGACTTTGTAATATCAGCTTTTGGTGCTCCTTTGAAAACTTTCTATCCACCTTCATATATATATATATACCTACATTATGTGTGTACATGTATGTTTATTCAGTTAAACTGCATTTTTTTTTCAAGTCAGGAACAAACTGTTCATTTATTTCTATCTACTGCCCATTCTAGACCTATCACACCTAGTAAGTTGTTCAATACAAAGCAGATGCTCAGGAATTATATACTGACAACTTAATTATCTTTGTCTATCTAGTTGAAACAGTACACACATTTAGTTCCATTTGTAAAATTAACAAAAGCACCCAGGGTTCCACAGCAGCTGTGCATTTCTGGATTTTTGCTGGGGCACAGACACAACAATGATTTATCAAAAATCTGGATGTGGGAGGGACCCCAAATTGGAGGGGTCCACATATTCACACAGTCCAATTTTTTATTCAAGTGTACCACATGTTGTTCTTAAATATATTTTAAGCTTTGTATTTTAAAAACTAGGCGATAAAACCACATGCAATGGTCTTTCAAAGTTACAAAGGGAATAGAGGAGAATTGGGCATTTCTGCACATGCCTAAGGAGGGCAAGCTCAGTGCAAAGACACAGACTTCCAGGGTTCCTCCAATCTCTGTCAGACCATTAAGTCTCATCTTCTTACTAGAATTTGAGTTCTACACCCCACTTTTCTTCTGCTCCGTCCGGGACTCTCTGTTGTGTGCTTCCTTCCTCCAGCTTGAAATGGCAACCACAAACCCATGCTGATTTACCTATTTTAAGAGATTCATGAAAGTTGCAACAATGTTACCTTACCTTTGGAAAGGTCTTTGAATGGTCACAGGTGGTCCACCTGGCAAATGAATAACTAAATAACTACATGTATAAATAACAGATGATCCCAAAAAGAAATTCCTACATTAAATAAACAATCTGGTGTCTTATGAGACCAGAAATTTATTGTCTCACAGCTCTGGAAGTTAGGAGTCCAAATTCACAGCATCAGTAGGGACATGCTTTCTCTGAAGGCTCTGGGGGAAGACGCTTCCTTGTCTCTCTCAGCTTCTGGTAGCCTCAGATGTAGCTTGGTGTTTCTTGGCTGCTAAATGTTTTCATGTAACTCTGCCTTCCGGTCCTCTCCTTTTGTAAGACACAACTCTGAAGGGATTAGGATCTACCCTAGTCCAATATGACCTCATTAACTTAAACTGACAACGTCTTCAAAGAAAGAAACTACTTCCAGATAAGTTCACATTCATAGATACAGGGGTTAGGACTTCAACATATCTTTTTTTTTTCTTCCCCCTACAAAAATTTATACATACATTGTTTGTGACTCTAATTGCTCTCCCCATACTGTGACAGCACACTCCTCCTTTCCACCCTGGTCGCTCACATCCGTTCAACCAGCTTCTAACCCTCTCTGCCTTCCCATCTCACCTACAGACAGAAGCTGCCCGTTGAGTCTCTTGTATCTACTTGAGCTAAGAGGCACACTCCTCACAAGTATCACTTTATGTCCCACAGTCCAGTCCAATCCCTGTCTGAAGAGTTGGCCTCGGAAATTGTTTTAGTTCCGGGCTGATAGAGAATCCAGGGACCATG
>NW_004444051.1:2329109-2330392 GCF_000243295.1 Trichechus manatus latirostris
CAAATCAATTTCCAAAGTGGTTGTGCCATTTTACATTCCCACCAATAGTGTATAAGTGTTCCAGTCTCTCCACAACCTCTCCAGCATTTCTTGTTGTGTGTTTTTTAGATTAATGATAGCCTGGCTGGGGTGAGATGATATCTCATTGCAGTTTTGATCTGCATTTCTCTAATGGCTAATGATTGTGAGCATTTCTTCATGTGTCTGTTAGCTGCGTTAATATCTTCTTTGGCAAAGTGCCTGTTCATATCCTTTCCCCATTTTTTAATTGGGTAATTTGTCTTGTGTTGTTGAGGTTTTGCAGTATCTTGTAGATTTTAGAGATTAGACACTGATGTGATTTGTCATAGCCAAACATTTTTTCCCAGTCTGTAGGTTGTCTTTTGACTTTTTTGGTGAAGTCTTTTGATCAGCATAAGTGTTTGATTTTTAGGAGCTCCCAGTTATCTAGTCTCTCTTCTGGTGCTTATGCATTGTTACATATGGTTCATATTCTGTTTATGCCATGTATTAGGGCTCCTGGCATTGTCCCTATTTTTTCTTCCATGATCTTTATTGTTTTCAATTTTCTATTTAAGTCTTTGATCCATTCTGACTTAGTTTTTGTGCATAGTGTGAGGAATGGGTCTTGTTCCAGTTTTTTGCACATGGATATCCAGTTATGCCAGCAACATTTGTTAAAGAGATTGTCTTTTCCCCAATTAACGGACTTTGGGCCTTTGTCAAATATCAGCTACTCATAGGTGGATGAATTTATGTCTGGATTCTCAATTCTGTTCCATTGGTCTATATGTATCTGTTGTTGTACCAGTACCAGGCTGTTTTGACTACCGCAGCAGTATAATAGGTTCTAAAATCAGGTAGTGTGAGGCCTCCCACTTTGTTCTCCTACTTGAGTAATACATTATCCAAGGCCTCTTCCCTTCCCATATGAAGTTGGTGATTTGTTTCTCCATCTCATTAAAAAATGCTGGTGGAATCTGGATTGGGATTACATTGTATCTGTAGATCGTTTTGGGTAGAATTGACATTTTCACAATATTGAGTCTTCCTATCGATGAGCAAGGTATGTCTTTCCACTTAAGCAGGTCTCTTTTAGTTTCTTGCAGTAGTGTCTTATAGTCTGGTTAGATTTACTCATAAGTATTTTCTCTTCTTGCGGACTATTGTAAATGGAATTGATTTGGTGATTTCCTCTTAGAGGTTTTCTTTGTTGGTGTAAAGGAATCCAACCAATTTTTGTATGTTTATCTTGTATCCTCAAACTTTGCTGAAATCTTCTA
>NW_004444051.1:2334159-2335806 GCF_000243295.1 Trichechus manatus latirostris
GGGCTGTGTTCTTTGTTGCTTGCTCATCTGTGGGCACCATACTGTTCACCTTCTTCTCCGATTGGCAGGGTCAGTCGCTCAGATATGGTACAGCAGGGCAGGTCTAGCTGAAGAGGAGTTGCTGGGATGGGTTGTTTGTGGCACTTACTACAGCCAGGGCAGGGCAGTAATAAGTGCAGGGCAGGTTCTGATAGGTTGTGCCTGTAGTGCTTGGTGGTGTGATTTTAAGCGTACGGTGCAGGTAAGCAGGATGGAGGGGGAGATTGTGATGTGTGGAGCTCAGATGGGTATGGGAGAGAGGAGAGAGGAACAGGAGCCAAAAACATACAAAACAAGCAAAAAAGAGTGTTAGGGGAGCTTGCCGTTGAAGTGGAGAGATGAAAGACTATGAAATGGAGAAAACCAAAAAGGAGAAGAAGAAGAAAAGAAAAAAATGAATAAATAAAAATCAGAAAGAAAAAAAGAAAGAAAAGCTCCCAGGGATCCCACCGTTGTGGCTTTGAGGTTTAGGGAAGTTGCTTCCAGGCTTTGAAGTACAGCCTGGCTAGAAGGCGTAGAGGTGACACTCAGCGCCAGGTATTCAGGGGACAGGAAGAGAAGGAAGGTATAGAGAGACAAGGAACTGAGTAATGAAGAAAGACAAAAAGGGAAAAAGAGGGAAAGGAAAACAAAACACATTAAAAAAACAAAACAAAACAAGAAAACTCCCCCCAAAAAAGAAAAAAAAAAAAAAACATGGAAAAAGAAATGCCCTGTGGGTTCCCTCTGCGTGTCTACGAAAATTGCAGGGGTAGGTCCCAATCCGTGCAGTACTGCCCAGCTAGAACGGGCTCCCAATTCGAGAAAAAGAAAAGAAAACAAACAATTCAAAATAAACAAAAAAGCCCCGGGTTCCCACCAGTGTGGCAGCACAGACCAGGAAGCAGTTTCACATTCAAGTGGAGTTTCACAGCCTTTCAGGAAGAAGCAAAGATAGTGCATGGAGCCAGGTATGTGAGAAAAAGGAGGGGAAGGTGGTGACAGGTAAGGAAGAAATCTAAAGAAGTGGAAAAAAGCAACACCAGCAGCCAAGAAAGGGCACTCAGGGAGCCAGCCAGTGTTGGCAGGTAGAATCCAAGCCACACCAGGGTGAAGCTGGTGTTTCCTGGCCAAGAGACTGTGGCTGCAGGAAGCAGAGGAGGCTAAGTGGGGGTGAGGAAGGGTGGGGGGTGGGAATGCCTATATCACTGGTTACTGGTTCTGTCTCCTGCTGGAAGCTCCGTGAAGCTGCTTTCTAGTACCCTCTGTTCACTGGTCTCAAATAGGAGTCCAAATTGGTGGATCCGTGCTGTGTTAGCTGATAGGGGACCTCTGCATGTATCTCTCCTTGCTCTCTGTTCTGTCAGTTTCTTATTCCATTTGGTGCTTGGCTGAGTTCTTTATGTCTTCATTTGATGCTTAGGGTTTCAGGATTGCTATTTTCTCTGTTTGGCTTAGTTTTTCAGATATTTGCTGTGGAGGGATGGTGTGGTGCTTCTGCCTAGGGCGCTGTGTTGCCCAGTGATTTTTGTATGTTTATCTCATATCCTGAAACTTTGCTGAAATCTTCTATTAGTTCCAGTAGTTTTCTTGTGGATTCTTTGGGGTTTTCTGTGTATAAGATCATAT
>NW_004444051.1:2337034-2354190 GCF_000243295.1 Trichechus manatus latirostris
TCTGGTAGGATGTGTTTTCATTCTCGTTTGATTCTATGAATTTCTTTATTCCATCCTTAATTTCTTCTATAACCCAGTCATTTTTGAGCAAGGTGTTCTTCAGTTTTCATGTGTTTGATTTTTTTACCTTGCTTTTTCTGTTGTTGATTTCTACTTTTATGGCTTTACGGTCAGAGAAAATGCTTTGTAATATTTTGTTCCATGCTTTGGATTTTGTTAAGGCTTACTTTATGGCCTAATACGTGGTCTGTTCTGGAGAATGTTCCATGTGCGTTGGAAAAGAAAGTATACTTAGCTGCTGTTGGGTGGTGTGTTCGGTATATGTCTATGAGATCAAGTTGGTTGATTGTAGCATTTAGATCTTCCGTGTCTTTGTTGAGCTTCTATCTGGATGTTCTGTCCTTCACCAAAAGTGGTGTGTTGAAGTCTCCTACTACTGTTGTAGAGCTGTCTCTCTCTCTTTTCAGTGCTGTTAGAGTTTATGTATTTTGTAGCTCTGTCATTGGGTGTGTAAATATTTGTTATAGTTATGTCCTCCTGGTGTACTGAGCATTTAATCATTATATAGTGTCCTTCCTTACCCTTTGTGGTGGATTTTACTTTAAAGTCTATTTTGTCAGAGATTAATATTGCCACTCCTGCTCTTTTTTTTAGTGTTGTTTGCTTGATATATTTTTTTCCATCCTTTGAGCTTTGTTTTGTTTGTGTCTTTAAGTCTAAGGTGTGTCTCTTCTAGGCAGCATATTGACGGATCATGTTTTTTAATTCAATCTACCACTCTCTGTCTCTTTGTGGGTGCATTTAGTCCATTTACATTCAGCGTAATTATTGATAGGTATGAGTTTAGTGCTGTCATTTGGATGTCTTTTTTTGTGTGCTATTTTTTTGTTTCACTAAATTTTCTGTGCTGAGTTGTTTTTCTTTACGTATTTTTTTTTTTCATCTTTTTCATTGTTGTTGATTTTGTGTTTGTGAGTCTTTATATTTTTCTTGTTTTTTACTTTGACTTGTAGGATTGTTAGTTTCCTTTTTGGTTACCTTAATATTTACCCCTATTTTTCTAAGTTTATACCAGTCTTTTATTTCTTTGTATCGCCTTGACTTCCTTTCCATATGAAAAATCTGTGTCTACATTTTCTAAGTCCCTCTTTTTTGTTTTAATGTCATCATCTTTTACATATTGACATGTTTCCCTATTTTTGGTGATTTAGCTTTGATATACTTTTGTTACTTCCCTATCTAGGTTAATATCTGGTTGCTCTGTCCTGTGTTCTAGCCTTGGGTTTTTATCTGATGTTACTGATTTCTAACCGGAGGACTCCCTTTAGTATTTCTTGTAATTTTGGTTTGGTTTTTGCAAATTCCCTAAACTTCTGTTTATCTGAAAATGTCCTAATTTTGTCATCATATTTGAGAGACAGTTTTGCTGGATATATAATTCTTGGCTGGCCTTTTTTTTCCTTCAAGGCTTATATATGTAATCCCATTGCCTTCTTGCCTGCATGGTTTCTGCTGAGTAGTCCGAGCTTATTCTTATTGACTCTCCTTTATAGATGACTTTTTGTTTATCCCTAGCCACTCTTAGAACTCTCTCTTTGTCTTTGGTTTTGGCAAGTTTGATTATAATATGTCATGGTGACTTTCTTTTGGGATCTACCTTATGTGGGATTCGATGAGCATCTTGGGCAGATATCTTGTCATCTTTCACGATATCAGGAAGTTTTCTGCCAACAAATCTTCAACAATTCTCTCTGTATTTTCTGTTATCCCTCCTGTTCTGGTACTCCAATCAGTCGTAGATTATTCCTATTGATAGAGTCCCACATAATTCTTAGGGTTTCTTCATTTTTTTAAGTCCTTTTGTCTGATTTTTCCTCAGATAAGTTGGTATCAAGTGTTTTATCTTCAGTCTCACTAATTATGACTTCCATTGCCTCAATTCTGCTCCTACGACTTTCTATTGACTTGTCTAATTCTGAAATTTTATTGTTAATCTTCTGGATTTCTGATTGCTGTCTCTGCATGGATTCTTGCAGCCTGTTACATTTGTCATTATGCTCTTCTCTAATCTTTTTAATTTCCTATTGCATGTTCTGCGTTTTGTTTAATTTCCTTCCTCATTTCTTGAAGATTTCTGTATATTAATCTTTTGTATTCTGCCTCCAGTAATTTCATGAAATTTTCTTCCTCTGGAAAATTGCTAAATTCTTTATTTTGGGAGCTTGCTGAAGCCATTGTGGATTGCCTCTTTATGTGATTTGATATTGACTGTTGTCTCTGAGCCATCAGTAAGTTATTATTTTTATTTCTTTTATGTTTGCTTACTGTGTCCTAGCTTCTTGTTTTGTTTTGATATGCCCAAATAGGCTGCTTGTGTGGGTTAGTTTTATTATTGGCACCTTTGAAGCTCTAATGTCCTGTCACCAGGTGGTTAGATCTGTTTCTAGGTATGTGAGCTCAGGAGTCCACCAACTCCTCCTGAATGGATTCAGCTCAGGTGCCCAGGTAGATAGTCAACAAGTATGTGGTATAGGCTCTCACTTACAGTCCTAGACAGGCATGGGTGATTGGTGTAGGCACAAGCATTTGGCTGCAGAAGGGGGACACACTCTGAGCAAGGCAGAGGGTTGACGGCCACTCCCAAGTGTCCAGGAGGAAGGTGTGTCCCTGTTCCCTACAGTGCATAGGTGGGCGAGTTTTGCGGCCAGACTATGAGCACCTAATGCTGTTGGCTGTAAGGACTGGCGGGCACCTCTTATTCATGGGCCTCTCTCACAGGTGGCTAGGTGCTGTGGGTGGAGCCACAAGTCCTCAGGCCCCTGATGTGAGTAGGTAAAGACCTTGCTTAGTGGGCAGAGCAGTGTCAAATGTCAAGAACCTGCCACTTCACCGCTGAAACAGTTGAAGTTAGAATTCCGGTATATACCCTGTTGTACTGTGTTAATGAGGGCCTATGCTGTTGAGATGGGCCCACCCAAGTCTATGCAGGGGGAAAGGCACTAAATTCTGTGGATCCCTTATGCCTGTGCCTAGGTAAAGGAGCAGTGCCTACCTTGGGTTCCTGGCTTAGGGGAGCTGGCAGTTTATTTTTTCCCGTTCGTTAATTTGTTCACTCTGCAGGGCAGGGAGAATGGCTCAGGGTGTGTGATGGATCCTACTTCCGGCCCAGGGGAGTAGGCAATTGCTGAAGCCAGTCCAGGACCCAATGCAGAGCAGGGAGCAGGGAGGTAAATGGGAGAGAGGTTTCTCCCTAAGGGGGGTGTTTTTGATCTGCGCGGTAAGCAATACCAAGTACTTATCTTTCCTGGAGGGCTGCTTCTCACTGGTTCTGGGTGGCTGTGTAGAGTCTCTGGTGCTGGGTCTCCTCTGGTGCGGAAAATGTGCCTCCAGGAGCATGGCTGCTTGCCTGCCTCACTGCTCACCTGTGAGCTGCTCAGGCCTAAAGGGCTCAGGCTCTTGCTGCGTCAGGTCTGGCAACTCCTTGCTGCTTCTGAACTGTCTCTCCCTCTCTCTGCAACTCAGTCCAGTTCCTGAACTCTTCCTTTGATGTTTAGGGCACCCAGATTGCCATATATAATCAAATCACTTGTTTTTTCGGGTCTTTGTAGTAAGAGGGTCCACTGGAAGCGTCTGACTCTCCGCCATCTTGGCCCCACCTCCTAATATATCTTTTTGATGGACACTATTCAATCCATGAGAATGGGTATCTACAGATAATCCAGATTGTCTCAGTTTTCTGTTTTAAGGGGATGGTCATGGATGAAGTTAGGGTCAATGTGAATGCATTAGAAATAGCAATTTCTCACTTGGGAAAGCTCAGTACAGTGAAGCTTAAAAACAGTTTTTACCTATTCAAATGCAACTTTGCTTTTTCTTGTAAGTACCATTTCGGTAGTTACATAAAAAAGTATAGCAAATATTAAACCCCTTGCTGTTAGGTCGATCCCAACTCATAGCAACTCTATAGGACAGAGTATAACTGCTGCATAGGGTTTCCAAGGAGTGGCAGAGTAAAACTGCCCCATAGGGTTTCCAAGGCTGTAATCTTTATGAAAGCAGACCGCAACATCTTTCTCCCCTGCAGGGGCTGGTGGGTTCAAACCGCCAACCTTTAGGTTAGCAACTGAGTGCTTAACCACTGCACCACCAGGGCAAATATTGCAGGCTGCAAATCCTCAGACGTACAATAATATATAAAGAGTCTGGTTGGCACAATTCCTATGCAAAGCATTTTATGGCTTATTTTTGAAAGCTAATAAATACCCAGTGAAAACCCTATGGATCACAATGATTCAGTCTGCAACCGATTATAGGGATGGTGCAGGACTGACCGGCATTTTATTCCATTGTGCGTAGGATCACCATGAGTTGGGGGCTGACTCAATGGCAGCTATTAACAACAAATGGATTAAAGGCAGTAAGCCAGATGTGCAAAACATTTGCACAGATTATTTAATGTAGGAATTTCTTTTTGGGATCATCTGTTATTTATACATGTATTTAGTTAGTTATTCACTTGCCAGGTAGACCATCTTTGACCAAAGACCTTCCCAAAGTTAAGGTAACATTGTTGCAACTTTCATGAATCTCCTAAAATAGGTAAATTGGGAAAGTGAGAAGCATGCTTGATACACAGAAGATGGGTTTGTGGTTGCCATTTCAAGCTGGAAGAAGGAAGCACGCTGTCTGTGTCTTTGCACTGAGCTTTCCTTCTTTATGCATGTGCAGAAATGCCCAATTCTCCTCTATTCCCTTTGTAACTTCACAAGAGCATTGCATGTGGTTTTATCATCTAGTTTTAAAATACAAAGCTTAAAATATAATTAAGAACAACGTGTGGTACACTTGAATATAAAATTGGGCTGTGTGAATATTCTTAGAATACCATTCATAATGAAGTTAATTCAGTTAGAAATGGTTTCAATGATACTGTGAGTTCCCTCTTCACTTAAAAGCTTTTCCCAAAAGTTTCCTGATAGAAGTTTGCCAGATTCCATCAGACCCAGCTGTGGAATTCATTAATGCATGCTAATTCAGTTGGTCACTGATTTTTGAAAAGGAAGTTAATTTTTTTATATGCACATGCCCATATCAAAATACACACTTTATTCAGTTTTTTTCCATAAAAGTTTAACTTTTGCTCAAGAAAAGGAGAATATATTCAAATAAGCAAATGTTATTGGAAATAAACACAACTTTGGTTATGATGGAACTTTGTAGCTTCACTGTTTAAGGAGTTATTCAATTTTTTTATTGTTTTTATTTTGTATTCTGGTGTATTCCACTGCCTTATGGATATACTGTTACTATATCGGTAGCTCAACTTGTTATTCTCTGCTTATTTTTAACTTTTCTTTCAATGAAAAAGAATATACTTAAGCTTTAGGAGCATTTAAGGAAAACAGATGGTTTTTCAGCATTTCCTTACCCTGAAATTAAACCTCTTGTTTCCCAATTTTGAGCTAAGAATAAAATTGTCATGGATGTTCTCATACTGCGTATTAGTGCATGTTACACTCATATCCCAAATTAACATTTTTATTTCCAGTGGAATTTGTGATATAATCAGGTATTAAACCTGTGGTTATTTTGGCAATTATGCCTTTTCTGGAAGAATTGTAACAGCTAGGAAAAAGTATAGCTTTACTTCATTTTGAAGAAAAATTATCTTTAGAGATGGTTAGAAGATTCAATAATAGGTTGAAATTTATGAAAAGCTCACAGATAGAGTTCTTGACTTCCCATCCATTAAGCAAAAAACAGATGAAACTTCCTTTTTGTTCCTCCAACTCCCTCCAAGGCACACACCACACTTAAAATAATGGCTTGTGTTCTGTGCTTGAATTGCTAATTTTTTTTAAGTCGATAGCTTTCTGTTCTCTTTTGTTCGTCCAGAATTTAATTTCTTATTCTGTCCTAAAGTTTTGATTACTTTTAAAACTATTCTGTCTCATGTTTTCATTTGTTTTCCCAAAATGAACTCAAAACTACCCCCTCCCCATACTCCTCCACATCCCTGCCCAGGCCTGTCCTTTCCATTTCTTTTCTGTTTGAATATGCTTCTCAGGCAAAACCTAAAAGGCCACCTGAAAATTCAAAAGTAAGATATTGTTCCCTTATGACTCTTAAAACATTTGTTCAGGTTTGGCCTAATTAGTATAATTTTCAGCTGAGTGTCTAAACAACTCTTTTAAAGGTTCTGTAGATAATAATGTAAATAATAACAATTGCCATCGAGTTGATTCCAACTCATGGCGACCCCATGTGTGTCAGAGTAGACGTATGCTCCATAAGATTTCCGTTGACTGATTTTTCGGAAGTAGATCACCAGGTCTTTCTTCCGAGGTGTCTCTGGGTGGATTCGAACTGGCAACCTTTCGGTTAGCAGTCGAGCTGCATTAACTGTCTGCATCACTCAGGGACTGATAGATAATAACAGGAATCATTTAAAATGCATCATGGTGGGAGAAGCTTGGGCCTTAGTCTTAGCCCTGCCACTTTCTAATTGTGTATCATTGAAGAAGTTATTTAAACCTTAGGTTCGTCATCCCTAAAGTGGGATAAAAATACCTGCCTCACAGGGTAATTGTGAGGAAAGTGCTTAACATAGTGCTTAGCACATAGTAGATATTCAAAAAAGCTAGGTCCCTTTCTCTCTCTAACTCCATATTGGGTGCTGTATGTAGCCTAACCATGCTGTATGCCATGGGCTTTGGCAAATGTGAGTATAAAACTGTTGCATAATCGCATAGACTTTCTCTATTCATATCTAATTTGTCTATAATGTGGTACTGTTAGGATACAGATGGTATAACCATTTCAGAGCAGCAAGAGGCTTTTGGGGAGCGGGGCCTTGAGCTAAGTCTTGAAGGATGGGGAAGCATGGACAGGCACTGAGGCCATGAGGAGATTGTATGGGTAGAGGCACATAAGTGAGAAGGTGCTAAGGCTGCTTGATGAGGGGGACGGAGCGGGGAGGGGGTGGAGCAGGGGAGATAGGGAAGCGAGCAGCCATGATGGTTCCCCCAGGACTGGCGGGGCCAAGTTGCAGAACAGTGGGACATATTGTTGGAAAGTTAGGCCAAATTATGATGGTTTGAGGAGTTGGTCAAAGGCATTTAGAAGCAATATAGAATCAAAAGAGTGCTGGAATTCAGGTAACTCTATTGTATTCTGAAGAAACTCTGTGCAGTGGGTAAGTGCTTGGCTGCTAACCGAAAGGTTGGCAGTTCCAACCCACCCAGCAGCTTCTCAAGAGAAAGACCTGGCTGTCTGCTCGCATAAAGATTACAGCCTAGAAAACCCTATGGAGCAGTTCTACTTTGTCATATGGGGTCACTATGAGTTGGAATTGACGCGGCGAACCTAACAACAGCAACATTGTCCTCTTAAATGGATTCTTTTTCAGAGTGGCAAAGAGAGAGTTTTTATGCCTTTTGTTTTCTCCAGTGTAGTGAAGTGGTGTGTAAACTTCGACTGTGACCCACAGTATGAACAAATTTTACATCATGTTCCAGTACACCCACAATGCTTATGGGTATTTGTTTCATGAAGTGAAAGTTTTGTGAAACAATAATTACCCTTACGATGTATGCTATACAGGGCTGACTACATAATTTGCTGGGTCCAGTGCAAAGTGAAAATATAGACCTCTTGTTGAAAAAGGAGGAAAAATTATTGTTAAAGGTACTTAAATATAAAGCTTTTTCCTTTCTTAAATAGTCTCTTTTTCCAGTTGCTATGGTGTTTTGTTTTTTGTTTTTTGTTTTTTTGCTATTTAATGTTGTTCTAAGTAAAGAAATTAAAATTTAAAATTATTAGCATAAATTTTACCACTTATCTGTATGTTACGCAGTTTCAAATTCAAAATGGAAGAGCATTTAACTTCTGTGAAATCACTGAAATGACAGAATTCGTATTTCTAAGTTTGTACATGAATATATTTTTGTTTTTACCAGAAAAGTAGAAATGCTGCACAAAACTAACTCAACTCTTTTTATTTCGCTTCTTAATATGCACATGATTTACCAGCATTTTCTACCTTGGACCTACTGATGAGTGAGGAAGAACTGAAAGGAAAAAGAACTATGGATTGTCTTATCTTCCCCCTTTTTTTATTTCATAATTTTCAGCTTAAGTGGTTGGTTAATACTGGGAAGTAACACAAGAAAGCATAAGATAGGGTTATTCCTGATCTTTCTTGTTTATTGGAATATCATTGCCTTCTTTATTCTTTCGAACCAAGTTCTGATTCCAACGGAGAGCATGGGCTCTAGGGGCTGTAATGCCCTGCTTACTCAGATGCAAACGTAACACACTTCTCTTGGATTCACTGAGTTTCACTGAACTATTACGAGTCATGATACACTGGGATACTGTACTCATAAAAAACCCAAAAAACCAAACCCATTGCCATTGAGTCAATTCCGACTCGTAGTGACCATACTGGACAGAGTATAACTGTCCCATATGGTTTCTAAGGAGTGCCTGGGAGATTCAAACTGCTGACCTTTTGGTTAGCAGCCGTAGCTCTTAACCACTATGCCACCAGGGTTCTGTACTCATGCAGCATTGCAAACACTCTGTGTTAGTGGGGCAGCAAGGAACTGCTAATATGCAGTTCATCACACACATGCTCCATTGTCCCATTGGACTTCACTTACAAAAACACAAGTTCAAAGATAAAATTATTAAGAACTTCAAGATGGCAACCAAAACCAAACCAAACCCTTTGCTGTCAAGTCGATTCCAACTGATAAGGGACCCTACAGAACAGAGTAAAGCTGCATTAAACAAAATGTGGGCCTTTTCTGAGAGTATGGTCCTGTAACTGTGTGAAAACATTTATTTTTATCTGCTAGTTATTGCCAGTGATTCTTTGAATTGTAGACAACATACATAGTCAAAGAAGACAGGGTAAACTGAGTATATTGTTAGCTTCCAATTTATTTGAAGATGGAAGATTAACCACCAATCAAAGCTAAGTTATATGTTTGGCACGGCATCAACTCTGATAAAAATTTATCATCCTCTTCAAAAATTACTATGGGGAAGGTATAAACACCTGAAATGCTAAGCAGTCAAGAGATCTCAAGTTGATTGTCTAAAGCAAATAGAAGCATGTTGGTGGTGGTGGTGTGTGTCTTCAAGTCTATTCCAACCCATAGCGACCCTATAGGACAGAGTAGAACTGCCCAATAGGGTTTCCAAGGCTGTAGTCTTTACAGGAGCAGATAGCTACATCTTTTCTCCTGTAGAGCTGTTGGTGGGTTCAAACTACCAACCTTTTGTTTAGCAGCCGAGCACTTAACCACTGCACCATGCCAAAAACAAATGAAACCCATTACCATCAAGTCAATTCCAACTCATAGTGACCCTCCAGGGCTCCCAGTTCTATATTCTCATCCTAGAACTTTATGCTAGATTTATATTATCAAACACTTACTGGACATTTCTGTCAGCATGCTTAGTTAGCGGGGGACTGAAACACAATATATCAGAATCTTCTCAGAATATAACTCTTTATCTTCCTTCTTACTGCTCCCATTCTCTTGTCCTTTGTCTTGTTAAATCTCTTTTTTAGTAATTTGTTTTATTTTTGTAGTTGTTGTTGAAAATACACACAGCAGAAAATACACCAATTCGACAATTCTACGTGTACAATTCATTGACATTGATTACATTCTTCGAATTGTGCAACTAGTCTCACCTTCCTTTTCTGATTTGTTCCTCCCCCATTAACATACTCACTGCTCTCTAAGCTTCCTATCTAACCTTTCGGGTTGACCTCATATAGATAGTTCTTTAAAAGAATACAAAGCTTAAGGCCGATATTCTTTATTAATTAATCTAGACTATTGATAAATGGCATTACTATCCACTTAGACATCCAAGACATCAACCTTAGAGTCCTCCTTCAACTCTTCCAACTCTCTTATCTTCCACATCCAGGCAGTCCTGGAGACCTGTCTATACAACCTTTCAGTGTCTCTTGTATCCTGTCTTGTCCATCTCACTGCCTTTGCCTTCATTTAGGACCTGCGGTGTCTAGTGTAGCACAGTGACCCCAATGAACAGTGCTTGTCCCACTAACATGACGGTGCTGAATGCAGGCTCCTTTGCTTCCGAACCTGATGACTCAGCTTTCCATGCTTTATTTCCTACTCCATTTCTTTAACTCTCCCGGCTACCGAACTCAGTGCTCTCCTACTTAAATATTATCTTTTTATCCCTTCAGTCTTACCCACATGCCTTTCTTTCTTTATTACAGTCTCTGTTAGTCTCTTTATTCTGACTTGGTATCTACCTTGGCAATATCGTCCTCAATTGCCTTGAGTAATATCTTTCATAGCTTCCCCTCCACACACACACTCACTGTCTTAGGCTGGGTTCTCTAGAGAAGCAAAACAAGTCAAGCATTTATATATATAAATATTTAAAAAATATAAGTCAGCAAATCCCAAGATGAGCAGGTAAGTTGGCAGGCCACTGGCTCACAGACTGCAGAAGCTGACAAATCCCAAGATCAGCAGGTAAGCTGCTAGCTCAAGTCCCAAGAATCGGAGGTTAGGTGAACTGCAGGATCCAGAGCGAGCAAAATCCTGCAATCATTGCCAGAAAGTCCTCATATATTGAACGCAGGCCACATCCCCAGGGAAACTATCTTTCAACTGATTGGCTACTCACAGCAGATACCATCATGCAGGTGATCACATTACATCAGATCTCATCATGGAAGTAATTACATCATTATACGACTGCCAAACTACATCATAACTGCCAAACCACTGAGAATCATGGCCCAGCCAAGCTGACACACAATCTTAACAATCACACCCACCATGAATCCTGCACCCATCTGTCCAGGCAATCCTGTTTCCAGAATACTCCTCTGGCCCTGTGTGTCTTGCTCACTGTTTAAAGTTCTTTAGTTGCTCTGTATTATCTTCAGGATCAAGTTCAAACTTTTGGTCATATCAGACAAGGTCTTCTGAATTAGTCTCCTCCTCACCTGCCGGCCTCAGATCCTGCCACTCCCCAGCCCTGAAAGCTTGCTATACAGCTAGTGCTGATCTGCCTGCAGTTCTTAGAACACACCCTGCATCCTTTGTGTATGCTGATTTCTCCGGCCAGAATGCCCTTCCTTTCAACTCCTCCAGTAGAAAATGAGCATCTCGGGGTTGGTGCATTGTTCATCTTTCTATGGCCAGTGCCTAGCACATGCCTGAGCATAAGGAGACCTCACAAATGTTTGTATAATAAATGGATGAATGAACAAAAAAGTGGAATTTAAGGGTAGTATTGTATGTTTTTGTTATATGCAAAGACTCCGTATACAAGGACCATGATGAATTTTCTAGAGTAGAGAAGTGGTTAAAGTATTGCCGGCTGATTGATAGATGGCAATGTGCAAGGTCCATCATATGGAGGTAGTTGGACTAGTGAGAATCAAGAACAGGAATTGTGAATTTTAGTCCACTTATAAAGTAACTCCACGTTACTGGGGTGGAAAGAGGAACGATACAATTATTCTGATGAACTAAAACTAATTTGCAATGTAATTTTTATATGGGTACAAAACTGGAAATGTAAAAGTAAAGCGTGCATACTTGTTGGTTTAGGTAATCCTATTCAAAGGCACGATATTATCCTCAGTTTTACATATCTGACACAAACTTTAGAATTATATCAAAGTTTATGTAGGTTATAAAATAGTTAAGAGTCATGAATAAATGTATAAATTTGTGCTTTACTCTTTGTACTCGGAATATTTCTGATTTTGATGAAAGTCTAAAACATCTGTATCTAAAAGGAATAAAATGGAAATGTAGGAATAAGAACTCAATTACCCGTGATCTGGGGAAATCAATGATAATAATCCCACTTTTGCTTTGTGTCTACAGTTAGAAATATATATATATATATATATTACACCCATTTAAAGTCAAGGTAAAATAACCATACTGGGTAAAATCAAGTCTATCCAAAGATTTAATAGTCGAATTTATACTTCAACTGCATAACAGACTAATTTAATTCCCTGGAGTGGGGATGACGGAATAGATAGAAGCTGGAAATTTTCTGCAGTTACGAAGACTGAGCCTGTGCAAGTGTATGGATAAAACTATTTTCATGTAATATAAATTGTCAAAGAAAAATATCACTTGTGGTATTCTTGATTCTGTGAGGAGTTTCCACTTGAGTTTATGGGATATAATGAAACATACAGGGAAGATTAGTGAATAAAAAACATTTGGGTTATATCACTGTACTAAATTAGATGCACTCAGAACATTAGCTGTTATTTGATTAGTTTTCGATTCTTCCTAACGATGTTGTTGTTGTTATTTTCCGTTGAGTTGATTCTGACTCATAGTGACCCTATAGGACAGAGTAGAACCGCCCCTTAAAGTTTCCTAGGCTGTAATGTTTACAGGAGCAGATCACCTGGTCTTTTCTCCCACAGGATAGCTGGTGGGTTTAAACCGTCAACCTTTTGGTTAGCGGCTGAGTGCTTTAACCATTGCGCCACCAAGATTCCTTATAATATGCTGTAATTCGGGAAGTGTGAAGAGGGATGTTGTACAAGTTGTAACAAGGATCAGAGGATGGTTGGCAAATATCCTTCCATAAGGAAATGTTTGTTACTTAGGAATCTGTTCTTCCTTTCTACTTGCTAAACTTCAGAAAGACTGCTTCATATTGGGCCAGCTTTCTAGAAGTGCTTTAATTTCCAGTGAGATGATGTGATGACAAAATCTATAAGCATGAAGAGTTACATTAGAAATGCAATATATTTTCACGTATGAATGTAGATCACATTAACATCAAGTTAACGAAAATCATTTTTTAAATAAATTTCTTATCAATTTTAATTCTGCCTCTGGTGATTTATATGACACATAGAATGAGTGGATGATTTTCCTTGTAAATAGGTCTACTTTTTTTCTTCTTAGAATATTATTATACTCAAAACCATAAATGCCTTGTTCCCGCACTTATTTTTAGTAATCAACTGGATTTAATGAGTTACTTAAAAACATTATTTTTAATTTGATGTAACATTTCTGTGAGGCAGTCTCAGTAGTAAATAATATAAAAATGCTTATAGTTGCCTACATATCGAGCTTCCAGTTAATAGATACCTAAGAGTTCCCTAAAGCATTCAAAACTGGGCATTATCATGTTATTTTTTCCTTATTTGTCCCACTAAACTTCAATTATTTTCAAACACTAAATGCATTAAAATATGGTTTACAATATTATTGTTAAAATTATTTTTTAATAATTCTAGTAAGAAAGTATCCTTTGAATAAGATTGGTAGGCTTAAATACTGATTATCAACAATTACTTGAATACATTATTCATTTATTATTTAATAACCTGTCTTTGAGAACATAAAAGAATTCTAGTGTTGCTAAACTGAAATACTGATGCACTGAAATGAGGAAATGTTTTCATTTCAGCTCTTTTAGTTGCAGAAAGATTAAAAAATGGGAAACCAAACCAAACCAAAAAACTGCCATCGAGTCAATTCTGACTCATAGTGACCCTATAGGGTAGAGCAGAACTTCCCCATAGGATTTCCAAGGCTGTAAATCTTTACGGAAACAGACTGCCACATCTTTCTCCCCAAGAGCAGCTGGTGGATTCAAACTGCCAACCTTTAGGTTAGCAGTTGAGAGCTTTAACCACTGTGCCACCAGAGCTCCTCGTAGGGGAAACAGATTCATATTTATTTTGAATAACACAGTGATGATATTACTGCCCTACCTTAGCATCTCTGCTTTCATTTTTTAGGTAATAAAATTCATAATGGATAAGTGAAAAATAATTGAGAAGCATTTTCATTTTTTGCTGGAGTGTTTGTTATTGCTTTATTGTGTAATATACAACTAAAATGTCTATTCATGATTCAAAGAAAAAAGATTAGAGCTGAATTTGAGTGTAGTATGCATCCAAGCATTGGATTTGCTCTTTAGTGTAGTAATTGAATGAGAACAGCATTGTGTATCAAATTTATCGTTGCTCTTTAGTTTCTTAGCAAATGGCTTTCATTACAAAGGTTTTAGGGCAGGAGAAAACTTAAACATCTCATCTCTTTTCTTTGGACACGTATGTGGGTGTCTAGAGGTGATGGTGGTGTTTTGCACCTAGTAGGGGAGTGGATATGACGGAGCCCTGGTGGTGCAGTGGTTAGTTGAAAGGTTAGCGGTTCGAACTCACCAGCTGCTCCATGGGAGAAAGATGTGGCAGTCTGCTTCTGTAAAGATTACAGTCTTGGAAAACCTATGGGGCAGTTCTACTTTGTCCTATAGGGTCGCTATGGATTAGAATTGACTCCATGGCAACGGGTGTAGGGGAGTGGATAAGAGAGGGAATAACAGGGAAGGAAAACAAAAGGCAGGCTCACAGGAGGGCCTTCTGACCACTGCCTTACTAACTAGAAGAACAGAGTTGTGCCTGAGCTGCCTGCCCTGGCCTAGAGGTATCTGTAGGAGTCAGAGAGGGGATCTGGAGTGGCCACTACCCTGATGGAGTCCCTGGGTGGCGGTAGTGGTTCAGTTGTAGAATTCTTGCCTTCCACGGAGCCTTGGTGGTGCAGTGTTTAGTAGCTACATGGGCTAACCAAAAGGTCAACAGTTGGAATCCATCAGCCACTCCTTGGAAACCCTATGGGGCAGTTCTGCTCTGTCCAATATGGTCACTATGACTTGGAATAAACTCAACGAGAGCAGGCAGGCATGTGGGATACTCGGGTTTGATTCCTAGACAGTGAACCTCAAGCACAGCCTCCACCCATCTGTCAGTGGAGGCTTGTGTATTGCTATGATGTTAAACAGGTTTCAGCAGAGCTTCTTCTAGACTAAAACACTAGGAAGAAGGCCTGGTGATCTACTTCCGAAAGTCAGCTGATGTAAACCCTATGGATCACAGCAGTCTGGACCGGGCAGTATTTTGTTCCATTGCTCGTGGAGTCCCCGTAAGCCAGGGGTCAGCTTGATGGCAGCTGAAAACAATAACATTGCCCTGATATTCTCTCTAGATGATAGTTTTTGGACACATGGTGTATTAGTTTCCTGTTGCTGCTATAACAAATTACCACAAACTTGGTGGCTTAAAACAATACAAATTTATTATCTTAAAAACAGTTCTGGAGGTCAGAGGTCTGAAATTGGTCTCACTGGACTAAAAATCAATGTTGGCAGGGCTGTATTCCTTCTGGAGGCTCTAGGGAAGAATTTGTGTCCTTGCCTTTTCCAGCTTGTAGAGGCTGCCTGCATTCTTGGTTCATGGACCCTTTCCATCTTCAAAGCCAGCAATGGCTGATCACATTTTTCTCACACAGTATCACTCTAACTATGATTTTCCTGCCTTCTATCACTTACAAAGGCCCTTGTGATTATACACCCTACCCCCAAATAATCCAGGATAATCTCCCCATTTTAAGGCCAACTGATTAGCAGAAGAGAGAAACAGAAAGAAAGGGAGAGAGAGATGGACGATATTGAAACCTGCAAAGGAATCAGATGAGAATATAAAGATGACCATCGAGGTCATTGATAAATATGACAAGAACAGTCATCTTCATGAGGTGCTGGCTCAGAAGCTAGATTAGAATGAGTGGGAGCAAGGAATGGAGACAGGACTTCAGACAGTGAAGTATTAGGTGCTCTGCTAAGGTGGGACATTTCAAGATGAGGCACCATCCTATTATCACTCTTTCCAAGAACCTGATTTCCTATCTGTAGAAGAAGAGTTTAGTCTTATATGGCATGCAGGCATTCTGTTATTACACTTACCGTATACAGTTAATTGGAGAAAGTCAAGTGGCCAAGACACTTAGACAAGAAATAATTCCATGAATAGTTGAAAATTGTACTAATGCTTATTAAAAGGGAGATTAGAAGAAATCTTGAATATGTGCAGGTTATTATTGGCATGCCAGATGTTTTCAGATGGACAGTTTTTGGCAAAATCACTTACCTGTTGGCATTGGGACTAAGACTAAATTCTTATAATTTTTATGAAAACCCTGAGTGACACTAACACTACTATGCCCCGTTGGAGGCTAAACACCTCTACCCTTGTTGTTAGGTGCTATCGAGTTGGTTACAACTCCTAGCTACCATATGTACAATAAAACAAAACACTGCTCAGTCCTGTGCAATCTTCACAATCATTGCTATGTTTCAGCCCGTTGTTACAGCCACTGTGTCAATATATGTCATTAAGGGTGTTCCTCTTTTTCACTGACCCTCCACTTTACCAAGCATGATGTCCTTCTCCAGGGACTGGTAGGAGGGACCTGTACCCTAGGTGGCACCTACCCTTAGTGAGTCTTCGTTAGGGTGTCTGAGGTTGCTATAGCAATGATTACATAACCGTTATGCAAAAATAATTGCCATTATTATCTAAATTCACCAGTTTACAGTGAATTAGCAGTAATTGTAAAGGAAAAGGGGTAAGGTTTGAAGTGCTTGAATATTACCCTTGGTAAAAAACATAACAGCTTTGCAAATTCCTTGTATAATCCATCTTTGCATGCAGGTGTTTCAACTTTTTAATGTTTTATCTTTGACTTCTTCCATGGAGTACATCTTCAGTTGTGTTTTACTACAGCATTGACAGAAAGAGAACATATTCGTATGGTATCATTGAAATTCTTTCCCATTGTAATTTGGATGTTGGTGGCAATTCTTTGGTACTGAATGATTTTAATAATCTGGTTTAAGGCCTGATTTATTTCTGAACACTCACAATGGCCCACTGATCTTGGCTATGGATGAAGTAGAAACCAAAACCAAACCAAACCCATTGCCGTCGAGTTGATTCCAACTCATAGCAACCCTATAGGATGGAGTAGAATTGCCCCATAGGGTTTCCAAGGAGCGGCTGATGGATTCAAACTGCCGACATTTTGGTTAGCAGACGTAGCTCGCCAATAACTCATTTTTTTTTTCAATGCTGAAATATTTATTCATAGTAAGATATTTATTGGGACATGTAGCTTCTTTTCTGAGGCATCTTTTCTACTCAAAGCAGGAAGAATTTTTTTTTTTTATTGTACTTCAGGTGAAGGTTTACAGAGCAAATACTTTCTCATGAAACAGTAGTACACATATTGTTTTATGACATTGGTTAACAACCCGAC
>NW_004444051.1:2354736-2355963 GCF_000243295.1 Trichechus manatus latirostris
CCAGCTCTGCCCAGAACCCTCTGTTGTGATCCCGGTCAGAGCAGTCAGTGGTGGTAGCCGGGCACCATCTAGCTGTACTGGACTCAGTCTGGTGGAGGCTGTGGTAGCTGTGGTCCATCAGTCCCTCAGACTAATCTTCCCCTTGTATCCTGTTCTCTTCACTCTCCCTTGCTCCCGAAGGGATAAGACCAGTGGAGTATCTTAGATGGCAGCTCACAGACTTTTAGGACCCCAGACACTACTCACCAAGGTAGAATGTAGAACATTGCCTTTATAAACTGTGTTATGCCAATTGCGCTAGATGTTCCCTGAGACCATGGTCCCCACAGCCCTCCAACCAGCAAATCAGTCTCTCAGGGAGTTTGGAAGTGTCTATGGAGCTTCCATGACCTTTCCTTGTACCAGTTGTGCTGATCTCCCCAGTATTGTGTTCTGTCTCACTCTTCACCCAAGATACCACTTATCTATTGCCTATTTAGTATTTCCCCCCCACCCCTCCCATCCCTGGTAACCAACAAAGATTGTCACTTTTTGTGTGTGAACTTTTTCATGGGGTTTTACAATAGAGGTCTCATACAGTATTTGTCCTTTTGTGATTGACTTATTTCACTCAGCATAATGTCTTCCAGTTTCATCCATGTTATGAGATGCTTCACAGATTCATCCTTGTTCTTTCTCATTGCATACTACTCCATTGTGTGTATGTACTATAGTTTGTTTATCCATTCATCTGTTGATGGGCATCTAGGTTGTTTCCAACTTTTTGCTATTCTGAAAAATCCTGCCACGAACATAGGTGTGCATATGTCTATTCGAGTGACAACTCTTATTTCTCTAGGATATATTCCTGGGAGTGGGATTGCTGGATCATATGGTATGTCTATTTATAGCTTTCTAAGGAAGCACCATATCATTTTCCAAAATGGTTGTATCATTTTGCATTCCCACCAGCAGTGCATAAGAGTTCTGATCTCCCTGCAGCCCCTCCAACATTTGCTATTTCCAGTGTTTTGAATTCGTGCCAGTAATGCCAGGGTGAGATGGTATCTCACTGTAGTTTTAATTTGCATTTCTCTAATGGCTAGTGATCATGCATGTGTCTGTTGGCCGCTTGAATGTCTTCTTTGGTGAAGTGTCTGTTCATTTTCTTTGCCCATTTTTTAATAGGATTATTTGTCTTTTTGTTGTAGAGGTGTTGGATTTTCTTGTAGATTATGGAGATTAGAC
>NW_004444051.1:2359552-2360599 GCF_000243295.1 Trichechus manatus latirostris
TCTTTCATGATATTGGGGAAGTTTTCTGTCAGCAGTTCTTCAATGATCCTCTCTGTGTTTTCTATTTTCTCTCCCATTCTGGAACTCCAATCACTCACAAGCTTTTGCTTTTGATTGTATCCCACATAACTCTCAGTGTTTTTTCATTTTTCTTTGTTCTTTTTTCTGAGTTTTCCTCAAACAGAGTTGTATCCAAATATTTGTCTTAAATTCCACTGATCTTGTCTTCCACTGTTTCAGATCTGCTCCTCAGCCCTTTTATGACACCGTCCATTTCTGAAATCTTGTTGTTTATCTTTTGGATTTCTAATTGTTGTTTGTGAATTGATTTTGGAATTTTGTTCCTGCATTATTTTCCTGAATTCTTCCAATTTTTTGTCTGTATTTTCCATGAATTTGTTTATTTTTTCCTCATTTTTGTCTGCTTTGTGCTTCAGCACTTGGAGAATTCTCAGTATTAGAGATTTGAATTCCTTATCAGGTAGTTCTAGTGCCTTTTCTTCCACTGGAAAGTCATCTGGTGTTTTATTTCGGATGCCCACTGGAACCATCCTGTCCTGTTTTGTAAATGTTTTGATATTGTCTCCTGTCTTTGTGGCATTTGGTAGTTATTTTTCTCGTTTATTGATTGTAGATTTGTTTGTTTCATCTTTTTTTTTTTTATTATTTGGCTATGTCTGAGCAGGCGGGCTGTTTGTTCTTTGTTTGCTCATCTGTGGGCATGATACTTTTCGCCTCCTTCTCCAATTGGCAAGGTCAGTCACTCAGATGTGGTACAGCAGGGCAGGTATAGCTGAAGAGGATTTACTGGGACAGGTTGTTTGTGGCACTTACTACAGCCACCAGGGCTGGTCGGTAATCAGTGCAGGGTGATTTTCAGTAGGCCGTGCCTGTGTTTCTTGGTGGTGTGATGTTAAGCACACATTGCAGATAGGCAGGATGTAGGGGGTGATTGTTATGTGTGGAGCTAAGATGGATATGGGAGAGAGGAGAGAGGAACAGGAGCCAAAAACATACAAACAAACAAAAAAGATTGCTAGGGGAGCT
>NW_004444051.1:2361782-2365556 GCF_000243295.1 Trichechus manatus latirostris
CTGCATTAGCTGATAGGGGACTTCTGCAAGAATCTCTCCTCACTCTCCGTTCTCTGTCAGTTTTCTCACTCCGTTGGTGCTTGGCTGAGTTCTTTATCTCTTCATTTGATGTTTTAGGGTTTCAGGATTGCTGTTTTATCTGTTTGGCTTAGTTTTTCGGATCTTTGCTGTGGAGGGATGGTGTGGTGCTTCTGCCTAGAGTGCCATTTTGCCAGAATTCCTTGCCATAACTCTTACCCACTTTGCTACCAGGGCTAATTTTGTATTTATACAATGCTTTACATTGTTGGTTCAGTTCAACAAACATCTCAGAAACTGTTATGTAGCCGACATTGTTCTAGGCATAGTACTTACAAAAACAAAAGTTATGGTCTATGTCTGAAGGGGAGTCCCTGGGTGGTGCAAACGGTAAATGTGCTTGGCTGCTAACCAAAAGGTTGGAAGTTCAAGTCCATACAGAGGCACCTTGGAAGAAAGGCCTGACAGTCTACTTCCAAAAAAATCAGCCATTGAAAACCCTATGGAGCACAGTTCTGCTCTGAAACACTTGGGGTCACTATTAGAGTCAACTCGATGGCAACTGGTAACTGGTGTGCCTGAAGGAGCTTGTCATCTAGCAGAGGGAGACAGAAATGGCAAAGTAAATTTTTAAGAGTCAGTGTGATATATGAAGTGTGTGAGTAAAGAAGTGGTTCATAGGAGGGAGCCTTTGGTTCTGTTGGGTTGGGAGGTGGTAGGGCATGAGATCAGAGACGTCTGACAGCAGAGTAGGATTTTGAACCATGACTAGGACTCTAACAGGCAGCCACAGAGGAACAAGTGTAGAAGCAGCAAACTGGATATCAAGTTCATAGGCACTAGACATGAAATGGCACAGCGGCACCATGACCTGTAAGTTCTTTGGTTCTGACTGCACATGGAGTGTGATTTAAGAATCTAGAATAGAGCCACTCAACGTGATGAGAAGGATGTGTGGTAAGGTAGAGTTGAGGAGGATAGTCAATGGAGTTGAAAAAGTCAAAGTACTCAGGCCAGGGTGTAGAATGGCTTATCACATGAGTATTGAAATTACTCCGATGGTAGGACATGGGATAGGAGAAACATGGGTTCATGAGGTTTCCTATAAAATGAAGCAGACGCAGCATGCAGTGAAGAAACTGAGGATGTAAGTAAGCTATTTGTATCAAAACCAGGATTCCTGATTGCCCAGGGGTGAATTTTGGGAAAGAGAATTGAATACTGGGGAGAGTGTGTCGGGGGGGTGATGGGGAGATGGAGGGAAGCGTCAAGGAGTGCCCTCCATATGCACAGGTTACATCAAAATCCTAAGCGTCCATAAGACTACCAGGATGAGGACCGCAATTAGTAACTCCCTCCTGTGTGCTGTTGCGGTGATTCTGACTCATATTGACTCTATAGGGCAGAGTAGAACTGCCCCATAGGGTTTCCTAGGCTATAATCTTTACAGGAGCAGATCACTAGATCTTTTCTCTGAGTGGCTGGTGGGTTTGAACCACCCACCTTTGGATTAGCACCTAGGAGCTTAACCAATGGACCAACAGTAAACAGCAGTTTCATGATAGAAAGTAGATAGCAGACAATAAATAGAAATCAATGTTCACTCTTTAATAACAGTTTCATGGTGGGAAGTCCATGTTCACTCTTATGTTACTGGGCAGCACGTCTTAGGTGTCAGCTGGTGCACCTTGGTTTAAGTGCCAGATTCTCTATCTCTGGCTTATCTTGGCTAGCCCTGCCCCAGTCGCTTCTGGTCTAGCCTCAGGACAGCCCTGGGCCTGCGTCCTAACAACTCTTAAAGCAGACCTG
Organism: Trichechus manatus latirostris; assembly: GCF_000243295.1. NCBI lineage: Eukaryota > Metazoa > Chordata > Mammalia > Sirenia > Trichechidae > Trichechus > Trichechus manatus. Next base: position 2,363,610 of record NW_004444051.1, read on the forward strand.
CTCCAAGGGCCCTCCCTGAGCTTCGATTTCTGCCGCTGCCCGGGCTGCTCGTTGTCTCTGCTGCTTCTGGCGCTGTTGGAGCTCAGAGTGCGTTACAGTTCCCAGCCCATTCCTCTCAGACTGCTCTCTGCCACTTCTCTGTTGAGCAGACACTGGCTTCTGCTTTCTCCCGGCCTCTGCTGCTATTTCTCCTGGTTCTTCTCTCTTACCAGGACCAGGGTTTCTGCTGCTTCTGATACCAGTTCCTTCTGATGAATTTCCAATCTCTTATCCCCCCGGCTGACGTCTCCACCCTGGAACAAGGAAGCGGGGAGGGTGTCTTCAGCACAGAGCTTCCATGTTCCCAGGAGACGTGCTCACCTCTCCTCCAAGAGCCGAATATTCACACTCTTCAGCCCAGGAAGCTCCAGTGAGCCACCATCTTCCCAGGCTTTCATTGGCCTCCCCTCACCTCCTGAAGCTTAGTTAGCATCAGGCCCCAAGGTTATCCCTCTTAGTTGGGTGGCTCCCACTCCTTGGCCTCAGGTATGGTCCTCCTCTCAGCACCAGGACCAAAAGGTCAAATCCTCTGCTTCAAAGGTGTTCCACACCTCCCAAGAAGGAAAGCAATCAACTTGTATGAAAGAGATGATACAACCAGGCACTTGTCTTTTGTCTTACATTTCAATGAACATTTGTTGAGGACCTATTTTGTGCAGTTACCATGCTTACTCTTAGGAAAACAGTGACTCATGAAAGAGGAAAGAAGTTACAGGACATACATGTGGAAAGATAAAAAATCCCATATCCTTGTGATATTTCTTCACCAGCTGTTAAGCCCTTAAAGAGCAACCATTTCATATTTCCTAGTGACTTTTGTACAGTAGTTCTTACTACATATTTTCCAATCAATAAATAAAATCAATAAAATCTACCCTATTCATTCAAAAACTCCTAGTTTTCATTATTCAGTATCATCCATTAATTATAGTATGCTACCTCCGTATATAAGAGAGCCATAGTGGCGCAGTGGTTAAAGCACTTGGCTGCTAACCAAAAGGTTGGCAGTTCGAACCCACCAGTTGCTCTTCCGGAGAAAGATGTGGAAGTCTGCTTCCGTAAAGATTTACAGCCTTGGAAACCCGAGGGGGCAGTTCTGCTGTGTTCTATAGGGTCTCTATGAGTTGAAATTGACTCAACAGCAGTGGGTTAACTCAATATGTAGTCAGTCATTGTTTTCAAATAACATTTAACTGCATGGGAAATGTTCATGGTGTGATTTTAAAGTAAAAAAATTTGCAAATTATGTGTATAATAAGATCCCAGTTCAATGAATGTGTGTGTGAAGTGTGTGTGAGAAAGAGCGAGAGAGCCTAGAGAGAGAACAAACAAAATGGTGGTTTTCTCTAGATCATAGAATTAGAAGGATGTTTATTTTATTCATTTTCTAAACTGCATCTGTATTATATAAATAATTTATAATGAGAAAAATACTATTTTAAAAATACTGTCTTTCTCTGAAAATTCATATTACTCTACTCTTAATTTTATATAACATTTATAGTAAAACTTAAAATCCTACTAGTCTTCCCTTATCACAAAGTAACTTTCTAGCTGTTCTTCCTCTTTTTGTCCCTGTTTGTTGCTATGAATCACTTTCTTTTTTCTTTTTTATTGTTGTAATTAAATGAAGTTTACATTTCAAGTTAATCTCCCATACAGAATTTTCTTTTTTTTTTTACATACATTGTTATGAGACCCCAACCGCTCACCCCATTCTGCGACAGCACACTCCTCCCATCCGCCCCTGATTTTCCAGGAACATTCAACCAACTGCTGACTCTTTCTGCCTTCCCATCTCACCTCTGGACAGAAGCGGCCCCTTTGGTCTCTTGTAACTATTTGTCTAAGAGGCACATTCTTCACAAGTATCACTTTATGTCCCACAGTCCAGTCCAATCTCTGTCT
>NW_004444051.1:2371283-2382160 GCF_000243295.1 Trichechus manatus latirostris
TTATTTTGTTTTGTTTTGATATGCCCAAATAGGCTGCTCGTGTGCACTAGTTTGATTTTTGGCACCTTTTGATCTCTAATGTCCTGTCACCAGGTAGTCAGTTCTGTAACTAAGTATGTGCACACAAGAGTCCATTAAATTTTCGTATATGGGATCAGCTCGGGTGTTCAGGCAGTCGGTCACCTAGTGTGTGATGCAGGCTTTCACCCCCAGTTCTAGAGAGGCATGGGTAATTGGTGCAGGCACTGGACTCTGGCTGTGGTAGGGGATCACGCGCTGAGCCAGGCAGGGAGCTTACGGCTGCCCCTTAGAGTCTGAAAGGAAAGCATGTCCCTATTCTCTAGGGTGAGTAGGTAGGTGAGTTTTGTACCCGGGCTAAGAGCACCCCACTCTGTTGGCTGTAAAGACTCAAGGGCACCACTTTTTCTTGAACTCCTGTAGCAGGTGACTAGGCACTTTAGGTGCTACCACCAGTCCTCAAGACCCTGCTGCAGATTGATAAAAGTGCTTATTTAAGGGGGAGGGCTGTTTCAAGGGTCACAAATCTGCCCATTGACAGTTGAAGCAGTTGAAGTTAAACTTCAGCTGTGTGCCCTGTAGTACTGTGGCAGTGAGGGCTAACACTGTTGAGATGGGTCCCCACAAATCTATACAGGGGTGTAAGGCACTCAGAGTCTGCGGACCCCTGATTTCTGTGGCCAGCAAAGGAGCTGTGCTGACCCTGTGTTCCTGGTTTAGGGGAGCCAGCAGTTTATTTGTTCCCTCTCCAAGGCCAGGAGAATGGGTCAGGGTGCCTTTTGGGATCTACTTCTGGCGCAGGGGACTCCCGGTGGAGAACGCAGAGGGAGGAGGTAAAAGGGAGAGAGGTTTTTCCCAAATCCGGTGCAGAGCGTGGAGGGAGGAGGTAAAAGGGAGAGAGGATTTTCCGAAATGGGCTTTTTTTTTAATTGCTGTGAAAGGGTGCGCACATGTACTTATCCTAGCCTCTTGGGAGCTGCTCTTCTCTGGTTCGGAGTGTCCAAGCAGAATCTCTGCTGCCAGGTCTCTCTCGAAGTGGAAACTGCTTCCCGAGTGCATGCACAGCAGAGCTGTTTGCCTGCTTCACTGCGGACTGGCGGGGGTGTGTCTCTGGAGTTTCGCCACTGCGGCTCTAGCCCTCTTCATTGCTTCCAAAGGGTCTTCCCCTCCCCTATGACTCAGATGGATTTCTTAACCTTGCCTTGTTCAGGGCTGCCAGATGTTCACATAGAATCAAATCACTTGTTTTTCCAGGTCTTTGTTGTAAGAGGGATATAGGAAGCATCTAACTACTCCGCCATGTTGACCATGCCTCTGCTATGAATCACTTTCTGACCTTCTTTTTTTGCTTTGTGCTGCAAAGATGTCTTATGTATCTCAGTTCACGGATGAACAACCCCCGCAACCCACATACACCTCAGACAAACGTTTTTGTCTGTGTATTCTCTGTCTGTGTCACTGTACACAATGTTAAGCCTTGTCGGTTTGTCTCTTTGCTGTTTATATCCTTATCATTGCCATTTTCATTCCAGTGCCCTTTCAATTTTTTTTGGTTTTTATCAATTTCATTCTTCTCCTCTGGTAAAATGTTTATTCTAAAACAGGTCCACAAACCATTTGTAGCTCTGCTTGGATACAGTTAAACATTTCATTGAATGTATTAAGGCTATATTCCTTTAGTATCTACAGGTTCCTCTTTCTAGTCTCTTTGTAAGCAAGAGCAACATTTGGATGCAAAAATGTCATCAAAAAAAGTCATGTGCCTGGGTCACAACTGTCACAACTATAGTCTACTCAATCTACCATCTGTCTCTGAGGGTTGACTCAAGGAGCAATTTGTGGGTAGGCATGATTGTTGCCTCCTAAGGTAATTTAAGAGGGTAGAAGTCAATGTCAAACATAACTAATTTTCCTTTTAAATCCACTTTGGAGGCAACGTTTGATAAATTGTCTAATTCTCTTTTGATGTTTGTCCCTTTCTGCCTCTGTCAGTTCTCAGGGTTATGAACTACACGTGTATATAAATCAGAATTTATTTTTATTGTTTCTACCATTACTTTCAGTGTGGCATTTGTGGTTCAATGGTAGAACTCTCACCGTCCGTGTGGGAGACCCAGTTTGATCCCCAGACAACGCACCTCATATGCAGCCACCACCTATCTGTCAGTGGAGTTGTGTGTTGCTATGATACTGAACAGGTTTCAGGGATGCTTGCAGGCTAAGGTGGACGAGGAAGAAAGACTTGCTGATCTACTTCAGAAAAATTAGCTCATGAAAATCCTGTGGATCACAATGGAGCATTGTCTGATCAGCAACTGATCGTGAAGATGGTGCAAAACTGGGCTGTTTTCTTTCCCTGGTGCATAGGGTCACCAGGATTTGGGGCCAACTCGGTGGCAGCTAATACCACCACCATTATTTTCTTTGAGTTCAAAGTTCCAGAATTTGATGGAGAAACAAATATTGGCTTACTTTATCCATGCTGACTCCAATTTTATAGTCTTGGGTTTCTTCCTCTACTTTTCGTCCTTTAGGACAAAATAATTGTAACCTATTTTCCTAACCCCTGAGTTGCCCTTCCCTGTATTTTTCTTAGCTCAGGGGTTGCTTTGTTGAGTACATGACCAAAACTCTATGCGTTTACCTTATCCCTGCATATATGAGTGCATCACAACATTTTCTGTTTATTTCTCATATTCTTTCTCCTGATATTGCTGAACTTTTGGCTGTGATTGCATTTCAGATCCATGTCTTCAGTTGTTAGACATGACAGAGGCCATAATCTTTGGACGTGCTGTGTGGGCCATGTCTTTGAGGAGACTTAGTTGTAGAGATAATCCAAAATAGCTGCCAATGCTGAAATCATGATTTGGTAATGACTATGTAGTGTATCCTGTACATATATATACAATTTACATATGCATATAGGATGATTTAACTGGGCAAACTCTAATGAATTAAAAATTGGTTTGGATTACTTGAGCATACAAGATTTGATGGAAGGAAAGAATGATTGGGTAAAAAGACTTTGTTGGATGATAGGGAAAAACCAGTCTGGGATTAAATGATTGCTGTAGATAATCCCCAAAATGAATTAATCCAAGTGAATTAATCTAACAAGCATAATCAGCGTTGAGGATAACTGTGTTATCTCCAGATTTCAAAAGGAGAGTCAAGAAGCCAACATCTAGTGAAGAGTTACAAAAATGTAATTAAAAAGGAAACTGGTTTTTCTAGGGAAAAACAAAAAGGCTTGATTTTAGTTTTCTTCTCTTTCTCTTGCCTTCCTTCTCTCCCTCTTCCTCATTCTCTCTCCCTCTCCCTTCACACTTCCTTCATCTATCCTTTCTTCCTTCCCTCTTCCCTCCTTCCTTCATTCTTTTTTCTTTCTTTCTCTCTTCTTTCCTTTCTCTCACCTAGCTGTATCTTCTAAGTTTCCATAACATTCTGCTATAGCTTAACTATTGAAGTACTTACTTCTTACCTCAGATCTCTGTCTTCTCATTGGACAGTAAGCAACTTGAGGGAAATATCTGCATCTCATTCATGTGGTCCCCATTGTGCCTTACAGGTCATTGATCTTCAATAAATGTAAATGTATGTATTTTATAATTAAGGAAGAGTGACTTGGTAACTTTAACAATATGAAGTGTTATGATGTGAAATGTGCTACATAATTATTCTTTGGAAACAAGCCGCCATTAGAATAATCTGGTGGGTTTTCAGGCAGAAGATAAAAACATATTTTCTAGACTGTAAAGGTAATAAAATACTACAATAGATAACCAGGGAAGGAGGTGAAATCTCCATCCCTGGAAATTTTTAAAAAATTGGGCAGAGAAAACATCTGTGAGAATCGTTTAGGCATCAAACCTGTCTTAAGGCATGTAAATGGAGAGAATGACAAATGGTTCTCTGATTATTTGAGTACTTAGCCCGGGGAAGAGAAGACCAAGAGGGAGGCATTAAAACTGCTTCCAATATGGAAAGCAGCTGTAATTGCTTTCCATAGAATATGGAAAGTAAGTTGAATAAGCTTAACTCAAAGTCTTAGAAATTTAAGTTCCATTCTATAATTAAGGATTTTAAATCATAGGTTGTGAAAATCTGAAAAACACAAATATTGATCTTTGTGAGATGTGGAAATTCAGTTCTGTGATTCTGTTGCAGCCTAGTTTGTGCAGTAGTCTGAGTAGGCAGAATTATTCCAATACATAATATTCACTGGATAGCATTCTTTTGGGAAAGTAAGATTTCTGCAAGTTTTATTTTAAAGCATCGATTATCATCACCTCTTCAAGGATAAGAGGGGAGAACTGAGCTAAAAGATGTGAAGTCCTTCCCTCTAAATACCTCTATGAAACCAAAAACCAAACCCTTTTCTGTTGAGTGGATTTCGACTCATAACAACCCCATAGGATGGAGTAGAGCTGTCCCATAGGATTTCCAAGGATTGACTGGTGTATTCAAGCTACCAACCTTTTGGTTAGTGGCTGAGCTCTTAACCACTGCACCACCAGGGCTCCAAATGACTCTATAATAGAGTTGTATTATTAAATCAGTAGCTGAAGCATTAGGAGAAGTCTGGGACAGAGCTGTCTTCTGCCAGTTCACCTTGTTTTGTCCACTGAACCTTTGCCAGTGAAAATGTAGAAGAATCGAAGGAGTACAAGTCCTATCAATAAAAAGGGAACCAAAATGCCTGTTAAAAAATAATCTCTATTAGCTATTTGATTGTAATTTCAACGTGGAACCACATGATGTCGCAATTGGATTTTGATTTTCAGTGTGTGTTTGTTTCACTAGATGAAGGCGTTTTCAAAGCTGGAGCTGAGAGATCTGAAATGCGAGGGGCAGCAGAAGTCCAAGAAGACGAAGATACTCAGGTCGAGGTTCCAGTTGATCAGGTAATCTCCATACGTTTAAAAAATATGTATAAACCAATTCATACTGGTTTTCTTTCCTTTTAAATTTTGTATTCTCTGCTCAGTGCTGTTCCTATACATGTTTGTTGAACTCTTTCAGGTGCTGTGTGGCTGAATGATCTTAAAAACAAAACAAAACACCCTTCAGTTCTTCCTAGTATTCCTTCAAACAATAGCCATTGGGCTGAGCCCTTTCTTTATCATGGAAAATGGAATACTTTTACTAAACAGCCTTGGAGAGGAGGATGGGATGGAGTTAGGTGTGAGATACAAACAGAGAAAGTTTGATACAATGAGAAGTCTTGGCTTGGGGTTTTTATCTAGAAATAAGTCCTTCATTTAGAAAAGCTTTTTTTGTTTTTAAATAAATGCCATGATAGTCTCTCCTTAAGTATCCTTAAAATTGTGATTGGAATTTATTTTTCATAAGGGAATTGCTTATATGAACGCAATTCAAGTATTTGCTGTATGTGTATTGACTTTCTTAGGCCTGTAGAACAGTGAAATTTTAGCAGTGTGTGTGTGTGTGTGTGTGTGTGTGTGTGTGTGTGTGTGTGTGCTTGCTTATAAAAGGGACTTAACTAAAACCAAACCAAATCCATTGCTATCAAGTCGATTCTGACTCATAGCAACCCTATAAGACAGAGTAGAACTGCCCCATTGGGTTTCCAAGGAGCAGCTGGTGGATTCCAGTTGTCAACATTTTGGTTAGCAGCTGAGCTGTTAACCGCTGCACCGATAGGGCTCCATAAAAGGGACTGAGTGGTGTTAATTCTGGCTAAATGATGCAAAAAAATAAAAGTCAGTTATGCTTCTTAATATAATTCAACAAGGTTTCTTATAGTCCTAAATGGAGGATTGGCATTCAGGTGAGGGGGGATTAAATCATAATCCCAGGCTCATGGGAATAGGAAGAAGTCTGTAGAGATTGCCACTTGTCCTTTATTATGTGATATTTCATTTTCAAAAAGCAAATTCCACAATCCAGTAAATTCCATAGGTGATCTCCTCAGTTGTATTTGTCTTAACAGTGAGGCAGTAAAATTGCTGCTTGAGAATATTCCACAGGCATTTTCTGCAAGCATCACCTTCCTGATGAAAAGCCTAACGTGTTAAAAATCACACAGATTTCAAAAATCAAATTTGTTATCCAGGATTAGCTATAACTAATAATTTTTCATAAACTCTTAGTTATAGGTATTTTTTTTTCCTGAGGGAAAATGGAATTTTAAGTCTTCTGTGAAGCTCTAATTAAATATTATATTTTAGACCAAGAAGAGTAATCATCAAGTATCTATCGCAACTAATAGCCTCAGAAACCAAGATTAATTTGTATTCCAAAGTCAAAATGCCACATACCAAGATAAAATCATAGCATTATTACCAAAAGAGAAACCTCTTTGTTAATTAGTGACTCAACAATTGCAAAATCTGATAGGTGTTTCTTTAGGAATAAGTTTGATGATCACAAGTAAAGCAAGCTGGGAGGGGGAACTGATCTCTGATGATACTTGAACAGCCTTGGATAAGGTGTCTGCAGAGCTTGATTTTTTTATTTAACTTAAGAGTCCTAGCTTATTAAAATGCAACTATGCAAGAGAAGGCGTCCCTGGCTGTTGTAATCAGTTAACACATTTGGCCAATAACTGAAAGGTTGGAGGTTCAAGTCCACCCAGAGGTGCCTTGGAAGAAAGGCCTGGCAATCTACTTCCAAAAAATCAACCATTGAAAATGCTGTGGAGCACAGTTATACTCTGACACACATGGGGTCACCATGAGTAGAACTTGAATGGTAACTGGTAACTGGTATGCAAGAGAGAATGATTAAACGAACTGGTGAAAGCTGGGCAATATCAACAAATCTATGTCAGCTGGAAGGAAATAAAACCAGGTAGCAAAAGATCAGAATTACTTTCCTCTTTTACTCTAATGGTAATAGAGTGGGGATTGTCTAGTTCATTTGGTTGGCACGAGGTACTGAATATGAGGTCGGGTTTTGCGGTAATTGTCTCTAAGGTCTGGTGACTTTTGTTCTGTATCCTAAACAGTTATGTTATAAATGCGGTGAAAAATTAAGTGAGAATGTGGAGAAATTAGTGTAAAACCCATTGGCTGGCTCCATTATAGTAAGCACAATTCCAAGGACATGCCCTAATGATGATGTTCATTAAACGATCGTTGTTAATTGCTGTTGAGTTGGCTCCAACTCATGGCAACCTGTGTGTGACCAAAGAAAACATTGCCACGTCCTGCCTTAACTTCATGATCGTTGGTATGTTTGAGTCCATTGTTGCAGCCATTGTATCAATCTGTCTCATTGACGGTTTCTCTTATTTTTGCTGGCCCTTCAGTTTACCAAACACAGTGTCCTTCTCTAGTGATTGTCTTTTTCTGATTGTGCCCTGCACTATATCAGACAATATTCTATTGTGACTCATAGGGTTTTCATTGGCTAATTTTCAGAAGTAGATCACTAGGCCTTTCTTCCTAGTCTGTCTTAATCTGGATGCTCTGCCAAAACCTGTCCACCGTGGGTAACGCTGCTGGTGTTTGAAATACTGGTGGTATAGTTTCCAGTATCATAGCAACACGCAAGCTACCACAGTACAACAAATTGATAGACGGATAGTGGTTATTAAATAATCCTCCCCAAACCAAACCTATTGCTGTTGAATCGAATTCTGACTTATAGCGACCCTATAGGAGAGAGCAGAACTGCCCCATAGGGCTTCCAAGGCTGTAAATCTTTATGGAAGCAGACTGCCACATCTTTCTCCCACAGAACTTCTGGTGGGTTTGAACAGCTGACCTTTTGGTTAGCAGCCAAGCACTTAACCACTGCAGCACTAGGGCTCCTTTATTAAATAATCACTGCCATTTATTAAGTACCTGCCAAGTGCCAGGCACTGTAGTAGGCATTTTTATCTCACATAATTGTGATGACAACCCTGTAAGATAGGTCTTATCCCCATTTTATATAAAGAAAGAAAACCAGCTTATATAGGTGAAATCACTTGGCTGTGGTTACACAGCTAAGGAGTTGGGATTTGAATTTAAATCTGTCTAACTTCGAAGCAGAGGAGTGATCTGGGGGAAAAGTATGTAATGGGAAAACAGAGGCCAATTATTAACCCAGGGAAGGAAAAAATTCCTGCATAAGAAAGGAAATTTAGCCATAGTATACTACTTGGCTCAGCTTAAATAATATACATTCCCTGTCAGTCCATACCTAGTTAAATTCTTCAGACTTGTTTCCCTTCATCCAAATGGTTCATGTTGTCTCCACCAGACTGAGTCCAGCACAACTAGATGGTGCCCGGCTACCACTGCTGACTACTCAGACAGGGATCACAACAGAGGGTCCCGGACAGAGCTGGAGAAAAATGTAGAGCACAATTATAACTCACAAAAAAAGACCATATTTACTGGCCTGACAGACTCGAGAAACCCCGAGAGCATGGCCCCCGGACACCCTTTTAGCTCAGTAATGAAGTCACTTCTGAGGTTCACCCTTCAGCCAAAAATTAGACAGGCCCATAAAACAAAACGAGACTAAAGGGGCACACCAGCCCAGGGGCAAGGTCTAGAATGCAGGAGGGGACAGGAAAGCTGGTAATAGCGAACTCAAGTTCAAGAAGGGAGAGTATTGACGTATCATGGGATTGGTAACCAGTGTCACAAAATAATACATGTACCAATTGTTTAATGAGAAGCTAGTTTGTTCTGTAAACCTTCATCTAAAGTACAATAAAATAAATAAATAAAATTAAATGATTCATGTTGTAATTTTAGTCAAAGGGCCATGAAGAAGGGAAGGGGGTGTGTGTGTGTGTGGTGTGTGTGTACAAATATCATGTGCAAATGGCCAAGTAATTTATCTATACCAGAAAATCTTAGCAACTTTTAGAAGTAGGTATCGAGGCCTCTGTTGGGAGACAATTCTCCATGGATCTCCTTTGTTTCTGCAGATCTTGTGAGCAGAGGCACTGACTGCCTTTGTTCCACATTATTGTTTTCAAGAATGTTTGTATGGTAAAACAGCCTTGGAAGACAAAGATAGTGGCTTCCTCTGGAGCAGTTGTTCTCAACTGGGAGCAAGTTAGCCTCCAAGGGGACATTTGGCAATTTCTGGGGACATTTTTGGTTGTCATAACTGGGAAAGTGCTACTGGCATCTAGTGGGTAATGACAAGGGATGCTGATAAATATCTTATAATGCACACTACAGCTCCCCATAAAGAATCCAGCCCAACATGCCAACAGTACTGAGACTGAGAAACACTGCTCTGGAGCAAAGGCCAGGTTTGTTTAATGTCCAGTATAATAAAGATAATGTCTCTCTATGATGCAAATGCAAGTTGGGTTTACTGCCCATTATAAAAGATTTGGATTACCTGAGCTTGGGGCGGTTCCTCCAAAATGCAAGCCACTGTGTGTGCAGGTATTACCTAGCCCTCTTCCATTGTACTGTGGAAACTGGGCCTTGGGGAATGGGTGCAAGTGTCGAGACTCTGGCTACTACTATTGCTGTGCATAATAAAGTCCTTTGTCTCTGACCCAGGAGTCTTGTGTCTTCTGCCAGCATCCATGAAACTGTGGCAGGCTAATGTGTAAGTTTGCAAGTAGGGTAAAATTCCAGACCTTCTACAGTTCTTGATAGCCTCTACTGGTACCATCTAGCATGCGTGTTTGTGTGTGTGTGGAATGAGGCATTGTGGACTAACTATAGCTAAGAAAGAGTCTGAGCTCTCCCCCAAGGTCCAGACTCTTTTCATGAGTTAGAGACAAGTTATTTATGATGGACCTAATGCTACTCCCAAACCCATGGGGAAACTGAAGAATGCTCATACTCTTTTATGTACTTGGGGAGGCCCAAAAAAAAAAACAAATGCCTTTTCTTAGGTAACAGTTTAAGAGAATAAGATACTTTTAAAAATTGTTTTTTTTTTCCAAGTACAGTCCAAATCAATCTGGGGTTGGCCATAAGCAGTGGAGTTAAGTGCCTGATTAACCAACACCTGTAATTATACCTGGCCACTGATGACCTATGTGTCTCTATGCTCCATTTATAAAGCGATGCTTTTCTGAGCTGAGGAGTCAAAAACTGAACCTGATCTGTTTTCAGTTAAGCAAACTGCCCCTAATAAGTAAGGATCAGGCAAGAGAATCCACTATCTCAAAAGCACGGGCAAATAAATACCTATAAAGTAACAAATAAGCAATTATATTTGGATTTTTTCCATTTGGCAGAAGAGTGCAGATGATGGGAATATTAACTCTAGAGTAGTTTTGGATTGTTTTATAGTTTTTCCCATTCGTTTGTAGTTGAATTTAAGTAGTAAAATAATGAGAATTGCAAACGTTTTAATCTAAATAGTTCTCATTAAATAGTATTTAAGCCAGCATCATGAGTACTTGTAAGTGATTATATATTAATCAAAGTTATACATAAAATACTTTTTAAAAGTCAACCATTTCAACAAGGATTATAACAAAAATAGCAATTACCTGCTCCACCCCTCCCCATTCTAATACCTCAGAGGTACCCAATTTGAATTAGTCTAGCTATTTCTCAGGGAATTCACTACCATACTTCTACAAGCCATATGTCTGCCCGCCTCATTTGAACACCTCTGAGATCTTAAGTCTAACAAACGATGGTATATCATAATTTTTTTTAAATTTTTGCTTATTGTACTTTAGGTGAAGGTTTACAGAACAATTTTTTTCTCATTAAACAGTCAGTACACATATTGTTTTGTGACATTGGTTAACAACCCCACGACATGTCAACATGGTCCCTTCTTGGCCTTGGAGGACCTTTTTCTCTCTTTTTTGGTGAAAATATACATAGTCAAATATACACCATTTCAAAAATTTCTACATGTACAATTCAGTGACATTGATTACATTCTTCCAGTTGTGCTGCTATTCT
>NW_004444051.1:2383198-2385093 GCF_000243295.1 Trichechus manatus latirostris
ATCTTTGCATAATACTCCATTGTGTGTATGTACCATAGTTTGTTTATCCATTCATCTGTTGATGGGCATCAAGGTTGTTTCCATCTTTTTATTATTGTGAACAATGCTGCCATGAACATGGGTGTGCATATATCTATTCGTGTGACGGCTCTTACTTCTCTAGGATATATTCCTAGGAGTGGGATTGCTGGATCGTATGGTAATTCTCTTTCTAGCTTTCTAAGGAAGCGCCATATCATTTTCCAAAATGGTTGTATCATCATGCATTCCCACCAGCAGTACATAAGAGTTCTAATCTCCCTGCAGTTTCTCCAACATTTGTTATTTCCAGTGTTTTTGATTCATTCCAGTAATGCTGGGGTGAGATGGTATCTCACTGTGGTTTTAATTTGCATTTCTCTAATGGCTAGTGAATGCGAGCATGTCCTCATGTGTCTGTTGGCCGCTTGAATGTCTTCTTTGGTGAAGCGTCTGTTCATTTCCTTTGCCCATTTTAAAATAGGATTATTTGTCTTTTTGTTGTAGAGGTGTTGGATTTTCTTGTAGATATTAGAGAATAGACCATTATCTGACTTGTACTGTCCAAAAATCTTTTCCCAGTCTATAGGTTCTCTTTTTACTCTTTTGTTGAAGTCTTTTGATGAGCGTAAGTGTTTGATTTTTAGAAGATCCCAGTTATCTAGCTTTTCTTCTGGAGTTTGTGTGTTATGGTTATGGTTTGTATCCTGTTAATGCCGTGTGTTAGGGCCTGTAGTGTTGGTCCTATTTTTTCTTCTATGAACTTTATAGTTTTTGGCTTTATATTTGGGTCTTTGATCCATTTGGAATTAGTTTTTGTATATGGTGTGAGGTATGGGTCTTGTTTCATTTTTCTCCAGTTTTGCCAGCACCATTTGTTAAAAAGACTGCTTTTTCCCCGTTTGATGGACTTTGTGCCCTTGTCGAAGATCAGGTGACCGTAGGTGGATGGATTTACATCTGGGTTGTCAATTCTGTTCCATTGGTCAATGTTTCTGTCGTTCTACCAGTACCAGGCTGTTTGGACTACCATAGATGTGTAGTAGGTTCTGAGGTCAGGCAGTGTGAGTCCTCCTACTTTATTCTTCTTCTTCAGTAGTGCTTTACTTATTCGGGGCTTCTTCCCTTTCCATAGAAAGTGAATGATTAGTTTTTCCATGTCTTTGAAGAATGTTGTTGGTATTTGGATAAGGATTGCATTGCATTTGTAAATTCCTTTGGGTAGAATTGTCATTTTCACAATGTTGAGTCTGCCTATCCATGAACATGGTATGTTTTTCCATTTATGTAGATCCCTTTGGTTTTCTTGCAGTAGTGTTTTGTAGTTTTCTTTGTATAGGTCTTTTACATCCCTGGTTAGCTTTATTCCTAAGTATTTTATTTTTTTAGGGGCTGTTATAAATGGTATTGTTTTCCTGATTTCCTTTTCATCATACTCTTTATTGGTATATAGGAATCCAACTGATTTTTGTATGTTTATCTTATATCCTGCTTCTCTGCTGAATCTTTCTATTAGTTCTAGTAGTTTTCTGATGGAGTCTTTTGGGTTTTCTAAGTATAGTATCATATCATCGGCAAACAGGGACAGTTTAACTTCTTCATTACCAGTTTGGATGCCCTTTATTTCTTTTTCTGGCCTTATTACTCTAGCTAGAACTTCCAGGACAATGTTAAATGGGAATGGTGATAAAGGGCATCCTCGTCTTGTTCCTGTTCTCAAGGGGAATGTTTTCAGCCTCTCTTCATTAAGAATGATGTTGGCTGTTGGTTTTGTATAGATGCTCTTTATTATATTGAGAAATTTTCCTTCTATACGTATTTTATTGAGAGTTTTTATCAGGAATGAGTGTTGGATTTTGTCGAATGCCTTTTCTGCG
>NW_004444051.1:2386401-2388073 GCF_000243295.1 Trichechus manatus latirostris
CTTTGCTGAGTTTCTTTTTAGATGTTCTGTCCTTTACTGAGAGTGGTATGTTGAAGTCTCCTACTATTGTTGTGGAACAGTCAATTTCTCTTTTCAGTGCTGTTAGAGTTTATGTATTTTGGAGCCCTGTCATTTTGTGCATAGATGTTTATTATGGTTATGTCTTCATGATGGATCATCCTCTTAATCATTATATAGTGTCCTTCTTTTTCTTTTATGGTGGATTTTGTTTTAAAGTCTATTTTATCTGAGGTTAGTATTGCCACTCCTGCTCTTTTTTGGTAGCTGTTTGTTTGATATATTTTTTTTCCAACCTTCCTTTGATTTTTAATAAGTTTACGTCTTTGTTTCTAAGGTGTGTCTCTTGTAGTCAGCATATTGATGGATATTGTTTTTTTATCCATTCTGTCAGTTTCTGTCTCTTCATGGGTGCATTGAGTCCATTTACATTCAGTGTAATTATTGATAGATGTGAGTTTATTGCTGTCATTTGTAGTGCTTTTTTTTTTTTTTGTGGTGCTGACGTTTTCTTTGTTCCTCTTACTCTCCTGTGCTGAATTCCTTTTGTTTGTGGATTTTTTTTCCCTTACTTTTGTTTTTTAGGTTTTGTTTTTACTGAGACTTTATGTTTTTCCTCTTTATTTAGATGAGTATGTTTGTTAACTTTCTTTATGGTTACCGTGAAATATACCTTATCTTTCTAAGTTTGAAGCAGTCTATTATTACTTGGTATTGCCTTGCTTTCCTCTTCATTAGAAGGTTATATACCTACACTGTTTATTCCCTCTTTTATTGTTCTGATGTTGTCATTTACAGATTAACTGCTCTGATTTCCTGTTGTATTTCTTTTGGTTTTGGATAGTCCTTGGGAGTTCATTTCCTAGATTGGTATCTGGGTGGTACGATCCTGCTTCCTAGATTCAGCCTGTGAGCTGATGTTGTTTGTTCTCACTTTGAAGAACTCCCGTCAATAATTCTTGTAAGTTTGGTTTGGTTTTTACATAGTCCCTTAATTTCTGTTTATCTGGAAATATCTTAATTCACCATCATATTTGAACAAGAGTTTTGCAGGATAGATTATTCTTGGCTGTTCATTTTTTTCTTTCATAGTTTTATAGGTGTCATCCCATTGCCTTCTTGCCTGCATGGTTTCTGTCGAATAATCTGAGCTTAGTCTTATTGTTTCTCCTCTGTATGTGACTTTTTGTTTTTCTCAAACTGCTCTCAGGATTCTTTGTTTGTCTTTGGTTTTGGCAAGCATGATTATTGTATGCCTTGGTGATTTTCTTTTAGGGTGTATCCTATATGGGGTCTGTTGAGCTTCTTGGATGTCCAGCTTTTTATCTTTCATGATATTGGGAAGTTTTCTCTCAGCAGTTCTTCAATGATCTCTGGGCTTTCTCCCCCTGTTCTGGATCACTCGAAAATTTTTACTTTTGATTGTATCCCTCTTAATTCTCAGGGTCTCTTCATTTTTCTTTGTTCTTTTTTCTGAGTTTTCCTCAAAGTTGTATCCAAGTTTTTTTCTTCAATTTTCCTAACCCTGTCTTACGCCGTTTCAAATCTGCTCCTCAGCCCTTCTATGACACTGTCCATTTCTGAAATTTTGTTGTTTATCTTTTGGATTTCTAATTGTTGTTTTTGTATGATTTCTAGTTGTGAATTTATTTGG
>NW_004444051.1:2388199-2392294 GCF_000243295.1 Trichechus manatus latirostris
TTTTCCATGAATTTGTCTATTTTTTCCTCATTTTTGTCTCCTTTTTGCTTCAGCTCTTGGAGACTTCTGAGTATTAGAGATTTGAATTCCCTATCAGGTTGTTCTAGTGCATTTTCTTCCACTGGAAAGTCATCTTTTTTTTTTTTTTGGATGTCTACTGGAACCATCCTGTCCTGTTTTTGTAACTGTTTGGAAATTGTCCACTGTCTTCAGGTCATTCAGTAGTTATTTTTCTCGTTTATTGATTGTAGATGTGTTTCAACCTTTTTTTTTAAATTTGTCTATGTCTGAGCAGGCAGGCTGTGTGTTCTTTGTTGTTTGCTCATCTGTGGGTATGATACTTTTTGCCTCCTTCTCCAATTGGCAGTGTCAGTCACTCAGAAATGGTACAGCAGGGCAGGTCTAGCTGAAGAGGAGTTGCTGAGATGGGTTGTTTTTGGCACTTAGTATGGCCACCAGGGTGGGCTGGTAATCAGTGCAGGGCAGGTTCCAGTAAGCCGTGCATGTGCTGCTTGGTGGTGTGATGTTAAGCACGCAGTGCAGGTAGGCATGATGGAGGGGGGAAATTGTGATGTGTGGAGCTAAGATGGGTATGGGAGAGAGAAGAGAGGAGAAAGGAACAGGAGCCAAAAACATACAAACAAACAAAAATGAGTGCTAAGGGAGCTTGCTGTTGGAGTAGAGAGATGAGAGACTATGAAGTGGAGAAAACCAAAAAGGAGAAGAAGAAAACAGAAAAGAAACGAAAAAGAGTGAATAAATAATAATTAGAAAGAAAAAAGAAAAGAAAAGCTCCAAGGGATCCCACCAGTGTGGCTACGAGGTCTGGGGAAATTGCTCCCAGGTGTTGAAGTACAGCCTGGCTAGAAGGCATACAGGTGTGACTCAGTGCCAGGTGTTCAGGGGACAGGAAGAGAAGGAAGATATAGAGAGACAAGAAACTGAATAATGAAGAAAGAGAAAAAGGGAAAAAGAGGGAAAAGAAAACCAAACAAATAATTAAAAAAATAACAAGAAAACCCCCCAAAGAAACAGGAAGAAAAAGAAAAAAACACAGGAAAAGAAATGCCCTCAGGCATCCCTCTGCGGGTCTGTGCAAACTGAAGGGGTAGGTCCCAAGCCGCGCAGTACTGCCCGGCTAGAATGTGCTCCCAATTTGAGAAAAGAAAAAGAAAACAAACAAACAATTCAAAATAAACAGAAAAAAAAAAAAAGCCCCAGCATCCCACCAGTGTGGCAGCACAGACCGGGAACCAGTTTCAAATTCAAGCAGAGTTTCACAGCCTTTCAGGAAGAAGCATAGATGGCACATGGGACCATGTATGTGAGAGAAAGGAGGGGGAGGTGGTGAGAGATAAGGAAGAAATCAAAAGAAGCGGAGAAAAGCAACACCAGCAGCCAACAAATGGCACTCAGGGAGTTGGCCAGTGTGGGCTGGTGGAATCCAAGCAGCCGGTGCTTCCCAGCCAAGAGACTGTGGCCGCGGGAAGCAGAGGAGGCCGAGTAGGGGTGAAGAAGTGTCAGGGGTGGGAAAGCATATACACAAGTTACCAGTTGTTCTGTCACCTGCTGGAAGCTCCGTGAAGCTGCTTTCTTGTACCCCCTGTTCACTAGTCTCTGATAGGAGTCAAAGATGGTGGCTCCGTGCTGTCTTAGCTGATAGGGGACCTCTGCATGTATCTATCCTCGCTCTCCATTCTCTGTCAGTTTCTTATTCCATTTAGTGCTTGGCTGAGTTCTTTATCTCTTCATTTGATGCTTAGGGTTTCAGGATTGCTGTTTTCTCTATTTGGCTTAGTTTTTTGGATCTTTGCTGTGGAGGAACGGTGTGGTGCTTCTGCCTAGAGTGCCATGTTGCCCGGAAGTGGTATATCATAATTTAATTATCATTTTTTTTTGTTCTTAGAAGTACATAAAATAATGGAGATCCTTTTCATTATTGACATTTCAGATGTGATAAAATAATGGTAACATGCTTATTTTGGAATTTTATTTATAAAATTTGACGTTATTTATTAACTTTCTCATGACTATGGAAGTCAGTTATTTAGATTGCTTATCACCTCCCACAAACACACACACACACATATGCCTTCCATTTTCTTCTTTCTTTGAAATATACTTTTACAATAAATTTTATGTGAGTTAATATTTAATTTTTTCATCATTTTCACTATGTAAGTATTATTCTTAGCTGAACCATATAGTGTACTCTGGTTATATTTCCTTTATTGTAAAACTCTTTTTTGTCCCTCCTCCCTATGTTAATAATTGCCTGGTTTTTTTCTTTTTTTTAAATCTGGTTTTCTGTATATCTATTATTAAGCCATCTCCAAACTGCTACAACTGTTAATCTCCTCTTGAAACATTCGAATGCACCCAGTAGTCTCTCAATTTCATCTTTTTCTCAAGTCCTCTAATCTTCTGTCACTAGCTGGTTAGTTATTCTGTATATCTGCTTTCCAACTATTATCTTGATATTTTTTTCTTCACCATTATTTTGGAAATTTCCTTTGTTTTTCCACTTTCAGACCTGTAAAAATGGTCTGAGGATGACATCTGACCTCCTGTAACTTCACAAGGGGGTAGTAGAATCAAGATCAACAGCCCAAGGCTGATTCCTGTGAGGCAGAGATCAGACATGCTACCTCTCTCCACCATTTTTCCCAATTCTCACACCAACTGTCCCTCCCACAGGAGCTTCTACTTCTCCACTGGGTTCGATAATTCACTGCAATGGGCACACAGGACTCACAGACAATACCCACGATTATGGGGTTTATTAGGAAAGTAACAGGTTACAATTCAGGCTCGGAAATGCTCAGGGTATATTTCTTCCATCAGGACAGCCTCTTATCAGCCGTGCTTTCAGGCAGGCTTCTCCCTAGCCCTGGGCCTCTGCTCTGCTCAGGTAAGTGTTACAAAACTCTTAGCTCTGCCAATAAGTGCCCAGAGGCACCCCACTCTGCCAGTAAGCCTCGGCCTGGAGGCACTCAGCTTTCTCACTCCATAGGCTAGGAAGCCATTGTGCCATCTCCTGCCAGTCTCTCCTGCCACTGTTTCTCTGCTACGGCTTCTCGCCATCTTCAGTGTTATAGCTCTCTTTCTCTTGGTCTCCTGGTTCTAGGAGCTTCTCAGTGCAGGAATCTCAGGTCCAAAGGATGCACTCTGCTCCTGGCTGTTCTTCCTTGGTGGTGGTGGGATCCTCTCTTCCCCGCCTCTGGGATGGCTCATTTCAAGCCCAGCAGATGATAAAACTGACCAGTCCCCTTGGTGGGCCACAATTGCCCTAATTTGCACAGTCCCGCCCAATCACGTGGGTGGGAGTTACAGGACCACGGCAAGAAAGGTCACACAAAGTGATCCATCGCACTGCAAAACCCGTTTCATTTCTCTCTCTTGGTTACACCTTTGGTGTTTTTTTTTTTTTTTTTGAGACTTCCCATGTCTGAAAATGTCTTTTTTTCCTCTACTCAAACTTGACTATGAGTATGGCTAGGAATACATTTCTGGGTTAGAAATAATTTCTCTCAGAATTTTGAAGGCATTGTGCAATTGTCCTTCCCACCCAGAATGGCTTTGAGAAGTTTGATGCCATTCTGTTACCTGCACCTTTGTAATTAACCCTTTATCCCTCTCTGGACGTTTTAGGCTCATTTCTTTGTTCCGGGTGTTCTGAAAATTACTAATGATGTGCCTTGGTATAGGTCTTTTTGTTTCTTTGCACTGAGTACTCTGTGAGCTTTTATATTCTGGAAACTTTTGTTTTTCAGTTGTGGAAAAAATTATTGAATTATTTCGTTAATTATTTCCTTTACTCCACTTCTCTGTTCTCTTTAATGAACTCCAAGTATTTGGATATAGGATCTCCTCACCTGATTCTTTAATGCTATCTCCTACTTTCTATCTCTGTGGATTTTTTTTTTATTATCTGAGAGATTTCCTCCACTTTTATCTTCCTTCTATTAATTTTTTTTGGCCATCATATATTTTATTTTTTATTTATTTTTTATTGTACTTCAGGTGAAGGCTTACAGAACAAATAGTTTCTCATGAAACAGTAGTACACATATTGTTTTATGACATTGGTTAACA
>NW_004444051.1:2398526-2408374 GCF_000243295.1 Trichechus manatus latirostris
TGTCTGAGCAGGCAGACTGTGTGTTCTTTGTTGTTTGCTCATCTGTGGGCACAATACTTTTTGCCTCCTTCTCCAATTGGCAGGGTCAGTAACTCAGTTGTGGTACCGCAGGGCAGGTCTAGCTGAAGAGGAGTTACTGGGACGGGTTGTTTGTGGCATTTACTACAGCCACGAGAGTGGGTCAGTAATCAGTGCAGGGTAGGTTCCAGTCGGCCATGCCTGTGCTGCTTGGTGGTGTGATGTCAAGCACACGGTGCAGGTAGGCAGGATGCAGCGGGGAGATTGTTATGTGTGGAGCTAAGATGGATATGGGAGAGAGGAGAGAGGAACAGGAGCCAAAAACATACAAACAAACAAAAAGGAATGCTAGGGGATCTTCCCGTTGGAGTGGAGAGATGAGATACTATGAAATGGAGAAAAACAGAAGGGGGAAGAGGAAGAAAAGAAAAGAAAAGAAAAGAATGAATAAATAAAAACCGGAAAGGTTAAAAAACCGCCAAGTTCCCAGGGATCCCACCGGGGCAGCTATGTGGTCTGGGGAAGTTGCTCTCAGGTGTTGTAGTTCAGCCTGGCTAGAAAGCGTAGAGGTATACAACGCCAGGTCTTCAGGGAACAGAAAGAGAAGGAAGATATAGAGAGACGAGAAACTGAGCAATGAAGAAACACAAAAAGGGAAAAAGAGGGAAAAGAAAACAAAACAAATAATAAAAAAAAAAAGAACAAGAAAGGCTCCCCAAAAAACAGGAAAAAAAAAAAAAACCACTGAGAAAAGAAATGCCCTCAGGGATCCCTCTGCTCATCTGTGCAATCTGAGGGGGAAGCCTCCTCGCCACGCAGCTCAGCCTGGACAGAAAGGGTTCCCAACTCAAGAAAAGGAAAAGAAAACAACAAAAAATTGAAAAAAAAAACAAACGAACAAAAGCCCTGGGATCCCACCAGCACGCCATCCCAGACCAGGAAGCAGCTCCACACTTGAACGGAGCTCCACAGCCCCTCGGGAAGAAGCAAAGATGGCACACGGAGCAGGTATTTGAGCAAAAGGTGGGGAGGTGGTGAGAGGTAAGGAAGAAATCAAAAGAAGCAGGAAAAAAAGCAACACTAGCAGCCAACAGATGGCATTCAGAGAGCCAGCTAGTGCGGGCTGGTGTTTCTCGGACAAGAGACTGTGTCCTTGGGAAGCAGAGGGGACTGAGTATGGGTGAAGAAGGGTATGCAGTGGGAAAGCATATATCACAAATTACCGTTGCTCTGTAGCCCCTCAGGAAGAAGCAAAGATGGCACACGGAGCCAGGTGTTTGAGCGAAAGGAGGGGGAGGTAGTGAGAGATAAGGAAGAAATCAAAAGAAGTGGAAAAAAGCAACACCAGCAGCCAACAAATGGCACTCAGAGAGCCGGCCCGTTCGGGTGTGTGGAATCCAAGCAGCCGGTGTTTCCTGGTCAAGAGATTGTGGCTGCAGGAAGCAGAGGAGGCCGAATCAGGGTGAAGAAATGTGGGAGGTGGGAAAGCGTATATCGCAAATTACCGGTTGTTTTGTCTCCAGCTGGACGCTCTGTGAGGCTGCTTTCTCGTACTGCCTGTTTGCTGGTCTCCGATAGGAGTCCAAGATGGTGGATCTGCGCTGCGTTAGCTGGTAGGGGACCTCTGCATGAATCTCTCCTCGCTCTCCGTTCTCTGTCAGTTTTTTCACTCCATTTGGTGCTTGGCTGAGTTCTTTATCTCTTCATTTGATGTTTTAGGGTTTCAGGATTGTTGTATTCTCTGTTCGGCTTAGTTTTTGGGATCTTTGCTGTGGAGGGATGGTGTGGTGCTTCTGCCTAGAGCGCCATTTTGCCGGAACTCCTAGCCATCATATTTTTTAACATCTAAGAGCTCTTTCATGATCTCTGAATGTTCTTTTTTATAACATTCTATTCTTGTTTTATGGATGTGATATGTTCCCTTACCTCTCCAAGGATTAATGCTATATTATTTTAAACTTTGTTTTCCTGCATTGTCTTTGTTTCTTCTGATTTTCTTTTTTTCTCTCTGTTACTGTGCTAGAGGCTTTCCTTGGCTGTCTGGTTTGATTTTAGAGTGAAGCATTAAGGAAGCTCTATGCACATAGGGGGGCCCTCGTGGCACAGTGGTTAAGAGCTTAGCTGTTAACCACAAGGTCAGCAGTTCGAATCCTCCAGCTTCTCCTGAGAAACCCTTTGGGGCAATTCTACTCTGTCCTATAGGGTCTCTATGAGCTGGAAACAACTTGACAGCAACAGGTATATACATAGGCAGAGACCATCAGATTGGGGCAGTTTCACGTTAAGGCGATTGGTTTAAGCCATTGCATTAGCAAACCCCTTCAATTTTCAGAATCTGTAAGCTTTTTTTCTTTTGGTACCCTCTATTTCTTCAGAGAAGAATCTTTCACTCTCTTACCTGGGTGGTATAAACCTAGTTGTCAGCATTTTGGGATGGGAAGCTCTCACTAACTATTAAGTAAAGAGATTTATTCACCTCGGTTTCAGTATAGTACCCGTGTTCTCAGCTGTGCCTGGGTCCGGTTTCCGTATAGTTCAACATCTCCAGGGAATAAGCCTGTATTTTTCAAGAGTAACATAGGGGATCTTGGGGTCTATTTGCTTCTTTTAAAAACTTTAAGCCAGTCTACCTGTTTGTTTGTTTGTTTTTTAAAACCAGCCACATCCATGCCCCTTTTTCTCTAATAGATGGTACCTTCAATTCTTAAGCCTTCTCTAGGTTTTTCAGCATGTGTTGTTGTTAGTTGCCATTGAGTTGGTTCTGACTCGTGTACAGCAGAAAGAAGTATTGCTGGTCCTGCTTCATCTTCACGATCATTGGTATGCTTGAATTCTTTGTTGCGGGCACTGTGTATTTTGAGTGCCTTCCAACATAGGGGCTCATTTTCCAGCACTATATCAGATAGTATTTGGTTGTCATCCTTAGGGTTTTCACTGGCTAATTTTTAGAAATACATCGCCAGGCCTTTCTTTCTAGTCTGTCGTAGTCTGGAAACTCTGCCAAAACCTGTCGACTATGGATGATCATGCTGGTATTTGAAATACCAGTGGCATAGCTTCCAGCATCACTGCAACATGCAAGCCACCACAGTATGACACACTGACAGACGAGTGGTGATTTCAGAATGTAGAAGCTTATTTCTTGGCTTCCCCTTCCTTCAGTCTCAAATGTCAGCTTCCTTGGGCTGCTGTCATTGACCCTACATCCATCAGCTTACTGTTTCCCAAATTTTGTCGCTATTATTTCCTTTTTAGGTTTCTGTGTCCCTGTGCCTTCACTGATATTTTAGAAGAATATCAGAAGATAGCTGAGAAAAACCTATTTGTTCAATTTTCTATGTTTAACTAGAAATTACTTCTATACTAATTCATCAGAGAAAAAAATAAGCTATCTTCATAGAATCTACAGTAGGGGTGGCAAAATGGCAGCCTGTGACCAGCTCCTTCAAGGGAGACTCTTCGGCTGCTACAGGGCTCACAATATTGGAATCTCTTTACCTAGACCATGTACTGTTCAGCTCCCCACAGGCTGCAGCTCTCCCTGTTGTCTAATACCTTCCAGAATCACACATTTGCATTATCTGCCTGGCCCCTGATGGTAGGTATTTGAGCTTGTGGTTATGGTCCTACACACATAGAATATTGCGCCATTTTAAAGAATCTACAGCCTAGCAGCTATAACTCGAAACAGGAGCTTTGAAATCTAAATATGCCCATTGCCATAGTTCTGTTCCCCATGTCCCGATTTGCTGTCATCTACCTGCTTCTGTGGAGAATTGGCAGCCACCTGCAGCTTTTCTTGTGAAGGGCAAGCAAGATAAAGAGCTTCTTAGTATTACTTTATTCTGTATAAAATCAGATATACAGAAAAGTAAATGAGGCTGCTTCCTTTGACATAACTTCAAATCTACCTCAATGAAATTCTGTTTATTAAGTAAGAATTAAAGTATGTTTAGAACGAGAAAGAAACTTGGTCTAAATTTCTTATTCTGCCATTGAAGAAGCAATCCCCCCACAGTGGGGAAGTCATTTGTGCACAAACACACAGCCTGTCGATGGTAGAGCCAGGAGAGGAGCCCAGAGGTCCTGGCTTCCAGTTCGGTACTCTTCCCTGAACACCTCGAGGTAGGAAAGGTGGGAGATTAAAACCAGAAAATCATTTTTCAGAAGTAGCTCACCAGGCCTTTATTCCCAGGCACCTCTGGGTGGAATTGAGCCTCCAACCTTCAGTTAGCAGTCGAGAATTTTAACCATTTGCACCACCCAGGGACTCCTGGAGGAGATTAAAAAAAAAACCCTTGCCCTTGAATTGATTCTGACTCATAGCGATCCTAAAGGACAGAGTAGAACTGCCCTATAGGGGTTCCAGGGAGCACCTGATGGATTCCAACTGCTGACCTTTTGGTTAGTAGCCGTAGCTGTTAACCACTATGTCACTGGGGTTTCCTGGCAGGAGATTAGAGGCTTCCAGTTATCCCATAAACAGCTATATATTCTGTCTGTATAGTGGACCACACGGCCTGCCCGCCTTGAACTGAAAGGAATTATGCACAAACAGTATACTCACCATATCCTCTTAGTGACTTATCCACATCTTTGGTGCTGTAAGCATCGTACACAGCCCCAAGAGTTAAGGTGAAGATGATCTGAGTTCTTAATTTCCCCTCACAGCATCAACAAAGCTTTCTGTGTCACCGTGTTCGTTGACTATGTTTAACTGATAGAAATAGTGTTAAACATTAAAATGTAGCCCTCAGGGATTTCAGATGTAAATAAAAGAAAATCAACATTTGTTTCTAAAGTGAGAAAATTAATGGGAAATTTTTTTTTTCAAATGAAGAGTACATTTTCTCATGCTAAATAAATAGAAAGTTTCAACGTATTTTATATTCTCAGATGGTTGCCACAGGAACTTGTGGAGCTGGAATAGGCCTTGGTGAGCCAGCTTTCAGCAGGCACTGGCTTCTGTCAGCTACTGTCCTTACAGGGTCACATCACTGAATAGAACTCCACATTTTAACAACTCATTGTACCTCCAAATCATAGCAAAACCTTTTCCCCTGAAAGTAAGCCTCTGAAGCTGAAAACAAGAAGCAGCACAGCATTTGCTATCATGGAAAAATTGAAATTGATTATTTCAAAACACCTCATTCAATTTGGGTAGGAGATGATTTTAGTTTCCATGGGAACAGAAATACAAACAAGGGTGATAACGTCTATACTTCTCAATGTCTAGGTCTGAACTCTGCCATAAAATCCACAGAAACGTACTCTACCCCAAAGCCTCTAACAAATCTACACATTTTTCCAAATTTCAACTGTAGCAAACTTTGCCTAGGGAAATGGACATCTAAGGTAGTCTTCTCTTTCCCTTTTTTTTTTTGATTCTGATCCCCAGTTTCTAGGTCTAGTATATTTCGGAGTCCTGGTGGCACAGTGGTTAAGAACTCGGCTGCTAATGAAAAGGTTGGCAGTTCAAATCTTCCACCTGCTCCTTGGAAACCCTATGGGGCAGTCCTACTCTGCCCTATAGGGTCATTATGTTTCAGGGAAGGAGAATTGATAGGTGAGAATGAGAAGGAGGCTTGGGTTAATTTGGTTAAGTACAATATCTTGACTAGATAGTTTTAACTTGTGCTGTTATTTTAGACAGCAAAGATATTAAACATTAAAATATGTCCCTCAGGAAATTCTGATGTAAATATAAGAAAAATCGACATTTACTTCTAAAGTGGGTGGGACATTAGCCATAGTTCCTGTTGAGATGCCTTTGCCCATTTCTGATTTTTGCTGCTGCTGTAATTGTCAGAGGTGTGATGTGGGTGTGAAGTGCAAGTCATTTCGGCAGCCCCATCTGTCTATGCAAATGCCTTCCAAGTAGCTGATGCTTTTGCTATTTTGTGGCTTATTTCCATACTATTTCCATATTCCATCTTCTTTCCTCTTATCACTCAGGTATCCTGAGTTAACCTTAGTAACTGCATTCATATTCTCTAGAAACCCTGAATACTTACAGTTTCCCCTGAGCCGGCCCTGCTAGGATGTAGCCAGAGATAATAGCTCCCAGACCTTTTCTGTCTTGCCATACAAATCAACCATTTTCTCAGAATGTCAGTTAAAAAAAATAAGTAGCAAGATATGCGTGTAAGCAAAACTCAGGCAAAATGCACTTGGAATACCAAAGCCAGCATTCCATCGTGTTAAGGAGAAAATCTGGTGTTACTTTGCTAATAACACATACAAAGAACAATAAATAATATGTTTTTTCAAAAGTGTAAGTCTTGACTTTTTTGTAAAAACTCGATTATCTCAGAATACATGTTATCTGTAATCACCTGAAATTGTCATCAGTCTGGCTGCATGCTGGCTGTTCTTGATGTCAGAGGGGCTATGAGGCTGGCATCATCTAAGTTTAAACAACTTTTGCGCTCATTGTTATACTCTTACGTACATCAGTTTAATGAGTATATAGGCTAGAGTATAATGAGTATGCTTTTTTGTCTCCAGTGAAACATGAGAATTGTGCTTCATACTGAAGATAACATAACACAATTACTCATAGATGTGAGTTATATCTGAAATTTCAGGAAGGAATGTATTTCTTGGAAAAACAGTTTCTACCTAAAAGCTGATTCTCTTAAAATTCTAGTCACACATTGACTAAAATGTGACGTAAATGTCAGGGGAGAAGATTTTAACTATAGGTAAAGATACCTTCCTGACTTGCTGCCTTTGCAATGATGTGTCCTTCTTTTCTAATCTGACTCTTAATAAACAGTGGCATGGTGATGTAATTAGAACAAATCTTCTAGAACTGTCTTTATGGCCTCAAATCATTCTGTCAGCAGTCAGTCCTTCCATTTTTCTCCCAGTTTTCAATAAATTATTGATATTTTTAAAGATAAAACACACTCTTACTTCATTTAAAGACTTATTTGAAGTCTCTATTACAATGATAGATTTGAACTTAAAGTGATTTTTTAAGTGGCATAGTTAAGACCATCTTGTCTTATACATCTATAGAGTTGCTATGAGTCAGAGTTGACTCGATGGCAATGAGTTTTTGGTTTTCATGTTATATGTGGCTTAGAGCCTTACCATACAAAGTGTTATCTGTGGACCAGCAGCAGCAACATCACCTGAGATCTGTTAGAAATGCAGATTTAGAACTTCTTAATCAGAATCAGCATTTAACAAGGTCCGCAGGTGACAGAGAAGCACTGGGTTAGAAGACACTAGGATGGAAGTAATGATTGACAATTAAGAGTTGAGTTTGGAGAGACTTCCGGGCAACATGGTGCTATAGACAGAAGCACCACGCCGTCCCTCCACAGCAAAGATCCGAAAAACTAAGCCAAACAGAGAAAACGGCAATCCTGAAACCCTAAGCCTCAAATGAAGAGATAAAGAACTCAGCCGAGCACCGAATGGAATAAGAACCTGACAGAGGACACAGAGTGAGGAGAGATACACACAGAGGTCCCCTATGAGCTAACGCAGCATGGACCACCATCTTGGACTCCAATCGGAGATCAGTGAACAGGGGGTATGTGAAAGCAGCTTCACAGAGTTTCCAGCAGGAGACAGAACAAACGGTAACCAGCAATATACGCTTTCCCACCCCCCACCCTTCTTGACCCCCACTCGGCCTCCTCTGCTTCGTGCAGCCACAGTCTCTTAGCTGGGAAGCACCAGCTTCACCCCAGTGCTGCTTAGATTCTACCTGCCCACACTGGCCGACACCCTGAGTGCCATTTGTTGACTGCTGGTGTTGCTTTTTTTCCACTTCTTTTGATTTCTTCACTACTTCTCACCACCTCCCCCTCCTTTCTCTCAAATACCTGGCTCTGTGCACCATCTTTGCTTCTTCCTGAAAGGCTGTGAAATGCCGCTCAAATGTGAAACTTCTTCCAAGCCCATGCTGCCTGGTGGGATCCCGGAGCAGCTTTTGTTTGTTTGTTTTGAATCGTTTGTTTTCTTTTTCTTTTCTTGAATTGGGAGCCCGTTCTAGCTGGGCAGTACTGTGCGATTTGGGACCTATCCCCTCAGTTTGCTGAGACGCCCAGAGGGATCCCTGAGGGCATTTCATTTTTCTTGGGTTTTTCTTGTTCTTTTTTTTTTTAATGTATTTGTTTTGTTTTCTTTTGTCTCCTCTCTTTTCCCCTTTTTGTCTTTCTTCATTACTCAGTTTCTTGTCTTTCTATACTTACCTTCTCTTCCTGTTCCCTGAATACCTGGCACTGTGTGACATCTCTACCCCTTCTAGCCAGGCTATACTTCACAGGTTGGGAGCAATTTCCCCATACCTCACAGCCGCACTGGTGGGATTCCGGAGGGCTTTGCTTTTCTTTTTTCTTTCTAATTTTTATTTATTCATTTTTTTCTTTTCTTTTCCTTTTTGTTTTTCTCTAATTTCTCAGTCTCATCTCTCCACTCCAATGGCAAGCTCTCTTAGTACTTTTGTTTGTTTGTTTCTATGTTTTTGGCTCCTATTCCTCTCTCCTTTTTCTCCTCTTTCCCATACCCATCTTAGCTCCACGCATCACAATCTCTTTCCCCTTCCTGCTTACCTGCACCATGCACTGAACATCACACCCCCGAGCAGCACAGGCACGGCCTACTGGAACTTGCCCTGCACTGATTCCCGGCCTACCCACAAACAACCCATCTCAGCTACACCTACCCTGCTGTACCATATCTGAGCAACTGACCCTACCAATTGGAGAAGGAGGCAAAAAGTACAGTGCCCACAGATGAGCAAACAACAAAGAACACACAGCCCACCTGCTCAGACATAGCCAAATTAAAAAAAAAAGCAGGACGAAACAAACAAATCTACAATCAATAAATGAGGAAAATAACTACTGAATGCCCCAAAGACAGCAGACAATATCAAAACATTTACAAAAACAGGACAGGATGGTTCCAGTAGGTGTCCAAAATAAAACAACAGATGACTTTCCAGTAGAAGAAAAGGCACTAGAACTACCTGATAGGGAATTCAAATCTCTAATATTCAGAATTATCTAAGAGTTGAAGCAAAAAGCAGACAAAAATGAGAAAAAAACAGACAAATTCATGGAAAATACAGACCAAATAATGGAAGAATTCAGGAAAATAATGCAGGAACAAAATGCCAAAATAAACTCACAACTAGAAATCATAGAAAAACAACAATTAGAAACCTAAAAGATGAACAACAAGATTTCAGAAATGGACAGTGTCATAGAAGGGCTGAGGAGCAGGTTTGAAACGGTGGAAGATAGGATCAGCGAAATTATAGACAAACACTTGGATACTACTTTGAGGAAAAATCAGAAAAAAGAATGAAGAAAAATGTAGAGACCCTGAGAATTATGTGGGATACAATCAAAGGATGAATTTGTGGGTGACTGGAGTTCCAGAATGGGAGAAAACACAGAGAAGATCATTGAAGAACTGGTGAGAGAAAATTTCCCCAATATCATGAAAGATGAAAAGCTGGCCATCCAAGAAACTCAACGAACCCCATATAGGATAGACCCCAAAAGAAAATCACCAAGGCATATCATAATCACGCTCGCCAAAACCAAAGACAGACAGAATCCAGAGAACAGCTCAAGAAAAAAAGTCACATACAGAGGAGAAACGATAAGACTAAGCTCAGATTATTTGGCAGGAACCACGCAGGCAAGAAGGCAATGGGATGACACATATAAAACCTTGAAAGAAAAAAATGACCACCCAAGAATAATCTATCCTGCAAAACTATCGTTCAAATATAATGGTGAAATTAAGACATTTCCAGATAAACAGAAATTAAGGGACTATGTAAAAACCAAACCAAACTT
>NW_004444051.1:2410624-2433739 GCF_000243295.1 Trichechus manatus latirostris
AAATAGGTATAGAAGGGAAATTTCTCAACATAATAAAGGGCATCTATGCAAAACCAACAGCCAACATCATTCTTAATGAAGAGAGGCTGAAAACATTCCCCGTGAGAACAGGAACAAGACAAGGATGCCCTTTATCACCATTCCCATTTAACATTGTCCTGGAAGTTCTAGCTAGAGCAATAAGGCCAGGAAAAGAAATATGGGCATCCAAACTGGTAATGAAGAAGTTAAACTGTCCCTGTTTGCCGACGATATGATACTATACATAGAAAACCCAAAAGACTCCATGAGAAAACTACTAGAACTTATAGATTCAGCAGAGAAGCAGGATACAAGATGAACATACAAAAATCAGTTGGATTCCTATACACCAATAAAGAGTACGATGAAAAGGAAATCAGGAAAACAATACAATTTATAATAGCCCCTAAAAAAATAAAATACTTAGGAATAAATCTAACCAGAGATGTTAAAGATCTATACAAAGAAAACTACAAAACACTACTGCAAGAAACCCAAAGGGATCTATATAAATGGAAAAACATACCATGCTCATGGATAGGTAGACTCAACCTTGTGAAAATGGCAATTCTACCAGAAGCAATTTGCAAATACAATGCAGTCCTTATCCAAATACCAACAACATTCTTCAAAGAGAT
The DNA here is from genome assembly GCF_000243295.1 of Trichechus manatus latirostris. Taxonomy (NCBI): domain Eukaryota; kingdom Metazoa; phylum Chordata; class Mammalia; order Sirenia; family Trichechidae; genus Trichechus; species Trichechus manatus. The sequence goes on from NW_004444051.1 coordinate 2,411,284, forward strand.
GGAAAAACTAATCATTAACTTTCTATGGAAAGGGAAGAAGCCCCGAATAAGTAAAGCAGTACTGAGGAAGAAGAATAAAGTAGGAGGACTCACACTACCTGACCTCAGAACCTACTATACAGCTGTGGTAGTCAGAACAGCCTGATACTGGTACAACGACAGATACATTGACCAGTGGAACAGAATTGAGAATCCAGATGTAAATCCATCCACCTATGGTCACCTGATCTTAGACGAGGGCCCAAAGTCCATCCAATGGGGAAAGATAGTCTTTTTAACAAATGCTGCAGGCAAAACTGGATGTTCATCTGCAAAACAATGAAACAGGACCCATACTTCACACTATATACAAAAAGTAATTCAAAATGGATCAAAGACCTAAACATAAAGCCAAAAACTATAAAGTTCAGAGAAGGAAAAATAGAATCAACACTAGAGTCCCTAATACACAGCAGTAATAGGATACAAACCATAAGCAACAACACACAAACTCCAGAAGATAAGCTAGATAACTAGGATCTTCTAAAAATCAAACACTTATGCTCATCAAAAGACTTCACCAAAAGAGTAAAAAGAAAACCTACAGACTGGGAAAAAGTTTTTGAACAGTACAAGTCAGACAGAAGTCTAATCTCCGTAATCTACAAGAAAATCCAACACCTCTACAACAAAAAGACAAAACAATGCAATTGAAAAATGGGCAAAGGAAATGAAGACACTTCACCAAAGAAGATATTCAAGTGGCCAACAGACGCATGAGGAAATGCTCGCATTCACTAACCATTAGAGAAATGCAAATTAAAACCATAATGAGATATCATCTCACCCCGGCATTACTGACATGAATTAAAAACTCTGGAAATAACAAATGTTGGAGAGGCTGCAGGGAGATTAGAACTCTTATGCACTGCTGGTGGGAATACAAAATAATACAACCATTTTGGAAAGTGATATGGCGCTTCCTTAGAAATCTAGAAATAGAAATACCGTACGATCCAGTAGTTCCACTCCTAGGAATATATCCCAGAGAAATAAGAACTGTCACACGAATAGACATATGCATATGCATGCTCATGGCAGCATTGCTCACAATAGCAAAAAGATGGAAACAACCTAGATGCCCCTCAACAGATGAATGTATAAACAAACTATAGTACATACACACAGTGGAGTATTATGCAACAATAAAGAACAGTGATGAATCTGTGAACTATCTCATGACGTGGATGAAACTGGAGGACATTACGCTGACTGAAATAAGTCAATCACAAAAGGACAAATATCGTATGATACCTCTGCTGAAAACTCATGAAAAAGTTTACACACAAAAAGAAACAATCTTTGTTGGTTACGAGAGATGGGTGGAGTATGTGGGGGGGGGATACTAAATAGACAATAGATAAGTGGTAACTTTGGTGAAGGGTAACGTGGTACACAATACTGGGGAAGGCAGCACAGGTTGTACAAGGATAGGTCATGGAAGCTCCATAGACACATCCAAACTCCCTGAGGGGCTGAATTGCTGGGCGGAGGGTTGTGGGGACCATGATCTCAGGAAACATCTAGCTCAATTGGCATAATACAGTTTATAAAGAAACTGTTCTACATTCTACCTTGGTCAGTAGCATCTGAGGTCTTAAAAGCCTTTGAGCAGCCATCTAAGATACTCCCATGGTCTCACCCCTTTGGCAGCAAGGGAGAATGAAGAAATCAAGATACAAGGAAAAGTTTAGTCCAAAGGATTAAGGGACAACAATTACCATGGCCTCCACCAAACTGAGTCCAGTACAACTAGATGATGCCCGGCTACCACCACTGACTGCTCTGACCAGGATCACAACAGAGGGTCCTGGATAGAGCTGGAGAAAAATGTAGACAAAATTCTAACTCACAAAAAAAGACCAGACTTACTGGCCTGATAGAGACTGGAGAAACTCCTAGAATATGGTCCCTGGACATACTTTGAGCTCACTAATGGAGTCACTCCCGAGGTTCACCATTCAGCCAAAGGTTAGACAGCCCCATAAAACAAAACAAGACTAGTGGGGCATGACAGTCCAGGGACAAGGACTAGAAGGAAGGAGGGGACAGGAAAGCAGGTAATAGGGAACCTAAGGTGGAGAAGGGACAGTGTTGACATGTCATGGTGTTGTTAACCATTGTCATAAAACAATAATATGTTTACTAACTCTTTCATGAGAAACTATTCTGTAAATCTTCATTTACGGTACAATTTAAAAAAAAAAAGAGTTGAGTTTGCAGTATTCCTCCCTGGGTGATGCAGATGGTTAGGCACTTGGCTACTATCTGAAAGGTTGGCAGTTTGAATCCACCCAAAGGTGCTTAGGAAGAAAGGCCTGGTGATCTGCTTCCAAAAGATCACAACTGTTGAAAACCCTTTGGAGCACAGTTTGATCTGACAACTACTGGCTTGGTTTTGTTTTCTTGATACATTATCTTGGAAATAGTTTTTACAGTCCACTTCTTACTTGTGAGACTTTGGGCAAGTTTACCCACCTTCTTATGCTTCAGTTTCCTTATCTGCAAAATGGGATAATAACAGTATTTCCCTCCAGTAATTGCTGTGAGGTTGGTTTAAGTTTAATTATGCATACGAGGTGTATTGAGCATAGTGCCAGGTACCAGGGAGTGCTCAATAAATGTGAGCCTCATCATCATCATCAATACTTTGCTGAAGTCACATATTATGCTGGCTTTTTATCTGTAGGAGGAACATTTGTGTTTAATTCAAGACAACACATGTGAAGGCCCTGTGTTAAACCTGGTTGTAGACACAAAGATGCACAAGAAAGAGCCTTTGCCTTCTGGAAACTTCCATAAGACCTCCTTAGAGCTTAGCTTGATATTTTCCCATTATCCCATAATCATTCCAAGTAATTTTTGGGGAGAGTGTCTGTTATTGTTGAAAGCCCTGGTGGTGCAGTTGTTAAGAGCTACACTGCTAACCAAAATGTTGGCAGTTTGAATCCACCAACCTTGAGTTGGCAGCTCCATGGGAGAACAACCTGACAATCTGCTCCCATGAAGATTTCAGCCTAGAAAACACTATGGAGCAGTTCTACTTTGTCACATGGTGTCACCATGAGTTGAAATTGGCACCTAACAACTTTAGTGAACTATCTAACTCCCAGGGCAGGGGTTCTAGCTATGAGATGATAGTAACCATAGTCCTGCTGATGGCCTCCTGAGAACCTCATTCGCCTGAGTAATTTCTCCTTTGTGAGAGTCTCACTGCAAGTGTTGGGTGTCAGTTCTGAGTTGTGTAAGGAATACCAGATTCCTCTTCAATAGCTTTCCTGCAGAGAGAGAAGGAGGGAGGGGTTGAGGAAGTGTGTAACTTGTTCCTTCTTTGCCCCTTATATTTCCTTTGCTCCACAAGAATAGCTCTCTCCCACTGTGGACACCCACCATCTTGTAAAAGGCATGCTCTCTTTTACTTGTTTGCAGGCCCTCACCATAGTATAGATTTTATCTGTGTGTGTGTGTGTGTCTGTGTGTGTGTACGTATGCGTATAAAACCCAGTGTTCCTTCTGGGGATGATTTGATTGATGTATACACTGGAAACATCTTTAATAATTTAATGTCTGCTTCAAAGGAGATTACACCAAAAAGCACATTGCTTTTCATTTATTCGTTACAGGTCTGTCATAGCAGCAATTTTTTTTTTTTTAATTTTTTGCTCTGAATTTTAGTGTCATAGTAATAATAAATTTTGTTCCAGACTCAGGATATTTTAAAGGATTATAAGCCTTTTAACTAATGTTACTGTCCTATTTAAATTGATCAAATTGTATTTCAGCACCATAATCTTGCATTTCTTCCATTTGAGTTAACTAGATGCAGCTTCATTTGATGACTACTAAAATAGCTGTACTGGGAAAGTCTAATAGAAATAATGGGATGAAAGCGTAATATTGCTCGTTAATAGGAGTGGCAATAATGGTGAAGAGAACAGAAGCCTGAATTTAGGGCTGGATGTATTCAACTTTGGCATCTTCTTCCTTTAGAAGAGATATTAGAGTGCAGTATATAATACAGTATGTTTAGGGATTGAGTTGAGTGAAGGGATAAGATTGAGAAGTACAAAATTAAAAACTAAAAAATAACACTTGATCATTTTGCAATTTTAGATATAAATCCAGATGTCAGAAAGCAAAACAGATCTTTTTCCTACTTAGACAGAGTGGCTACCTTAATGGGCTTTAGCAAGCTTTTATGATATACTGTCAGAGAGGCAAGGACCATATAATTATTTAGGTTCTTAAATAATTATAGTAAATTATGAGTTTTCTCTTATAATAATAATATTATAGAACAAAATATTAATATAATTAATAGAATCCATATAATTAATGCAAATTAATGAGTATATTAATATAATGTAATTAATTGGTAGGTTAATATAATGTGAATATAACATAAATAATATAATAAATATAATAATTAATTTTTAAAATTAAGAAACACTATAAATTTCTTTAAAACCAAAACCAAAAGTTTCCCTGAATAAGGCAAGTTTAGGCACAGTAAGAATTGAAACCATATCTAGGAGAGTGATTTACAATTATCCAATTTTCAGAGGTAATTTAAAAAGAAATCGCTCTTACTGGCCATTGCTGGTGCAGTATTTCTGGGTTTCTGTTATGTACTGCTTCAGGTACTCTGCCTAACAATCTTTATAATGTTTCCTCCTACACCAGAAGTCTTTAATAGAAATCCAGAAATGTTTTGTTCTCATATAGAACCCTGTGTTTCCCCTAGCAGCAGTGGTTCAGTATTTGCTAACCCAGTGTCCACAGTGACTTTATAGACCATAACTACGTGAACAATGAGAATCGACTGTATGTCTTTCTCGCCTGCTGTGCTCTGAGCTCGTTTACGTAACACACATGATGCCAGACACTATGGTTCTCAGAATACCTTAAGAGCAACTAATTACTTTTCCTGCATTTTTAAAAGTGCGTCCTTGGTATAATACAATTTGAGACTTTTTTTTTCTGACAGAATATAGGAATTTTTAGTTCCAACTCTTTCCTCTTCAAAATGGTATTGTGTTGAATTGTATCCTGAACTTTTTAGCCTACTCCCCTTTATTTTCTTTCTTCTGTACTTCCCAAGGAGCCCTGGTGGTGCAGTGGTTAAGAGCTCAGCTGCTAACCAAAAGTTCAGTGGTTTGGAAACCCACCAGCTTCTCCATGGGAGAAAGATGTGGCAATCTGCTTCTATAAAGATTTACAGCCTTGGAAACCCTATGGGGCAGTTCTGCTCCCGCCTATGGTCACTATGAGTTGGAATTGACGCCAGTGGGTTATCGTGGTTTTATAGTACCCAAACTGACAGCATTATATTAACTTTTGCAAAAAGCCCATTAGTGGTCCCGTAACAATTATTTGAGCAATTAGAAGAGATGGACTTGCAGAGTTGAGAGAGAGGTCATTTTACAGAGGCTGGAGGATTAAGCAACTTGCCCAATGTCAGACCCCTAGGAAGAGGCAGGTCTGGGATTCTAACAATAGAACAAATTCTGTGTTCTTTCTACCTTGTTGTTTTTTTTTAAAAAAACCATTACCTCGTTGGGGAAAATGAAGAAATATGATAGCTCCAGGAGAGAATGTATCACAACAAACGGGAAAGGTTTGTAATTTTTTTTAGGATCTGTGATGTGCCAGGTACTGTGCTAGGCGCTTTATATAACTTACCTCATTTTTTTCCATCATTTATTTTTTAATGTTTTTTTTTTAATTAAAATTTTTGAACTTATTTGTATTTTTTATTGTGGTACTTATATATGTAACAAAATGTGCCATTTCAACAATCTTCACATGCATAACTTATTTAATCTCCACAAATGTTTATTATATTCCCATTTTACAAGTGGAGAATTTGAAACTCACAGAAGCTAAGGAACAGCCAGTAAGTGCCTGGCCAGGACTTGAACCTGGGTCTTTCTTCCTCTACTATGTTGCCTCTGAAGCTCAGCATCCTGCAGATTTGCATGTATCTAAATAGCAGTGAAAATGCCTAATTGGAGCTTATAAAATATTTTAGCATGTATTATTTTTATAGAAAGGATGTTTAGTTTCTTGGCCTTGGATCTGCTTGACAACTGATTTTTGTTGTTAGAGGTATATCGTCAGCTTTCTTAGGCATTGCATGGAAAGCTTTCCACATTCCATATCAGAAAACCTGGGTTTATATCCTGGAGCCATCACCCTTGGAAGTAAGGATATAATCTTTTCTGGGCTAGACACTCCCAGACATTGGCCACAGGTCTCTGCGGTTCAGTTTCCTGTCTGGCATGAGGATTAAGAGCATCGGTTCTGGAGTTACATGCTTAGTTCAAATCCTGGCTCTTCCACTCATACATAGTGGGATCTGGGGCTAGATACTTAGTAAGGCTGTGCCTTAGTTTTCTCATCTGTAAAATGAGAATAATACCAACTTCATAGGATTGTTGTGAGAATTGAAAGAGAAAATCCCATAAATTGTATCACACAGTAGATACTCAGTAAAGGTTAACATATTATATACTGTAAAGTACTATGCAAATATAAAGAAGTTTCACTTGACAGTAATACAATAAATTATTGCTTTATTATAATGCTCCCTGGAAAAGTCTCTGTTATACTTCTTACTTTTGATTGCAGAGGCCAGCAGAAATAGTAGATGAGGAAGAAGATGGAGAGAAAGAAAACAAGGATATAGAACAGAGTGATTTTTCAGGAATGAACGGTGAAGTTGAAGATGAAGGAGGTCAGGAGGCTACAGATGAGCCTGAGCAAACCAGGGAGACTCTGGATCACAGGGAGAGGCAGGCAGGTCCTGCTCGTGTAAATGGAAGCACTGATGAAGAAAACGGTGAGGAACTGGACCAGGTTAATAATCAGCCTCAACCAGAAGTGGATAAGGAAAGAAAGTCTCAAGGAGTTGGCAGTGGACAGGCTGAGGTATTTCTGTTGCTTGTGCTCACTTGTGTGCATGCATGAATTTGTGGGTATGCATGAGTATGTGTGCACGTGCGTGTGCACGCACGCTCGGAATTATTTAAGCATTGTAGGACTTGCATTTGAAACAATGAGTAGGGAAGAATCCAATACCATTTATTTGTCTACATTATTTTAATTAGTTAACAAGTATTGTCATCTATCTGTTAGTTCACATGTCTGCCCGTCTGTCATCCATCCATCCATCCATTTCCTACTCATTCTATAAAAATATTTACAGAGGCTTCTAAGAACATATACAATTAAAAATTATGAATAACAAAAATAAGTTAAGACAAGGGAAGATACAAACCAGAGAAGAATATCAAGACCAGTGAGAGTAAAAAGATTATATAAAGATTACTATATCTATTATGAGTGACTTTTTTGCTCTCTAGAAGTATTACATGCTAGTTTGCTTTGTCTTCCTTACATGGATTAATTAAGTGTTCAATATACTGGGAACTTAGTAGTATGTAGTTCTGTTATATATAGAGGATAAAGAAATATGTAGCAAAACCACCCACCACTGACCCCAAAGCAGGATATTCCCAATTCCTTGTATTCTCCCATAGGATAGATGAAGTTCCTTGGTGATGAATATGAAACAATTGCTGTCAGGCTTGAGTTGAGTCTCATAGCATCATCTGAAGGCAGGTTGTACTCCATAACTTTCTCTCTTCTGCTTATCCCTTGAAGCTTCTCCATCAGGTTAGGGCCCACCTCTCTCAAGGCAGTAATCTCTGACATCCACTATGATGAATGGCAACTTTTCTATTTTATTTTGCTTGGGAAGACCAAGTTTAGTTAGAAATGCAAAACATTCTTGGGGTCAGGTTCCAATGACCAGTACAAAATTATGTGTAATCCACTGATAATTTACCACTTACAGGAAAACATTCTTAAACATGTAAATGAAAACACTCAGCATACTTTTCACTTTATTTTTCTCAAGGTGAGATAATCACAGTCTTAGTCTATAAGAATTCCCCATATGCAGTTCTATATAGTTATTAAAGTTTAGCTAAAAATTGGATCTTGAAGACATTGGTAGCTAAAATAAAAAGGAAAACACAGTCAATTATGGGATTCTCTTTCCCTTCATATGGGAAAAAAAATAGTTTCTGAAGGACGGCAAAAAAAAAAAAAAGATTTCTCAAAGGAAATAGAATTCTTTGTCTAGGGGAATCATTTAGGAAGCACAATAATGTAGGGGACTGTTTTCAATGTCACTTAATATGGCAATTGCAATAGTAGGTTTCATGTATCTCTTTGTTGTAGTGGCCTTCCATGAAAGTTTGCAGCATGAAACCAAAGCATAATTTTATGTGGGACTTAGTAAGATCCAAGTGGTCTAGCTAAAGCAACGTTAAACCCTAAAGTAGATTTTGCAGAAATGAAGGACTGATTGCCTGTCCTTCATCTTCCATAAATACAACTTCTGAAAATAGGCCTTTGATAGGAAGTGAGCATCAGTAGAGACTGATGTTATGTTACTTGGCAAGAGCTTGAAATACAGGAGTTCATGGTATATATTGGGGATGAATCTAGCAGGTACTTGGGAACTCAAATGAGCAAGTGCCCTATATATGGCTAGTTACGAATTTTAAGAACTATATAAATTCCTAAGTTGGTTCATTTACCCACAATGAGATTTAATGTTATTTGACTCATCTCCTCTTATAATGTGAATATCTTTACTCCTGTTCTTCCTAAAGTATTAGCACAGGTATACTTTAAGCAAAAGAAATACATGAAAACCCAGCTTTGTATGAGTTGTACATTAGAAATTAATAATTAACTTTACAAAAGAATTCTTATATAGTGACTTAAAATGCCTGTGTAATACTTTGTTACATGTTACATGTCTTATGCAAAGTGAGAGATGATTATAGGAAAACATCGGGGAACACACGACAAATACGCAATAAGCAATTGACATTTATTGAGCTTTTACTATATTCTAGATAGTATTCAAAACATTTCACAAGATAATATTGTGAAATGAGATGTAGTTCCAGAAGTATTTTTTTCTTTTTTTTTACAGCATAAAAGGTGGACTGTAGGGTAGGGGACCAGGGGCTCCTGTTCTGTTGTCCCCCAGGTTGGTGGCCCTGCTGGGGTTGTGGAACCTCCAAGACTCCACAGAGCTGAGTTTGTAAACCATCAAATTCTAATCTCACCACCCTCAATTTTCAGGCTAGTAGGGGAAAGACATTGTAAATGAGACAACGTGAATAATAACATGTAAGAAGTCCGAGTGGCAGGGACAGTAGTTGCATTTGAAGAAATGCTGCCTCTGCATTTTGATTTCCTTCCCTGCTCTTACCAAGTTGTTGTTGGTAGCTACTGTGGAGTCAGCCCCAACTTATGGCAACCCCATGCACAATGGAATGAAACGCTGCCTGGTCCTGCATATCCCCATGATCGATTGTGGATTGGACTGTTGTGATCCATAAGGTTTCATTGGCTAATTTTCAGAAGTAGATCACCAGGCCTTTCCTCCTAGTCTGTCTTAGTCTGAACACTCTGCTAAAACCTGTTCAGCATCAGAGCAACACACAAGCCTCCAATGACAGACGGGTGGTGGCTGCACTTGAGGTACATTGGCCGGAAATTAAACTTGGGTTTCTGGAGTGGAAGGAGAAAATTCTACCACTGAACCCCCAATGCCCCCTTCTCTGATCAAGTATAGTATCATATTTGTAAGGAAATTGTGAATTCTAGAGAAAACTAAAATTAGAAGAGAATCAGGTATGGGGCTAGATTAAGGGAACATACTGGTGGAACTGCTGCATTTTTCTCTTCCCTTTTCTCTGAAAATGCTAAAATGAAAAGTACAGATATGCTGTTGGAAAGGAAAACTCAAAAAAAAAAAAAAAACTGAGAAAAATAAAGCTCACAGTATAAAAAATGAGTATGTGCCCCTAAAGCACATACTGGTTTATGATCCCAGAAAGGGATTCTGTAAAAGGGAAGTGTTGAGAATGGCAAGTCCACCAGGCAATGACAGACTAAAAATTAAAGGGAACCCAGGAACTGTTTCTGGTTGAATATTTATATGATTAAATGGAATATTGAGTAATTTTGTTCTCATAAGTTTTATTTTCTTTGGAGTCTAAAGTATCTTTGTTTTGATTTCTTTTCCTCCAGGCTGACCTAGACCCTCAAAGACCGCCAAGGCCAGAAGTAAAAATCACTAGTCCACAGGAAAATGATAACAACGAACAAAACAAAGACTATGCTGTTGTGGCATAGATGGATTTCAAAAAGAGAATATACAGATTATAAGAGAAATGAAGGGTTATAATACTTGAACAATAAGCATACAGTTATTGCTAAACATAATATGACAATATGGCTGAATACTACCTATTGAATTTTAAAATCAGTGGCTGAGAGACTAGATAACCTTTAATAGCTACTAAAGGAAAATGACTTATTTTTATAGTGTGTTTTTAAAAGTCGTTTAAAAAAATTAAATAAGGGACTGAGGGGAATTCGCACTGGAAGATAATTGGCCCCTTTGTAAAGGATAAAGAGAATAGGACCACTCCTATTGTATACTTCTTTGTAAATTTAGAAGCGAGATTATTGCGTAGATGGCAGCTTATTTTAAAGCCATCTATGAAGGCATAGAATTTTAAAGAAATAATATTAGGAAAACGTAATATTTTCGTAAAGCAATAAACTCTTCAATGAACAAATTGCAATTTAGTTTCAGAGATAAGTTTGGAGATGGCAAGAGATTAAAATGTTTCCACCACTTGTTGATATTCTTTTCTTTCTTCCTCCTTAGCCCAAATCCACCTTAAACAAACTGAAAAGACAGTGCAGGGATTTCATTTTGGAAGGAGGAGAAACCTTCATTCAGAGTGTTAATGATTACTGTTGTCAGGTCCCTCCCTTAAATGCTTTTGAGTTTAATACTCAAGGCTTTAATGGCACACACTCAGGAAGGAATTATAAAGGAACACCAAATTATGTGATGTAGCCTGTCTGGCTGGTTTGCAAATTCACATATCCTATGGCTTTTCAGTGATCCGGTCTACTTTAAGCAATAATATCCCTTCCTTCTCCCTCATGTTATTGTTATCAGAAAACTCGATTTTGGTCCCTACAAAATTGAGTTCCCCCCTGGTGTTCCCCCCCCCCAAAAAAAAAACAGAAGACAGTGTAATAGGAAGAAAAAATGTAGATTACGTGAAGTTTTTCGCTGCTCAATTTCACTTGCTTTCTGCTTTATTTCTATTAGGATGGTTTTGTCCATATTTTTGCTCCAAGGGATATCAGCAAATATTTATTTTCATGGTTGGTTGAAGTGAGATGAAACCTCCAAGTAGATTGCTTTCTATATAATCATAAGCTGTTTGTGAGAAATTGTTGAAAAAAGTTTAAAAATTCTCATAATGAAACCAGTTCCTGATCACACATTTTCTGCACTGATTAAATTAAGTTGCTGTTGCCTTGTTAGGTATTATCAGGAAAAATATAATTCATTAGTTTTTTTGAATTCTTAAGAGATGATGCCATTCTTCCTTAAATATAGAAATAATTTATTTTTCTCATATTAAAGAATATTCTTGTTATTATAAAGAGGCTGTACATTTTGAAATTTTAACTTCTAGTGTTTTCATAAGATTCATTATTAATCTGAAATTTAAAAGCTTTTTTCTCTCCAGGTTTTATAACCAACCATAGGCTCAAAGTAGTTGGTAGTTATATAAAGCACTTAATAATGCTATAGAAAACGGATGTATTTTCCTTAGAAGCTATTTTAATATTTTCCACAAATAGGAAGTATAAGTGGAGATGATAATGTTACAGTGTTGGAAAGAGATAATGATATAGAGTATATTAATCTGGGAAGATTAATTGTAAATGGGGTACTATATTTCTAGCATGAAATATAGATTGTGCTTTATACTAGTTCGTGTACTTTTTCAAATGGGATTATATAAATTGTGGACTACAGGTAACAATCTTGTATTGCTAGAGAAATAGGTCAACCGGTCTATTAATGTTAAATTCCCACGCCATTACTGAATCTGAGGTTACTAATTTTAATAGCTTGTAAAAATAAGGCAATAAATATAAGAAGTTATAACTAATTATCAAGATGATTCTCTTTTCCTTTATTTATTTATTTTACACAGGAAATGAATTTAATAAAAGATATTAGGTAGCTCATAGAATCTCTGGAGAATTACCCAACTCTAGTGAGGGCAATTGGTGGTTCAGTGGTAGAATTCTCTCCTTCCACGCAGGAGACCAGGGTTCAATTCCTGGCCAATGGACCTCATGCACAGTTACCACTTGTCTGTCAGTGAAGGCTTGCATGTTGCTATGATACTGAACAGGTTTCAGTGGCGCTTCCAGACTAAGATGGAGTAGGAAGAAAGGCCTGGCCATTCACTTCCAAAAATCAGCCAGTGAGAACCTTACGGATCACAGCAGCCTGGTCCACAACTGATCATGGGGATGACACAGGACTGGGTGGCATTTTGTTTGTTCCATTGTGCATGGGGTCGCCATCAATTGGTGGCTGACTCCAAGGCAGCTAACAACAACGACAATAGGGACCTCACTGCTTGTACCATGAAATTCTTCTGTCTGGAACTGCACCACCAGCACTTCCTCCTTCTGTCTCTGAGACTTGGATGAGTCTGTCATACTCCCTCACCTCAGTCAGAAGGTGGATTCTATGCAGCTTCTGCATCCTCAGGTTGTTCTCTTGCAAAGTGAATTATTGCATGTGTGCATCTGAATGGTGGAGCCCAGTCACATGCTGACAGTAAGAAAGTCAGTTCCAGCTTCTAACTCGGGAGGTGGTGCTCACATTGCGGGAAGAGCCCCAAACACAGGAAGTCTGTTCAATAGATGGTGGCACCACGGACGTGGCAAAGGTTGACTAAGAGGGTGTTGGCTTCCTTGGGCCCTTACGCCTAGTATTTGGGAAAACTGACTCTGAGTGGATAGTTGTGATAGGGCCATGTCCATCCTGGTCCAACAGTCCCTCACTGTAAAGCATGATCACCAGGACATAGGTCTCAGCACAGTTGTGCTTTTTCTGTTACAAATTTAGAGTTCCCTTTTAAACTAATGGGGCGTTCTCGGGTCACCGTGCAAACAGTTAATGTGCTTAGTTGCTTAGGTCTACCCAGAGGCACTTCAGAAAGAGACCTAGCTATCTCCTTCTGAAAAAAACAGCCATTGACAACCCTACGGAGTACGGTTCTACTGTGACACCTGAGGTCACCATGAGCCAGAATCGACTCAATGGCAACTGGTGGTGGTTTAAACTAATGTAGTTAAAAGAGAGACAGGAACACGTTTCTTCAAGCCCCAACCAAATGGATGGTTGTCAAGGTTAAATCCTCTGTTCCACTTAATTTTCTGTGCTGAGTCGTTTTTCTTTATGTATTTTCTTTTCATCTTTTTCATTGTTGTTGATTTTGTGTGTGCTGAGTCTATATTTTTCTAGTTTTTTATTTTGACTTGTAGGATTGTTAGTTTCTTTTGTGGTTACCTTAATATTTACCCTGATTTTTCTAACTTTATACCAGTCTTTTATTTCTTTCTATCACCTTGACTTCCTCTGCATATGAAAAATCTATGTCTACATTTTTTAAGTCCCTTTTTTGTTTTAATGTTGTCATCTTTTACGTATTGACATCTGTTTCTCTATTTTCAGTGTTTTAGCTTTGATTTACTTTTGTGATTTCCCTATCTGCATTGATATCTGGTTGCTCTGTCCTGTGTTCTACTCTTGGGTTGTTATCTGATGTTACTGATTTTCTAACCGGAGGACTCCCCCTTTAATATTTCTTGTAATTTTGGTTTGGTTTTTGCAAATTCCCTACACTTCTGTTTATCTGGAAATGCCCTAATTTCGCTATCATATTTGAGAGACAGTTTTGCTGGATATATAATTCTTGGCTGGCATTTTTTTTTTCCTTCAAGGCTTTATATATGTCATCCCATTGCCTTCTTGCCTGCATGATTTCTGCTGAGTAGTCCGAGCTTATTCTTATTGACTCTCCTTTGTAGATGACTTTTGTTTTATCCCTTGCCACTCTTCAAATTCTCTTTGTCTTTGGTTTTGGCAGGTTGGATTGTAATATGTCTTGGTGACTTTCTTTTGGGATCTACCTTATGTAGGGTTTGATGAGCATCTTAGATAGATATCTTGTTATCTTTCACGATATCAGGAAGTTTTCTGCCAACAAATCTTCAACAATTCTCTCTGTATTTTCTGTTATCCCCCCCTATTCTGGTACTCTGATCACTCATAGGTTACTCCTGTTGATAGAGTCCCACATAATTCTTAGGGTTTCTTCATTTTTTTAAATCCTTTTTCTGATTTTTCCTCAAATAAGTTGGTGTCAAGTGCTTTATCTTCACTCTCACTAATTCCGACTTCCATTGCCTCAGTTGTGCTCCTCTGACTTTCTACTGAGTTGTCTAATTCTGAAATTTTATTGTTAATCTTCTGGATTTCTGATTGCTGTCTCTCTCTGAATTCTTGCAGCCTGTTAAATTTGTCATTATGTTCTTCTCTAATCTTTTTAATTTCCTCTATTGCATGTTCTGCATTTTGCTTAATTTCCTTCCTAATTTCTTGAAGAGTTCTGTATATTAATCTTTTGTATTCTGTCTCCGGTAATTCCAAGAAGTTTTCCTCCTCTGGAAAATGTCTAGATTTTTTATTTTGGGAGCTTGCTGAAGCCATCATGGATTGCCTCTTTATATAATTTGATATTGACTGTTGTCTCTGAGCCATCAATAAGTTATTGTATTTATTTATGTTTGTGTACTGTGCCCTAGCTTCTTGTTTTGTTTTGATATGCCCAAATAGGCTGCTCGTATGAGCTGGTTTGATTATTGGCACCTTTGAAGCTCTAATGTCCTGTCACCAGGTGGTTAGATCTGTTACTAGTATGTGAGCTCAGGAGTCTGCCCACTCCTCCTGTATAGATTCAGCTCAGGTGCCCAGGTAGATAGCCACCAAGTGTGTGATGCGGGCTCTCACCTACAGTCCTAGACGGGCATGGGTGATTGGGGTAGGCACAGGCATCTGGCTGCAGCAGGGGGACACACTCTGAGCAAGGTGGGGTGCTGACGGCCACCCCCGAGTGTCCAGGAGGAAGGCGTGTCCGTGTTCCCTACAGCGTGTAGGTGGGTGGGTTTTGCAGCTGGACTATGAGCACCCAATGCTGTTGGCACTAAGGACTGGGGGGCACCTATTATTCATGGGCCCCTCTTGCAGGTGGCTAGGTGGCATGAGTGGAGCCACCAGTCCTCAGCCCCCTGATGTGGGTAGGTGAATACCCTGCTTAATGGGCAGAGCAGTGTCAAATGTCAAGAACCTGCCACTTCACAGCTGAAACAGTTGAAGTTAGAGTTCCCGTATATACCCTGTTGTACTGTGGTAATGAGGGCCTATGCTGTTGAGATGAGCCCACACAAGTCTATGCAGGCGGAAAGTCACTCAAAGTCTGTGGATCCCTTAAGCCTGTGCCTAGGCAAAGGAGCTGTGCCTACCCTGAGTTCCTGGCCTTAGGAGAGCCTGCAGCTTATTTTTTCCCGTTTGTTAATTTGTTCACTCTCCAAGGCAGGGAGAATGGCTCCAGGCATGTAATGGATCCTGCTTCCAGCCCAGGGGTCTCGGCAATTGCTGATGCCGGTCCGGGACCCAGTACAGAGCAGGGAGCAGGGAGGTAAATGGGAGAGTTTTTCCCTAAGGGGGGTGTTTTTGATCCACGTGGTAAGCCGTACGCAAGTACTTATCTTTCGTGGAGAGCTGCTTCTCACTGGTTCTGGGTGGCTGTGTAGAGTCTCTGGTGCTGAGTCTCTCCTGGGGCGGAAAACGTGCCTCCCGAGCACGGCTGCTTGCCTGCCTCACTGCTCACCCATGAGCTGCTCAGGCTTGAAGGGCTCAGGCTTTCACTGGGTCAGGTCTGGCAATTCCTCACTGCTTCGGAACCATCTCTCCTTCCCCCTGCCACTCAGTCTGGTTCCTCAACTCTGCCTTTGATGTTCAGGGCTCCCAGATTGCCACATATAATCAAATCACTTGTTTTTTTGGGTCTTTGTTGTAAGAGAGTCCACTGGAAGCGTCTGACTACTCCACCGTCTTGGCCCCGCCTCTCCTCTTTTCCTTTAATAAAAAGTTTTTCACTCTCCTTTCTTTAGTAAAGATATTCTTTCTTTCTCATTTTTCCTTCTAATCCTTTCTCATTTTACTATAAAGTTAAAGTTTTAGGGAACTGTTTTAGAGTCATTTCCATGATACATACATTAAATATTTTACATGAAAAGCAATGTTTGGTTTCTCGATCAGCCTCAAGAAGGTAATAGGCCACCGTAACTATATCACAAAGTTGAAAAGATGAGGACATACTCTTCTGTTGTATGTGTGTGTTTTCCCAGTCATCAACAAGATATAACTGTAACCTACCTTGAGGGGTTGGATAACAACTAATCACTTTGAAACATATTGTGCACATGTATTACTAAAAAAACAATAAATAAGATATGACATCTAACCAAGAAGAAATCATTCACAAAGAATTAACACTTGGACATCACTTTGGCGATGACTTTAACATGAATGATGAAAGTTAATTCACTCCCCAGATGTGGAAGTTTTCTCCAGGGAATGGTGTTCTCCATGACAGACATAAGGGGACTTTCTCACAGATTTGGGGGCCATTTATGTGAGTGGGCCAGAAGAGATTTTTTTCCCCCCCTCATTCAACAATTTATACACCAATTGTTCTGTGGCATTGGTTGCAATACCCGTGATGTTGTCAACACACTCCCCTTTTCCACCCCAGTTTCCCCATTTCCATTCATCCCTTTTTCCTGTCCCTTTCTGCCTTCTCTTTGCTTTTGGGCAGGTGTTGCCCATTTGGTCTCATTTACATGATGGAGCTAAGACCCATGCTCCTCACTTGTGTTATTGTTTGTTTTATAGACCTGTGTAATCTTTGGCTGAAGGGTGAACTTTGGGAGTAACTTCAGTTTTGAATTAAAAGGGTGTCTGGAGGCCATGGTCTCGGGGTTCCTCTAGTCTCTGTCAGACCAGTAATTCTGGTCTGTTTTTGTGAATTTGAAAGAAGAGATCTTGGATGGACTTCATGCATTGCTTTATAGAGAGATGCTATGAACAGCTTTTATGTAATAACCAATAAAATGCTTTAAAATGTTAGTTCTCTGTGATGCAGTATACATAGATTTCACAGTTGTAATTTTATGTAACTATTTTCCTAAGCTTAATTGTATTATAACCACTGGTTTGTTAGTGGAACTGAGCATTTAGGAGTTTGTCAGAGCAAATAAGGAAGGTTTTACCTATAGTCACTTTCATGCTAAAGACATTTCCCCTGGTTTAGTTTCCATGAAAATAGCTTGTGATTATTGCCTATGGATTTTCAGTAATGTGATTATCGCCTATGGATATTCAGTAATAAAATATAATATTTCCATGATGTGACTTTTTACTCGTTTTTCTCTAAGACCATAGGAGGACTTGTTACTTATTAAATTTTTTTCGTATATTTTTTATTTTTTTTCTCATACTGGTAATATTAGAATGCCAGACTTATAAGAAGAGTATGATACTATCATGCCTCTTGTTTTATTCTGAAAGTTTTACTTCCTGCCATGGTTATTTAAAGAGTGGACCATCCCATGTAAATGTGGTGGTTGTGGAGTCAGTCCAGTATCCATAGAATAGAGTGTGAACCCATACTAATATGGAATTATTCATGCTAATGCTTCCAGTTTATAGTCCATAAACCAGCATCCTCAAAATTTACATGGAAGTGACCTACCTAATACACAAAGGGTGAAGTTCAATCACCCTCGAAAAATCTGTGTGTTTAAAATTGGGGCCACAGAACAACAGGAAGACTTCATGTTATTAACTGACTCTCCTAAATAAGTAGGTTTACTCTTTCATTGTTCTGCTCAGTAAGTAGCAAAAGCAAGGAAAAAAAAAAATAGATTAAATGCTAAACAGAAAGCATAACATCTGAAACTGTTGCAAATCTTAACAGAAATTTGCATAAATATTATATATATATAATCATACAGATGCGCTTTCATACTTTAAAACATTATGAAAAGGCCTCAACAGGCACAGCTTTATTAATAGACTAAGGCTCTTGGGTGAAGGTGAGAGAAGCAATGCATCCAAACATGTGGAGAGGAAATGCTAAGAAATTATGTATATCATGGTGCTTTAAAACTTGATTCCCTGGGACTTTAACAGAGACTTACAATACTTTTTGAAATAAAAAATCTGTCAGAATTTGAATGAAGAATTTATTCTAGGGATAAGTGTTAAATACATTAGGTTTTTTTTTTTTTTAATATGAGAATCTATAGGATATGTATTTCCTAAAATAAATACAGAGTACAGATTTTTGTCATCAGCCTTAAGTACCATATACTTTAGTGCAGAGTGTTTCATACCAACAAAGGCTCAGTCGAAAGATTTTTATTACTGTTTGTGAATGTGTATGTATGATTTACATGAATGTATCCAGGACTCCTTTTGGTATCAAGCAGCCAACTGCACTAAAAATAAAATAAAAGGCTGACTTATTAGTCCAGTAGTTTAATGTTCAAATTCAGTGCAGAAGCTCATTAGCATCCTTGTGTGAATGTAATGTCCTCTTGGAATGGAACTTTTTTTTTTTAAGGTAGTCTGCTTTTCAGAGGCAATGAGTACATACAGTTCTTTGTTATTGTTTTTTATAAATACCATAAGATTTTTGCCTTTGTTCAAATGTACTGGTATGTAGATGGGCCTTTTTGTTCTTACCACATGAAATTTGTGTATCTCCTACCAGAATGTCTGAGTGAGTCAGATGGAGAATGCAAGAGTGTTCCAGTATGTTTGAGGAAAAAATACATTGTTTTTGATAACATATAACTCCCTATAGGAGATGGTGAATTAAAAAAATTAAAAAGTATCTGGATAACCATAAAGCATTTATAAAGTCAGAAGTAACTAATGCACCTTCATCGACTTAAGCCATCAACAACTTAGCTTGAGTCTATGAATGGGACCAAATAAATTCCACCAAATAGTTCCATCAGTTTGAACCATATACCTTAATGGAGTGTTTCAGTTATTGTCACGTATGTAATGACATACGAAGAGAGAATGACTGTAGTCAATTTTAGAAGTTTGGAGAAAGCCTCTCTATAATTTTTTCTGCTCAATATTTTTCCTGTGCCTTAAACCTTTAATATGTACAATGGTAATGGGCAATTATTAATGTAAGTAAAGATTACGTTGAGCTCATCATTTTATATGGTTTATTGTGTTTAGAAATTACTTCTGTAAGAAAAATTACTTGTTCTTTTTTATATTTTTTTTATTTTTTCCCATACAAAAATTTATACATACATTGTTATGTGACACTAATTGCTCTGCCCATACTGTGACAGCACATTCCTCCTTTCCACCCCTGATTCCCCATGTCCATTCAACCAGCTCCTAACCCTTTCTGCCTTCCCATCTCACCTCCGGACAGAAGCTGCCCATTTAGTCTCTTGAATCTGCTTGAGCTAAGAAGAACACTCCCCACGAGCATCACTTTTATGTCTCTCAGTCCAGTCCAATCCTTGTCTGAAGAGTTGGCCTTGGAAATTGTTTTAGTTCTGGGCTGATAGAGAATCCAGGGGCCATGCTTTCCAGGGTACCTCCAGCCTCAGGCAGACCATTAAGTCTGGTCTTCTTACTAGAATTTGAGTTCTGCACCCCACCTTTCTTCTGCTCCATCTGGGACACTCTGTTGTGTTCTCTGTCAGGGCGGTCATTGGTGGTAGCTGGGCACCATCTAGTTTTCCTGGTCTCAGTCTGATGAAGTCTCTGGTTTATGTGGCCCTTTCTGTCTCTTGGGCTACTACTTTCCTGTGTCTTTGGTGTTCTTGATTCTCCTTTTCTCCAGGTGGTTGTGACCAATTGATGTCTCTTAGATGGCCGCTTGCAAGCTTTTAAGACCCCAGACACCACTCACCAAAGTAGGATGTAGAACATTTTCTTAGTAAGCTTTGTTATGCCAGTTGACCTAGATGTCCCCTGAAAGCATGGTACCCAGATCTCTACTCCTGCTACTCTGTCCCTCAAAGTGTTTGATTGTATTCAGGAAACTTCTTAGCTTTGGTTTAGTCCAGTTGTGCTGACTTCCCCTGTAGTGTGTGCTGTCTTTCCCTTCACCTAAGATAATTCTTATCTACTATCTAGTTAGTAAATAACCCTCTCCCTCCCTCCATACCCTCCTAACCATCAAAGAATGTTTTCTTCTGTGTTTAAACCTTTTCTTGACTTCTTATAATAGTGGTCTTATACAATATTTGTCCTTCTGTGACTGACTAAATTCACTCAGCATAATGCCCTCCAGATTCCTCCATGTTATGTTTCACGGCTTCATCATTGTTCTTTATCGTTGCGTAGTACTCTATTGTGTGGATATGCCATGATTTGTTTATCCATTCATCTGTTCACGGGCACCAAGGTTGTTTCCATCTTTTTGCTATTGTGAACAGTGCTGCAATAAACATGGGTGTGCATATATCTATTTGTGTGACGGCTCTTATTTCTCTAGGATATATTCTAAGGAACGGGATAGCTGGATTGTATGGTACTTCTATTTCTAGCTTTTTAAGGAAGTGCCAAATTGATTTCCAAAGTGGTTGTGCCATTTTACATTCCCACCAACAGTGTATAAGTGTTCCAGTCTCTCTACAACCTCTCCAGCATTTATTGTTTTGTGTTTTTTGGATTAATGCTAGCCTTGTTGGGGTGAGATGCTATCTCATTGTAGTTTTGATCTGCATTTCTCTAACGGCTAATGATTGTGGGCATTTCTTCATGTGTCTGTTAGCTGCCTGAATATCTTCTTTGGCGAAGTGCCTGTTCATATCCGCTGCCCATTTCTTAATTAGGTTATTTATCTTTTTTTGTTGAGGTTTTGCAGTATCTTGTAGATTTTAGAGATTAGATGCTGATTGGATTTGTCGTAGCAAAAAATTTTTTCCCAGTCTGTAGGTTGTCTTTTCACTCTTTTGGTGAAGTCTTTTGATGAGCATAAGTGTTTGATTTTTATGGAGCTCCCGTTTATCTCGTCTCTCTTCTAGTGCTTGTGCATCGTTATTTATGGTTCGTATTTTGTTTATGCCATGTATTAGGGCTCCTAGCATTGTCCCTATTTTTTCTTCCATGATCTTTTTCATTTTTGATTTTATATTTAAGTCTTTGATCTATTTTGAGTTAGTTTTCATGCATGGTGTGAGATATGGATCTTGTTTTAGGTTTTTGCAGATGAATATCCGGTTATGCCAACACCATTTGTTAAAGAGACTGTCTTTTCCCCAGTTAATGGACTTTGGGCCTTTGTCAAATATCAGCTGCTCATAGGTGGATGAATTTATGTCTGGATTCTCAATTCTGTTCCATTATTCTATGTATCTGTTGTTGTACTAGTACCAGGCTGTTTTGACTACCGTGGCGGTATAATAGGTTCTAAAATCAGGTAGTGTGAGGCCACCCACTTTGTTCTTCTTTTGAGTAATGCTTGGGACTTCTTCCCTTTCTATATGAAGTTGGTGATTTGTTTCTCCATCTCATTAAAAAATGCCGGTGGAATTTGGGTTGGAATTGCACTGTATCTGTAAATCGCTTGGGGTAGAATTGACATTTTCACAATCCATACCTATCCATGAGCAAGGTATGTTTTTCCATTTATGCAGGTCTCTTTTGGTTTCTTGCAGTAGTGTCTTGTAGTTTTCATTGTATAGATCTTTTACGTCTCTGGTTAGATTTATTCCTAAGTAATTTATTTTCTTGGGGGCTATTGTAAATGGTACTGATTTGGTGATTTCCTCTTCAAGGTCTCTTTGTTGGTGTAAAGGAATCTAACTGATTTTTGTATGTTTATCTTGTATCCTGAAACTTTGCTGAAATCTTCTATTAGTTTCAGTAGGTTTCTTGTGGATTCTTTGGGGTTTTCTGCATATAAGATCATATCATCTGCAAATAGAGATACTTTGACTTCTTCCCTACCTATTTGGATGCCCTTTATTTCTTTTTCTAGCCTAACTGCTCTGGCTAGGACCTCCAGCACAATGTTGAATAATAGCGGTGATGAAGGGCATCCTTGTCTGGTTCCTGTTCTCAGGGGAATGCTTTCAAAGTCTCTCCATTTAGGATGATGTTGGCTGTTGGTCTTGTATAAATGCCCTTACTTACACTGAGGAATTTCCCTTCTATTCCTATTTTGTTGAGAGTTTTTATCATGAATGGGTGTTGGACTTTGTCAATTGCCTTTTCTGCATCGATTGATAAGATCATGTGGTTCTTGTTTTATTTATGTGATGGATTGCATTGATTGTTCTTCTAATGTTTAACCATCCCTGCATACCTGGTATAAAT
>NW_004444051.1:2435129-2451200 GCF_000243295.1 Trichechus manatus latirostris
CTTTGTGGTGGATTTTACTTTAAAGTCTATTTTGTCAGAGATTAATATTGCCACTCCTGCTGTTTTTGAGTGTTGTTTGCTTGATATATTTTTTTCCATTCTTTGAGTTTTACTTTGTTTGTGTCTTTAAGTCTAAGGTGTGTCTCTTGTAGGCAGCATATAGATGGATCGTGATTTTTTATCCAATCTGCCACTGTCTGTCTCTCTATGGGTGCATTTAGTCCATTTACATTCAGCATAATTATTGATAGGTATGAGTTTAGTGCTGTCATTTGGATGTCTTTTTTTGTGTGTTATTCACAGTTTCTTTATTCCATTTAATTTTCTGTGCTGAGTCATTTTTCTTTATTTTCATCTTTTTTCATTGCTGTTGATTTTGTGTTTGCTGAGGCTTTATATTTTTCTTGTTTTTTATTTTGACGTGTAGTATTGTTAGTTTGCTTTGTGGTTAGGTTATCTTAATATTTACCCCTATTTTTCTAAGTTTATACCAGTCTTTTATTTCTTTCTATCACCTTGACTTCCTCTCCATATGAAAAATCTATGTCTACAAAAAAATTACTTGTTCTTATCAAATTATGAGCATTTTTGTTTTTATTCTACCATGCAGAAGTTTACTGTATCTTTTGAGTAAATATAGCCATGTTTTATATAATTAAAATGTGTTTGCATGGTTTATTGTTTTTGTATGATGCTTTGTTGCTAATAGTTCATGTATCTTAATACTTTGCATGATGTTTTTCACAAACAGGATAGAAACTTTTTGATTTAAACCGTGTGGAAATTCAGCACATTAGAAGTTATTTCTATCTGACATGGATATTAAACTTCATTATGTAAAGTAGTTTTTTTATAGCTTCATTTGCATATTGTATAGTTGATGAAAATTTTGTGTATATTTCAAATAAATGATTGTGTTTTGTTTCATGAAACATTATTACAGAAACACAGGTCCAGAATTTTTGTTACCACAAATAAATGTATCTTTAAAAGTAGAGATGAGATTACACACATTATACACATTTGGTATAAATATAAAATCTACATTTTTACAGGCGTATTAAGAGAGATTGACTAAAATTCTGCTTCACTTTGTGGGATATTCACTGCTTTGATTCTACTGAATTGAAATAGTTTTGTTTTTCCCTCCATGTTTGAGAAACAAAACAGTTAAGCAAAAGCATTTTGTCTTCTTTCTACTATGTGTGATTCGGGTACCATGACTAAGGAGAGTACATTAATGTACCTCTTGAACACAAGAATGCTAGGGTTCAATCTCTATAGACTACATGGTTGTCCTTAGAAACTTCCCATAGCAAACAGTGACTGTAATTTCTACAAGTATTGTGAAATTGCTAGCCTATATTTATTATAAAATACTTATGAAATTAAACATACAGGTTTCCTGAAGGTTTATAAGTGATTTTTCTTCCTCCTAATGGGACCTTAATCCACCACATCATTGTAAAGGTCTCTCAAATGCCCTCACAGTTAAACTCAATTTCCCATTGAAAAGACACATGAGCAGTGTTCGGCACTTCTCTCCATTGGTTTAATAAATTCTTTGGGTTGGTAATAATAAAAGTGATTTTGAAAATGCAAAATAAATAAACCAACAAAAACCCTACAGTAAGTTCAAAACTAGATGAGGCAACTCCACTTGTTCTTAGGTGCGGTCGAGTCAGTTCCCACTCATAGTGATCCTATGCACAACAGAATGAAACACTGCTCGGTCCTGCAGCATCCTCACAATCATTGTTACACTTGAGTCCATCTTGTTGAGGGTCTTCCTCTTTTTGGCTGACCCTCTACCAAGCATGATGTCCTTCTCCAAGGACTGATCCCTCCTGATAACACGTCCAAAGTATGTGAGACGAAGTCTCGCCATCCTTGCTTCTAAGGAGCATTCTGGCTGTACTACTTCTAAGACAGATTTGTTTGTTCTTCTGGCAGTTCATGGTATATTCAATATTCTTCGTCAACACCATAATTCAAAGACATCAATTCTTCAGTCTTCCTTATTCATCGTCCAGCTTTCACATGCATATGTGGTGATTGAAAACACCATGGTTTGGGTCCGGCGCACCTTAGTCCTCAAGGTGACATCTTTGCTTTTTAACACTTTAAAGAGGTCTCTTGCAGCAGATTTGCCCAATACAATGCGTCGTTTGATTTCTCAACTTGCTGCTTCCATGGGTATTGATTGTGGATCCAAGTAAAATGAAATCCTTGACAACTTCAGTCTATTCTCTGTTTATCAGGATGTTGCTTATTGGTCCAGTTGTGAGGATTTTTGTTTTCTTTAAAGTGTAATCTATACTGAAGGTTGTGGTCTTTGATCTTCATCAATAAGTGCTTCAAGTCCTCTTCACTTTCAGCAAGCAAGCTTATGTCATCTGCAAAACACAGGTTAATGAGTCTTCCTCCAATCCTGATGCTATGTTCTTCATATAGTCCAGCTTCTCAGCTTATTTGCTCAGCATACAGAATGAATAACTATGGTGAAAGGATACAACGCTGACGCACACCTTTCCTGACTTTAAACCAAGCCGTATCCCCTTGTTCTGTTCGAACAACTGCCTCTTGATCTATGTACATGTTCCTCAGGAGCACAATTAAGTGTCCTGGAATTCCCATTCTTCCCAATTTTATCCATAATTTGTTATGATCCACACAGTTGAATGCCTTTGCATAGTCAATAAAACACAGATAAACATCTTTCTGGTATTCCCTGCTTAGTCAGGATCCATCTGACAATCAGCAAGGATATTACTGGTTCCAAGTCATCTTCTGACTCTGGCTTGAATTTTTGGCAGTTCCCTATGTACTGTTGCAATCGCTTTTGAATCATCTTCAGCAAAATTTTACTTGCGTGCAACATTAATGATATTGTTTGATAATTTCTGTATTTGGTTGGATAACCTTTCTTTGGAATAGGCATAAATATGGACCTCTTCCGGTCTGTTGACCAGGTAGCTGTCTTCCAAATATTTTGGCATAGACAAGTGAGCCCTCATAGACTCAATTTCTCATTTAAAAGACAGATGATATAGCAACATCCTGCACTTCTCTCCATTGAGTTAACAAATTTATTGGGTTGGTAATAATAAAAATGATTTTAAAAGTGCAAAATAAACCAACAAAAACCCTACCTTAAGTTCAAAATTAGATTAGGGAACTCTACCTGGTGCCACCGAATTCTCTCTTTTTAGATACAGATATCTGGTTTTAAGAATTGTCTTGGTTCTCCCCTGATTCCCTGGCTGCTAATTCATTGGCTTCTCTTCCTTTTCTTTTCAATCTTCACAGTCTCTCAGAGCAATGACAACAGTTATGTGATAAATCATTTGCCTGAAGAGTCAGCTCCAACTCATGGCAACTACATGTGTGTCAGAATACAGCTGTGTGCCCCAGGATTTTCAGTGCCTGGTTTTTTGGAAGTAGATTGCCAGGCCCTTTCTTCTGAGGTGCTTTTGATGGACTAAAACTTCCAACTTTTCAGTTAGCAGCCAAGTGCATTAACCATCTGCACCACTCGGGGGCTTCTATATCTCCAAGCCAGACCTCTTTCTTTGAGCTCCAGGCCTGTATATGCAACTCTCAATTGGGTATCGCATAGTTACCTCAAACACAAATATTCTATTTTCTTGAAAACCTATTTCTATTTTTATATTGCCCAACCTGGTTAATGATTCTAGTCACTACCCAACCCAGAAACCTGGAGTCATCTTAAATTATTGCCATCCCCTCACTCTCTGTCAAATCAGTCATGAAGTTCTTTTCGTTCCCTTCTTCTTCTCCTCCTCTTCCTCTTTCCTTTTCTTCTTCTTTGCCTATCTGATGCTTGAGAAATGTTAGCTCACTGTATATTAATAGATATTTTCCTGATCTCTATTAAGGCTGAATATCATTCATATGTTTATTGTCCATAAGGGTTTCTCTTCATTGGTTCATATGCTCATCTAATTTTTTCTGCTGGGTTGTGAATTTTGTTACTGCTTTGTAGGTCTTCGTTATATATTCTTCATAACCTTTGCTGAGGATATGCTTTACAAATATCTCTGCCAGCTTATGGTTTATTGTTTTTGCTTTTTAAAAATGATATCAGCCTAGAGAAGTTTTTAACTCTAATGTAGTCAAATATATTAATCTTTTTAATAGTTTGTTTTTGTTCCTGATTTAAAAAATTGGTCTGAACTCTGAAGTTAATTATATTCTATAATTCTTTCTTAAAAATTTTAAGTTTTGTTTTTCATATTTTTTACAAAGAAAGTATGTGTATGTGTGTTGGGGTTCTCGTTGTTAGGTGCCGGCGAGTCAGTTCCAACTCATAGCGACCCTATAGGACAGGGTAGAACCGCCCCACAGGGTTGATGAATTCGAGCTGCCAACTTTTTCGTTAACAGCCATAGCTCTTAACCACTGTGCCACCAGGACTCCATGTTGAGGTTAGGGGTCTAATCATCCATATAGACAACAAATTGTTTTACGGCCATTTATTGCACACTGTCTTTTTATGCCATCTCAGTCATATATTAAGTTCTTATGTATTTAGGGAAATTCCTGGCCCAAGATCCCAATATTGGAGAAGAATCTCTTTTCTTTGCCAGGTCCTAAATGAGATACTAATTCAAAGGCTATTGTCAATAAATTCTCTTCATTTTCTTCTCAAGATAACATTAAATATTTATCATATACTATCCACACTGGTTTCCTAGACTTCATCTAATGAGTGTCCTTTCATAGAAGGGCACCAGAGGCTGTGGCAGTGGAGAAGTGGATCCAAAGAGGGCTGCCTGGGGTCAAGCTCCTTAGACACTACCTGGACACTGACTCTCCACCTGTGTGGTGACTGTTTTTTTTTTCTCTCATATTCAGGATGGTTGACAGTGGTGAGCTACAATAAGAATATGTCTCATTTAAGGTATTAAAAGCAGGTTTCCTCTCTTCTCTAATAAAATCATTAGAGAGTAGCAAGCAAACAAATAATGCTTATGACAATGTGCAGTATAGAAATGGCATGTGATACTTCATCCTTTGTTCCTTCTAATAGTTTATTAAGCTCTTATATTAATAATAACTCCTTATGTTCACAACAAATGTCCATCATCTTGGCCTACAGAGGAGGGTTATGTCCATAGATTCCTTGATCTGATGGCCTGTTTCAGTCCTGTTTTATGATCTCTTTATTTTCCTATGCCAGAATTTCACCTTTGAATTACTGTCGTTTTATAATAAATGATGACTTGTTGGGTAAATCTCCCTTCCTTATACTTAATTGAAAAATATTTTGGCTCTTTACTCTTCCACCTAAATTTATAGGGTCAACTGGTCAGGTTCTGTGAAAAACCTTGTTGAGGTTTTGATTGGAACTGCATAGGTCTTTATAAATTTGGAACATCCATTTAAATATCAGGTCTTTTAAAAAATCCTCTCAAAATGTTGTATAATTTTCATTGTAAGGTCTTGAATGTCTTTTAATACATTTATAGTTCTGTTGATATTTTGAATGGAATGATTTTAAAAATTGTGTATTCCAATCATTTATTAATGGTATCTAAGATGTTGAATTTTGTAAACTGAACTTGTATTTAGCACTTTGCTAAACTCTTTTATTAGAGGTTGTTTGTAGTTTCTGTAGGATTTTTATGAAGAATAATATTATCCAAAAAATATAACTCTTTTATTCCAATCCTTAGAATTATTATTTTTTCTTCTCTTATTGAACTAGCTAGAACCTTAAGGACATGTTGAGTGGAAGCAGCAATAGCAAATATCTTTGTCTTTTCCTGACATTAAGGCAATGCTTCTAGAATTTAACATTAAGTGTGATATTTGCTTAGGTTTTTGATTGTTGTTGTTCTTGTTATCTGTTTGTAGGTTGAGTCGACCCCTGACTCATGGGACCCCAAGCACAACGGAAGTAAATGCTGTAAATTTCCCTTTTATTCCTAGCTTTCTAAGAAGTGTTTTATCTACAACTATGTATGGATGGTGAATTTCATAAAATTTTGCATCCATTAAGATACCCATCATTTCTCCTTCAGTTTTTTTAATGTTGTGAATTACAATCCTTTTTACCTAATGTTAAATCATTCTTGCATTCCTAGCACGAATAGTAATTGATGATATTGGAGCCTTGGTGGCGCTGTGGTTAAGTATTTGGCTGCTAGCCAAAAGCCGACCATTCAAATCCACCAGCTACTCCTTGGAAACCCTATGGGGCAGTTCTACTCTGTCCTATAGGGTCGCTATGAGTTAGAATTGACTCGATGGCAATGAGTTTGATTTTTTTTTTAATATACATTGTTATAGATTGTTAGATTTGAAGTCCCTGTATAGTGCAGATGGTTAACTTGCTTGGCTGCTAAACTAATGGTTGGGGGTTTGAGTCCACCCAGAGGTGCCTCGGAAGAAAGGCCTAGTGATCTACTTCTGAAAACAATCACCCATCAAAAACCCGATGGAGCATAGTTCTACTCTGACACACATGGTGTCACTATGAGTCAGAATTAACTTGACACAACTATTTTTTTTTGTTTTTTAGATTTAATTTGCTAAAAAAAAGCGAACAAAAGAAACCAACAAACCTGTTGCCATCGAGTTGATTCCAACTCATAGCGACCCTATAGTACAGAGTAGAACTGCCCCATAGGGTTTCCAAGAGCAACTGGTAGATTTGAACTGTTAACCTTTTTGATTAGCAGCCGAGCTCTTAACCACTGTGCCACCAGGTCTCCAATTTGCTAATAGGCTTTTTATATCTATGTTTGTAAATGGAATTGATCTATTTTGATTGTTTCTTATCCTCTTTCTGGCTTTAATATCGAGGTTATGTTAGCTTTATAAAATGAGGAGGAAAGGTTTTCCTCCTTTTCTATTCACTGAAAAATTTGTAGATATGTATCATGTCTTCCTTGAAGATCTGAGTATCTGTAAAACTGCCTGGACCTTGCATATTGTATATGTGTATATGTGTTTAAAAATTAATTCCTTTAATTTTTTTATACATAATATATGCATATATATTCAAGTTTTTTATTTATTGAATTAGTTTGACTATTTACATTTACTTCGAAAATTGTTCATTTCTTTTATGTTTTCAAATTTATCTGCCTCAAGTTTTAGGGCTTTTAAAAACTCTTACCTAAATGTAGTCGTGTTTTGACTTTGTTTTTTCTAAAATTGTTTGTATCTGCCTTTTCTCTTTTTTCATCAATATTGCCAGATATTTGTATACTAATCTTTAAAAAATTTTGATTTTGATCTCTGCCCTGTTTCTTTTTCTGTTTCATTATCTCTCTCTGTTCCTGTCTCTAATATTTCCTCCCTTCTGCTTTGTTTTTTTTTTAAATCTCATTAAGTTTAATGCCTTGCTAATTACATTTTTTACTTAATTGATTTCTAATATATGTATTTTGAGGCTATAAATCTACTAGTATCACTTTAGCTATAACCCACACATTTGATATAAATTATTTTTTATTGTCATTTGGCTCTAAATGGTTTTTGTAATTTTCCCTATGATTTCTTCATTGACTCATGAATTATTTCATAGGTGGTAAAGATGTGTATAGGAGATGCTGTTGGTGCCCCATCCAGATCCCATTTTACTTGACCAGTGTACCCATACGACAAAGACTGTGAGTGTTGAATGCTAATGGCTCACAGTTGCCACTTTCTTCAGAGAATTGCCTCAGACAAAAGGAAGCTGCCTTGTCCAGGGGGTTACATTCTTGCAATGATAGCTTGCAGTCAATGACTGACTAACATGGGAGGGAAAAATGGTGACCTCCTTCCCTTATGGTGGGACTGTGTGAGGCAACTTGTACTCCAGAGCACCCTGTGGGATCAGGTTGAAGCTACTTTTCAGCTAAGCCACATCCTTGCTTTGCTTCTCCCCCTGCCCTATCCTGATTCTCTCACTTCCCTTCTCCTAAGAACACTCCCTCAGTAAATATGCATCACTATCTCAGGCTTTGCATCTAGAGACCCAACCTAAGATAAGGGTAACAGAATTAGCATGGGCTTTGGAAATAGATTTTTAGGATAGAATTCTGGGGGTGGATCATTTTCTGATCAGACAGCAACGGGTACCCATCACTGTGTGTAGGAGTTTTGATAGTGTCTGGCACGCTGTAGCAGTGTGAGTGCTAAGATTTTCACCTTTGGTAAACTGGGGCAGCATATAGGTAAAAAGGATGCACTAGCTGGTGTGCTGCGATTTGAGAGAGATGTGGGGAAGTAGTAACTCTAAGGATTATGGGATTAGGTTACTTTTGCTATCATTTATACATCGAAAAGAGAAAATGACAGGCTCAGATCTATTAATCAGCAAGTTAAAGCAAAGCGTGAAAGTAAGAGAGCCTCATTTGCAGTATTTAAAAGGATTCTTTTCTCCTATAATCAAAGGCAGACAGAGCTGAAGACCAAGCCCAGGACTTCATGGCAAGCAAAGCAGAACTTAAAGAAGGTAGAATTCTCAGCCTAGGCAATGGTCTATGGCCATGTCCACTCCTCAGTGGGGAAGGGCTGGGACCCCTAGACCTGGTGTAGGACTATCTGGGTAGATGCACTTGAGAACTTTGAACCTTCTCCACTTTCCCCCGAACCCTCTACATCTGCAGAAATGAGCCACCCCCTCCCCTTGTTGGAAGATAAACCAAACCAAACCCATTGCCATCAAGTTGATTCCGACTCATAACAACCCTATAGGACAGAGAAGAATTGCCCCATAGGGTTTCCAAGGCTGTAACCTGGAGCCCTGGTGGCACAGTGGTTAAGAGCTTGGCTGCTAACCAAAAGGTCGGCACTTCGAATTCACCAGCTGCTCCTGGGAAACCCTACAGGGCAGTTCTACTCTGTCCTATAGGGTCACTATGAGTAGGAATCGACTTGATGGCAATGGGTTTTTACAATCCTTACAAAAGCAGACTGCCACATCTTTCTCCCGTGGAGCCGGAGACAATGTGGAGGCCTCAAATGAAGGCAGATCACTTATAAGACAATGCTTTCCCTTCTGCAAGAACCAGGACAGCATGACTGGGGTGGATCCTGAGGCTGCTGGATCCAGAGGAAAGAATATATAGCTAGATAAGGAGATGCTTAAGATTTTTAAAATTATTATTTCTGCTTCCTAGGGTGCCTATCCTCTACATGTCTGTCAGTTTGTCATACTGTGGGGGTTTGCATGTTGCAGTGATGCTGGAAGCTATGCCACCAGTGTTCAAACACCAGCAGGGTCAGCCATGGTAGACAGATTTCAGCTGAGCTTCCAGACTAAGACAAACTAGGAAGGACCCAGTGGTCTACATCTGAAAAGAATTAGCCAGTGAAAACTATATGAATAGCAGTGGAACATTGTCTAATATAATACTGGAAGAGGAGCCCCTTAGGTTGGAAAGCACTCAAAAGACGACCGGGGAAGAGCTGCCTCCTCAAAGTAGAGTTGACCTTAATGACGTGGATGGAGCCAAGCTTTTGGGACTTTCATTTGCTGATGTGGTGTGACTCAAAATGAGAAAAAACAGCTGCAAACAACCGTTAATAATCAGAATGTGGAATGTATGAAGTCTGAATCTAGGAAAACAACGCATTGCATTGGGCAAATCTGCTGCAAAAGACCTCTTTAAAGATGTCACCTTGAAGACTAAGGTGCACCTCACCCAAGCCATGGTGTTTTCAGTGGCTTCATATGCATGTGAAAGCTGGGCAATGAATAAGGAAGACCTAAGAAGAATTGACACCTTTGAATTACGATGTTGGTGAAGAATATTGAATATACCATAGACTTCCAGAAGAATGAACAAATTTGTCTTGGAAGTACAGCCAGAATGCTTCTTAGAAGCAAGGATGGCTCACATACTTTGGACGTGTTATCAGGAGGGATCAATCCCTGGAGAAGGACATCATGCTTGGTAAAGTAGAGGGTTAGTGAAAAAGAGGAAGACGTTTGTCTTAGTTATCTAGAGCTGCCATAACAGAAATACCACAAGTGGATTGCTTTAACAAACAAAAGTTTGTTCTCTCACAGTCTAGCTAGGCTAGAAGCCCAAATTCAGGGTGCTAGTCCAGGCGAAGGCTTTCTCTCTCTGTTGGCTCTGGGGAAAGGTCCTTGTCATCAGTCTTCCCTGGTCGAGGAGATTCTCAGTGCAGGGACCTCAGGTCCAAAGGACATGCTATTCTCCTGGCTCTTGTTCTTTGGTGGCATGAGGTCCCCCTGTCTCCCTACTCGCTTCTCTCTTTTATATCTCAAAAAAGATTGGCTTAAATTGTAGATTAATGTTGTAGATTGAGTCTACATAACTGCTGCTAATCCTATCTCATTAACATCGTAGAGATAGGATTTACAACACATAGGAAAATCACATCAGATGACAAAATGGTGGACAGTCACACAATACTGGGAATCATGACCTAGCCAAGTTGACAGATATTTTGGGGGGACACAATTCAATCCATGACAACCCTCGACGAGATAGATTGACACAGTGGCTCCAACAATGGGCTCAAGCATAACGATTGTGGGGATGGCACAGGACTGGGAAGTGTTTAGTTCTGTTGTACGTACGGTTGCTATGAGTCAGAAACGTCTCAAGAGCACCTAACAACAACAACAACAGGGTGCCTATTTTCCTATTTGTTGTATCTGCTGACTTTACATCATGAGAGATCCTTTTCTTGTATGGCTTGCACATTTTTATTGTGAGCTCCTCTTTGGATTCTTTAATTTGCATGAGGCCATTATACTCTGGCTTGTAGAAATGTCTCTGGAGCAGTTTCACATTTCTTTTTGCCAAGGCCCTGAAGTTTTCATGGTTCTTGGACCAGTTTTTATGTACTTTTTTAAAAAAAATTTATTTTGGTGTCCCATGCCACTGAGATAGTGTAAATTTCAGACCCCTTGCATGTTGCTGGATTGGATTTTGATTTTACATGGATTTTTTTTTCTTACCAAGAGGCTAGGGCAGATAGCAAAAGATCTTATTTACATGCTATGTCTCGGGGCCTATGAGTAGAGTTTTTCAAATTCTCCATTTATAATCTGGTTGTTGTATGAGGGATTTGATGTTAGGAAGAGAACTCACTTCCTTCTCCACCTCTCTGTCTTGCATGGTCACAAGCTCTAGCTCCATTCCTTTTGTGTGTGTTAACTTTCAAGGTCCTAGACCTCAGGGTTTATACCCAGATCTGTTACTACCTGAATTTACCATAAAAACCAGTTGCCGTCAAGTTGACTCTGACTCACAGTGTCCCCATATGTGCCAGAGTAGAACTGTGCTCCATGAATATTACAGTGGCTGATTTTTCAGCAGTAGATCACCAGACCTTTCTTCCAAACTGCCTCTGGGTGAACTCGAACTTCCAACCTTTGAGTTAACAGCCAAGCACTTAACCATTGCACCATCCAGGGACTCCTGAATTTATCATAGTAGTGACTGAATCTTACATTCCTGGTTGATTTTAACAGATAATTATAAAATCTCAATGATTTACACAATAGAAATTTATTTCTTGCTTAAATAAATCTAGGTGCTGGGAGTGAGCTGGGGAACTGTGTACCACGTGATTATTCAAGGAACCAGGCTGACAGAGGCACTGTCATCTTCACTCATGGCTCCCCAGTAGCCCAGGTTTTGACATCCAGCCAGCAGATGGCAGAAAAGCAGGAGGAGAATCACATGGAAGATTCTTAAAGGCCAGACCTTGGTGAGAGATATAATTATTTCTGCCCACACACTGTTGGCTAGACTCAGTCACATGGTTCAACCTACAAGAAAGAGAGGCTGGGAAATTCAGACCTTAGCTTGGCAGACACTTCCCAACTCTGCTTTGAAGGATAGCTAGCCATCTGTCTACAAGTCCGTATCCGTTTGATATCAGCAAGCTCAACATTTTCCTATCTGTTGGTGGGTGACCAATATTTGTTTAAAGGGGTGACA
The DNA here is from genome assembly GCF_000243295.1 of Trichechus manatus latirostris. Classification (NCBI taxonomy): domain Eukaryota; kingdom Metazoa; phylum Chordata; class Mammalia; order Sirenia; family Trichechidae; genus Trichechus; species Trichechus manatus. Next base: position 2,447,072 of record NW_004444051.1, read on the forward strand.
TGTATTTAAATAACTCATATAAGGTAGAAAGTGCTAAGGGACTTATGAGAAATAAAGATGAAGACATCCAGAGGAAGGAGAGATTATTTCCATTTGAGGAAGCAGAAAAGACTTCATGGAAGAGCCTAAATGTATCAGTAGGATTTGGATATACTAGCCCATTTGAATTATGGTGTTGGCAAAGAATATTGAATATACTGTGGACTGTCAGAAGAATGAACAAATCTGTCTTGGAAGAAGTATAGCCAGAATGCTTCTTAGAAGTGAGGATAGCGAGACTTCGTCTCACATACTTTGGACATGTTATCAGGAGGGACTAGTCCCTGGAGAAGGACATCATGCTTTGTAAAGTAGAGGGTCATCGAAAAAGAAGAAGACCCTTAACAAAATGGATTGACACGGCGGCTGCAACAATGGGCTCAAACATAACTACTAGCGTGAGGATTGTGCAGGACCAGGCAATATTTTGTTCTGTCATACATAAGGTCACTATGAGTAGGAGCTGTGTTATGGGTGCTCTATCTTACCATGGACTCACTAGTTTAATGGCTTTTGTCTATTACCAAAACTGCTGAGTAGTTTTCGGGTTGTCTGCCCCATACAAAGAAAGGGGAGCTGGTAGTGATGATGATGATGATGTATGAGTATGTGTGTGTATGAGGATGGAAATGGAGCGAGCCCATATTACTTGCTGTTTTATCACTTGGGCATTTGTTTTGGTATGTTTTACGACATTAAAGACAAACTCCATGTGAAAATCGAGAATTTTGTTTTCACACCTACCTTGAAGTTTTGATAACTGTTGGTCCCAACCCATGTTGCTTAAGTCAACAGCCACAGGCAATATGAATAGCACATTGGAAAGTATCTATTATGTAAATGTAGCTATCCAGAGTTCCTGGGTAATGTGAACAGTTAATGTACTCTGCTGCTAATCAAAAGGTTGGAAGTTCAAGTCCATTCAGAGGCACCTCAGAAGAAAGGCTTGGTGGTTACTTCTGAAAAATCAGCTATTGAAAACCCTAGGGAGCACAGTTCTACTCTGGCACACATTGGGTTTCCATGAGTAGGAATTGACTCCACGGCAACTGGTTTTGGTGAAGTGGCCAAAGTCTTAGGCTTTGTATAAAATACAGCTAGTTATGGTGCAACCAGGAACCTACTTGAGCATCACATTAGTGTGAAATTTTAACAAGTATCAACTTCATCATCAATGAAATGTTTATTGAGCTGTCTGCCGTGGAGAGCACTGTGCTGCCAGCTGCCAGAGAGTAAACCCAGGCCTGCTGCTGTTCCTCACTGCTCCTTTACACGGAAGTCACCCGACACAAGGAGGGAGTCACCAGAAGGTCTTTCGCTCTCTGCATCACCAGCTCCTACTTGGCGTTTCTGACAGACAATCTCCAGTTAGAAAATAAAACAAAATTGTGATGATTATTTGGGTTATTTAGTTGAGAAAGTGAAGCTTTGCCCATCACTTTGAGAGTAAAACTTTACAGCCCATACAGATTGTTTCCAAACCCATGTTCATTATGTCCAGCTTCTGGGGAAAATTTCCTAGGAAGAGCGTCTGGTTACTTGCCACGGAAATTGCTTTCCTCTCTTTGGCTGGAGACCATCATCCTCAAACTAATTTCCTGTTTCATACTCACTATTTGAAAGCAGGAGATTGTCATCATAAATAAGAAGCTTGAGATGATGGTGAAAACAAATTCAGAAATTTGGTTGCTAAGGAAATCTTTTTACCTCCTTTCATTTAGTAAAATCCTAGACCTTATTTGGCATGTTCTTCCCTCTCTCTCATTCTCATCATCAGCCATTATCAAAAGAACTTTATTAAATACTGATCTCTGCTTGGTGCTGTGAGAGAGTGATTGGGCCCCTGCCCACTAGCAGCTTGTAACAACAGCAACAATAGCTAAGAACAAAAACGCCATTGTGAATTTGATGTTTAACTATTTGATAGGCACTCTTCTAAGCATCTTTCTTAGTTTTTTTTTTTTTTTTCATTTAATCCTCACAACAGCCCTGTGAGGACGGAATTATTATTATTTCCATTTTATTGATGAAGTGCATGAAATACAGAGTAAAGAATTTGTGCAAAGTCACAGAGCTAGTAAATTGCAGAGTCTGAATTTACCCCTTCCCAGCTCACATGATTAGCCACTATCTTCTACTTGTAATCTAATCAGGAAAAACACTAGAAAGAATAGAGTATGTACATATAGACCAAAAGCATAACCACGGATGGATCCCTGGGTGGCACACTTGGTTAAGCACTCAACTACTAACTGAAAGGTTGGCAGTCCGAACTCACCCAGAGGTGCTCCCAAAAGATCACAGCCTTGAAAACCCTCGGGAGCATAGTTCTACTCTGCATGCATGGGGTCGCCACAAGTCAGAATTGAAGGCAACTAACAACAACAACAAGAGTTAAGCATATTTTGCAAGATGGGGGTAAGAAGGGAATTTTGGAAATTGTGCATTGAGGGGAATTTCTGCTCTCTTCCAAAAAAAGTGAGCCTCCTCAGCAGAGACTATGTATTTGTAACTTGAATGAAGGAATAAAAACAAAAAACACCGTTGCCGTCGAGTTGATTCCGACTCATAGTGACTCTATACGACAGAGTAGAACTGCCCCACAGGGTTTTCAAGGAGTGGCTGGAGGATTCAAACTGCTGACCTTTTGGTTAGCAGCCATAGCTCTTAACCACAGAGCCACCAGGGCTCCAAATTAAGGAATAGGGTAAGGCAATGGGTAAGCTGCTGAAGTTGTACTTTAGAAATGGAAATGGTTTCATGCGCTAAACAAAGAGTGGGATGGATTGGCTTGAGGCTGGAGGGCTCAAGCAGCTGCTCAGTGGGAAACAAGGACAGTCAGCATATCACAGAGGCCTGAGCACTGTAAAGTGAGGCCCAGAAGACCGAATCCAGATTGCTCAGGCCCCTCAGCCAGCACCATGCTATCAACAGGAGAAGCAGTCTATGGTGCCAGCCTGACCTATCCTCACCATAATACATCCACAACCCTTCCCATGTCACCAGAGGCAAAAACCCCCCAAAAACCTACCAAACCCATTGCTGTTGAGAACAGCCCCATAGGATTTCCAAGACTGTGATCTCTGTGCAAGCAGACTGCCACATCTTTCTCCCCGAGAGTGGCTGGTAGTTTCAAACTACAAATCTTTCAGTTAGCAGCCAAGTGTTCACCAATCCCCAAAACCAAACTCGTTTCCATCGAGTTGATTCTGACCCATAGCGATCCTATAGGACACAGTAGAACTGTCCCATAGAGTTTCCAAGCAGTGGCTGGTGAATTCGAACTGCTAGTCTTTTGGTTAGATAAGTTTAAATCAACCACTATACTTGTTTAAGCTTTTGATCCTAATGTTGGAGCAACATGATCTTGTGATGCGAATGCCAGCCTCGGAAGTCAATAAAGTCAGGCTTTATTCTTGGTCTTTTCTGGAATAAGTAGCTCGCTGGAAAGACCAGTCATTCTGAGTAGCTGAAAATAACTAACAAGGCATTTTAATGAGTTAATAAATCATTCTTACTGAACTACAAAGAAGGTATGAAGCATCACACTTTAGCTACTCACCAGCCTTAATTAAACTTGATGTTGAAAAGGTCAGTGCCCTATCTGGCAGGTTCCAGATCACTTCAGATCCGACAGTAGGAGTGACCACAGAGGTGAAAGCAGATGGGTACACAAGCAAATGGAAGCCTTATGCCTCCCACTGGAACTATAAATGGGTGCATTTTATTTTTTATATATTTTTTTAATTGTTGTAACTAAATGAAGTTTACATTTCAAGTTAGTCTCCCATACAGAATTTTTTTTAACATACATTGTTATGAGACCCCAACCACTCACCCCATTCTGTGACAGCACACTCCTCCCCTCCGCCCTTGATTCCCCATGAACATTCAACCAGCTCCAAACTCTCTCTGCCTTCCCATCTCACCTCTGGACAGAAGCCGCCCCTTTGGTCTCTTGTAGCTACTTGACTAAGAGGCACATTCTTCACAAGTATCACTTTATGTCCCACAGTCCAGTCCAATCCCTGTCTGAAGTGTTGGCCTCAGAAATTGTTTTAGTTCTGGGGTGATAGAGAGTCCAGGGGCC
>NW_004444051.1:2455031-2456542 GCF_000243295.1 Trichechus manatus latirostris
TATTCTATCCTTAATTTCTTCTATAACCCAGTAGTTTTTGAGCAAGGTGTTGTTCAGTTTCCATGTGTTTGATTTTTTTTTTCCTTGCTTTTTGTGTTGTTGATTTCCACTTGTATAGCTTCATGGTCAGAAAAGATGCTTTGTAATATTTCAATGTTTTGGATTTTGTAAAGGCTTGCTTTATGGCCTAATATGTGGTCTATTCTGGAGAATGTTCCATGTGCGTTGGAAAAGAAAGTATACTTGGCTGCTGTTTGGTGCAGAGTTCACTATATGTCTATGAGATCAAGTTGGTTTATTGTGGCATTTAGCTCTTCCGTGTCTTTGTTGAGTTTCTTTCTGGTTGTTCTGTCCTTCACTGAAAGTAGCGTGTTGAAGTCTCCTACTACCATTGTGGAGCTGTCTATCTCTTCAGAGCTGTTAGAGTTTGTTTTATGTATTTTGGATCCCTGTTGTTGGGTATGTAAATATTTATTACAGTTATGTCCTCCTGGTGTGTTGACCCTTTAATGATTGTATAGTGCCCTTCCTTATCCTTTGTGGTGGATTTTACTTTAAAGTCTATTTTATCAGAGATTAATATTGCCACTCCTGTTCTTTTTTGAGTGTTGTTTACTTGATATATTTTTTTCCATCCTCTGAGTTTTAGCCTGTTTGTGTCTTTAAGTCTAAAGTGCGTCTCTTGTAGGTAGCATATAGATGGATCATGCTTTTTTATCCAATCTGCCACTCTCCATCTCTTTATTGGTGCATTAAGTCTGTTTACAGTCAGTGTAATTATTGATAGGTATGAGTTTAGTGCTGTCATCCTGATATCTCTTTTTGTGTGTTGTTCACAGTTTCTTTGTTCTCCTCAATTTTCTGTGCTGAGTAGTTTTTCTTTATGTATCTGTTTTTCATCTTTTTGTTTGTTGTAGATTTTGTGTTTGCTGGGTTTTTATGTTTTTCTACTTTTTTATTTTGATTTGTAGGATTGTTAGATTCCTTTGTGGTTACCTTAATATTTACCTCTGTTTTTCTAAGTTTATACCCGTCTTTTATTACTTTATATCGCCTTGACTTCCCCTCCATATAGAAAATCAATGTCCCCATTTTTTAAGTCCCTCTTTTTTTGTTTTAATATTATCCTTTTTTACATATTGATATCTGTTTCCTTATTTTCAATGTTTTAGCTTTGATGTATTTTCGATTTCCGTATCTGAGTCAATATCTTGTTGCTCTGTCCTATGTTCTAGTCTTGCGTTGTTAGCTGGTGTTATTATCTAACAGTAGGACTCCGTTTAGTATTTCTTGTAATTTTGACTTGGTTTTTGAAAATTCCCTGAACTTCTGTTTATCTGGAAATGCCCTAATTTTGCCATCATATTTGAGAGACAGTTTTGCTGGATATATAACCCTTGGCTGACAGTTATTTTCCTTCAAGGCTTTAAATATGTCATCCCATTGCCTTCTAGCCTGCATGGTTTCTGCTGAGTAGTCGGAGCTTATTCTAATTGACTCTCCTTTGTAGA
>NW_004444051.1:2457308-2492294 GCF_000243295.1 Trichechus manatus latirostris
ATAATTTTATTTTGTGTTTGTTTAGTGAGACCTAGCTTATTATTTTGTTTTGTTTTGATATGCCCAAATAGGCTGCTCGTGTGCACTAGTTTGATTTTTGGCACCTTTTGATCTCTAATGTCCTGTCACCAGGTAGTTAGTTCTGTAACTAAGTACGTGCACACAGGAGTCCATTAAATTTTCCTATAGGGGATCAGCTTGAGTGTTCAGGCATTCGGTTACCACGTGTGTGATGCAGGCTCTCACCCCAAGTCCTTGAGAGGCATGGGTGATTGGTGCAGGCACTGGACTCTGGCTGTGGTAGGGGATCACGCACTGAGCCAGGCAGGGGGCTGACCGCTGCCCCTGAGAGTCTGAAAGGAAAGCATGTCCCTATTCTCTAGGGTGAGTAGGTAGGTGAGTTTTGCAGCCAGACTATGAGCACCCCACTCCGTTGGCTGTAAAGACTTGAGAGCACCACTTGGACTCCTGTAGCAGGTGACTAGGCACTTTAGGTGCTACCACCAGTCCTCAAGACCCTGCTGCAGATCGATAAAAGTGCCTACTTAAGGGGCAGGGCTGTTTCGAGGGTCACAAATCTGCCAGTTCACAGCTGAAGCAGTTGAAGTTAAACTTCAGATGTTTGCCCTATTGTCCTGTGGCAATGAGGGCTAATGCTGTTGAGATGGGTCCCCACAAGTCTATGCAGGGGTGTAAGGCACTTAGAGTCTGTAGACCCCTGATACCTGTGCCCAGCAAAGGAGCTGGGCCGACCCTGTGTTCCTGGCCTAGGGGAACCAGCAGCTTATTTGTTCCTTCTCTAAGGCCAGGAGAATGGGTCAGGGCGCCTTTTGGGATCTACTTCCAGCCCAACGGACTCCCGGTGCAGAGTGCAGAGGGAGGAGGTAAAAGGGAGAGAGGTTTTTCCCAAATGAGATTTTTTTTTTTTTTTAATTCCCGCGAAAGGGTGCACGCATGTACTTATCTTAGCTTCTTGGGAGATGCTTTTCACTGGTTCGGAGTGTCCAAGCAGAATCTCTGCTGCCAGGTTTCTCTTGATGTGAAAATTCCTTCCCAAGCACGCATACAGCACAGCTGTTTGCCTGCTTCCTTGTGGACTGGCATGGCTGCAGCACTGCAGTTTCACTGCCACAGCTCTGGCCCTCTTCACTTCTTCTAAACCGTCTCCCTCTCCTGTATCACTCAGATGGATTTCTCAACTTTGCCTTGTTCAGGGCTCCTAGATATTCATATAGAAGCAAATCACTTGTTTTTCCAGGTCTTTGTTGTAAGAGGGATATAGGAAGCATCTAACTACTCCACCATGTTGACCACCCCTTAAATGGGTGCATTTTAAATGAACCACGCCACAGCAACAACAACTAGCATTTATTAAGTACTAACTGTATGTAGGAGTCCTGGGGTGGTGCACATGGTTAACATACTTGGCTGCTAACCGAAGGTTGGAGTTTTGAGTTCATCCAGAGGTGCCTCAGAAGAAAAGCCTGGTGATCTACTTTGAAAAAATAAGGTATTAAAAACTCTCAAATGGCTGACATTTTGGTTAGCAGCTGAGTATTTAACCACTGCACCACCAGGGCTCCTATTGAAAACCTTATGGAGCACAGTTCTACTCTGACACACATGGGGTCAACATGTGTTGGAATCAACTTAATGGCAATTGGTTAGCTATGTGTTAAGTCATTGCTCCAGGCGCTTTAAATGCATTAACTTATTTAATATTTATCAACCATCTAATAGGTACATGCTGCTATAATTCCTCATAGATGAGGAAACTGAGGCACAATGAGTCATAATAATTTGGCCAAAGTTCTGTAGTCTGCAAAGTGACAGAGCTAAAATTTGAATTCATGGAGTCTGATGCCAGAATTTTTATGTTTAACCAGTATGCTCTGCTGCCTCCCTCAACCAGAGTTTGTGCTGTGCTTACATAGTGAAAAATACACACAGCCTCTTACAGATTTTGAGACACTAATATCTTCCAGGGATTCCAGCAAATATATTTAAGGATACGTATCTTAGGCTGGGTTCTGTAGAGAAACAAAACCAGTAAAGTGTATAAATATATATATAGAGAGAGATTTATATCAAGGAAATGGTTCATGCAGTTGTAGAGGCTGGAACTTCCCAAGTCCATGGGTCAGGATAGAGGCTTCTCCTGATTCATTTAGCCGATGGGGCTGGTGAACCCAAGATCAGCAGGTCAGAGAGCAGGGCTGTTTTTCACAGGCTGTGAAGACCGACAAATCCCAAGATCAGCAGGCAAGACCACAGGTAAGCTGCTAGCTCAAGTCCCAAGAACCAGCGGTCAGATGAACAGGAGCCAACTGCAGGATCCAGAATGAGCAAAATCCTTGCCAGAATGTCTCCTTATATTCGATGCTGGCAGCACACCCAAGGAAACTCTCTTTCAACTGATTGGCTACTCACAGCAGATCCCATCATGGGAGTGATCACATATCAAATCTCAACAGGGAAGTGATCACAACATTACTGACTGCCAAAACACTGAGAATCAGGGCCCAGCCAAGTTAACACACAATCTTAACCATCACAATAGTTCAAAGCATGCAAACACTCAGGTACTGCATATCGTTGTTGTGTGTCATCATGTCAATTCCAACTCATAGCGACCCTATACGACAGAATAGAACTGCCCTATAGGGTTTTCTAGGTTATAATCTTTATAGGAAAGGATGCCGGGTTGCACAATGGTTAAGCACTTGGCTGTTAACTGAAAGGTTAGTGATTCGAACCCACCCGGTGGCTCTTTGGGAGGAAAGATCTGGCTATCTGCTCCCATAAAGATTATAGCCTAGGAATCCTATGTGGGCAGTTCTACTCTGTCATGCAGGGTTGCTATGAGTCAGAATTGACTCGATGGCACACAACAACAACAACAATCTTTATGGGAGCAGATTGTTAGGTCTTTTCTCCCAAGGGGCTGCTGGGTGGGTTCAAACTACCCACCTTTTGGTTAGCAGCCCAGTGCTTAACCATTGCACCACCAGGGATCCTTCATGTACTGCATAAGTAACATAATTCTTATTTGACATCATATGGCTTGGTGAAGTTCACGAGGAAGCCAAGTTGCTAAGAACAATTATTGCAGAAGAAGACAACCAGGGAGGGGAGAGAATTGAAAATAATTGGATGAAAAAATACGTAGCCCAGAGAGGGCTTCAGTGGTTGTGTGGAAGAGAAGATAAACTTGTTCGCAACTTTGAGTTAAAGAGTTTGGTCCAATGTGTGGAAGATTTAGAAAGCAGATTTTAAAAAAAACATGAGGATGAATTTTCTGACTATTTAGAGTTATCAAAGATGTAGTGGCTTGTCCTGTGACGTGGTAGGTGACCCATCACTGGATGTGCCCAAGCAAATGGAAGTTGCTGGGTCAGTGCTGATGTGGTGGGGGTGGGGGGTGCTTCTGCACTGGTGGTCCCATATTATCTAAGGTTTCTACCAACTCCAAGTGCCTGTGCTTACCTGAGCTTCAGGCCACATGTCATTTCTTAGTTTATCCAGGTGTATCTCAGCACCTTTTCCCCCACCTTCTTTCCCAGCTACGGGTATCCAGTTTCTCTTTGTTTTAGAAGTTTTGGTACTTAAAGCAAAGACTGGTTCAGGGTGGACAATCAGGCCAAGACCAAGGCTTTATGACCATCTTGGTGTCTGCTCAGTCCAGGCTTGAAAAAAAGCTTTACAAAGGCTTCAGTCCCCTGCTCCCCACTCTCAGATTACACTTGTCCTGTATATTTCCTAAGACCAAACAATTACCGAATACCATTGAACCTGCTTTCTCTTGTTTCCCTACAAGCTCGCCAGTCTGGTCCTTACAAGTACCCACTTCCACAAACCTGGGCAGAACAGGCAGGACAGCACATGTATGTTGCTCTTTTAGACCAGGCTCCTACTTTATCCATTTTGGCGTCTTTGGTCTGAGGAATAGAGCTTTTTTAAAAATTTTTTTGGCTGCTCTGATGCCTGCTCTAAAAGTACTCAAGCCCAGCCTCCCATTATTTTTCATTCTGTTATTGTCAGCTGCCCTCGAGTCAGCTGCCTACTCATGGTGGCCCAATGCACAACAGAATGAAACACTGCCCTGTCCTGCACCATTGCCATGATTGGTGGAGGATCAGACTGTTTGAGCCATAGGGTTTTCATCAGCTGATTCTTGAGTGGACCACCAGGCCTTTCTTCCTAGCCCATCCTAGTCTAGAAATGTGGCTGAAACCTTTTCAGCATCATATTAACATGCCATTGACAGACAGATGCATAGTAGTTGCACATGAGGTGCACTGGCCAGGAATTGAGCCTGGGTCTCACACATGGAAGGTGAGAATTCTGCCACTGAACCATTGAGAGTCAAGTCTCATCCTCAAAGACTCACTGGTATTTATGACAGAAACAAGCATGGGAAAGCATCAAATGATGTTGCCTTGCACAGACGCTGGGGAGACTGGGTTCATGTAAGGTCTCGAAGACTGAATTTAAGAAGTTAATTCCACAGGGAGGTGGGGAATCTGAGCAAAGTGGAAACATTTTCCCCCAATCTGGCCAGTTATCACGGTTGAGGAGACTGATTTGCCCTGTTTTATGCTGGACTGTGCAAAAGAAACAGTGTGTACAAAGAGCACTAATTGCCTCATTTGTTCTTCCATTTAGCCAGGGGAACATCAGAGCTTATTCAGCCTCAGGATAGAAAATTACATGCTGGAGGGAAAACAGTCACATTAAAAGAATGACAATGCAATTCAGATTCTGCTCGTTCACATATTTTATTTACCCAGGGTGGGGGGGAAGGAGGAACTCGAAGGTGGCACAAATTCTTAGAGGATGTCAAGGCTGCATCTTCCATTTTCCTCAGTCTACTTTAAATCCACAGATTAAATAAAAGTGCAAAGGGATGAGAGGAGCATCCTGCTGGAGAATAAAACCTCTTATTTGAGAAAGGCAACCCCTTTTACGGTTAGTATCTACCCAGGGCCTTCCTGGAGCCCAGGTGGTGCAGTGGTTAAGAGCTCAGGCTGCTAACCGCTGCTAACCAAAAGGCCAGTAGTTCGAATACACCAACTGCTCCTTGGAAACCCTATGGGGGCAGTTCTACTCTGTCCTATAGGGTCACCATGAGTTGGAATCAACTCGAGGGCAACGGGCTTGGTTTTTGTTGTTGTTTAGGGGTTTCTTTATCTGAGGATGGCTTACTTTTGTCTTTATAAAAATAAAAGCATTATATAAACTGCTGGGGTTGGATATGTTAACAGTAGGTAGCGTAGCAAGCTGCTGACTCAGTAGCTTTCTGAGTCTGGTCTGAAAGAATCCACTGTGGGGAACATCCTTGGGAGACACCATGACACATGGCAAAAAAGGGATCTCAGATGTTTGAGCATGGAGGGTCCTCAGACATCACAGCCTGGAACCCTCATTTTACTGATGGGGAAACTGAGGCCCAGAGATGCTATTAAATGATTTTCCCAAGGTCACACAGCTAATTAGTAGTAGGAACTTAGATTTCCTGACTTCTTCTTCAGTACTTCTGAACACTGCATAAATGGATACTCCTAATATTAATTTTTCTTATTTGTTTCAAGAATCAAGAGTTGGCAATTTTAGCTTTTTAAATTAAAAAAAAAAAAAAACTGAAGAAAACAAAGATTTGTAGAGAATTTGGATAAATCTGTATGCAATCTGAGGAACCCCATGTCAAGACAGAGTTAAAAGACTAATGTTTGGATCAAAATCAGGGAACTTCATTTTTTCTATGAACACACATGACAATGTCTTACACATAGTGAGACAGGAATGGAAGACAGCACCAAGCAGGAAAGATTAGAAAAACCAATCTTAAAAAATAAAACAGACCACATTCACCATCAGTAAGGCTGGCCTAACTGTCAAACACTTTAAAATAACACAGAAAATGACAAAGTCACAATAGATGGGAGGGACATTCCAGAGAGGCTCCTGGCGGGCACACAGGAGCACCTGTTTGAAGCAGCTGGATGTCTGTGCATGGACAGACACATGACATCAAACTTCACCTTCACCTAAGCCCCTGAATTGAGTGAGGCTGAGCTCACCCACTGTGCCGCCCACAACAGAACACAGCTCTGGAGCAAGTGGATGCCAAATCCTTGTCACCTCAAAACCTGGCTTTCTCCTGCTCTACCATGTGCATAAATTACAGTGGGGAAGAGTGTGGTGGAAACCGGTTCAGGTTGCCGATACAGGCTGGACATTTTGAACCCGGGACAAAGTGACTGGAATCTTGGTTTCCCCCGGGCCGGGGGCTTTTGTAATGGGCTGAGTGTGGGCCTTGCTGTCTGCTATTCGCTCTTTAAACTTTTGCTGGAGAAATTTTTCTTCTTTGGAGTAGCTTTTGGCAAACACTGACATGAGCAGGCACCCAGCCATGGACATGCCTCCAATGCAGAAGAGTACCGCGCCTGCCAGCTTGCAGATGTCAAGGGCACCGTTAAATTGGACAGCATGTGTGTCGACCACCACAAAATCGGCTTCACCAAAGGCTTCAATTTTGGGGGGCACCAGGAAGCCCACTGCCAGAACAGTCAGTCCAAGAATCACGAAGACTGTGCCCGAGATGAGTCCGACCTAGTGAAAGATACAAGAGAAGGAAAACAGAATAAGCAAGGTGCCTCAGCTCTCCTCTAAGCTCTCAAGGGCAAGACTTGTTTTCCAAAGAGAAGTGAGTACTCTCAGTCCCCTCAAATTTGCAGGAAAAATCTAATTTATTTTCTAGTTAAAAAAAAAGGTGAAAGGAAGGCCGTTCTGACTTTAAGGCCAACCAGAAATGGCAGCATTGAGTCCTGGTTTTTCCTTTGAGTTTTCTATTTGTACAATGCTTTACAGTTGGCAAAATCCCCCTTTTGCTTACACTGTCTCATTTCATCTGGAGGAGCAGAACAGCCCTGATATCAGGAATTGGCCTGACTCTGGCCACTAGGCCTCAATGTTGGTAGAAACTGGTGACTCTCATAGCTAGCTCATGGAGTTCTGCTCTTGGACCTAAACAATCTCTCAGAGCATGAACACTAGACAAGTCACTCTGCGACCATGATGAAGTAAAATGGGACAAGGCTACTTTGTAATTTTGTCTGAGTGCAAATCACAAAATACCAAACACCTCCCTTTCCTAATTAATATGAGTGACTGCTGTTCCTTTTCCAATTACAGTTTTGTTGCTGTCATTTGCTGCCAGTGAGTTGGCTCCAACTCACGGTGACTCCATGTATAACAGAATGAAACACTGCCTGGTCCTGTCCCATCTTTGTGATTGCTGATATGCTTGAGTCCATTGTTGTGGCCACTGTGTATTTTGAGTGTCTTCCAACCTAGGGTGCTCATCTTCCAGCACTATATTGGACAATTTTCTGTTGTGATCCATGGGGTTTTCATTGGCTAATTTTTGGAAGCAGATCGCCAGGCATTTCTTCCTAGTTTGTCTTAGTCTGGAAGCTCTGCTGAAGCCTGTCCACTATGGGTGATCCTGTGGGTATTTGAAATACCAGTGGTGTAGCTTCCAGCATCATAGCAATATGCAAGCCACCACAGTATGACAAACTGACAGATGGGTGAAGGAATTACAGCTTTAGTCCTGCTCTAGTCTGCCCTTCCTATAGATAAGATTTACTGACATATCCAATCATAGAATGGTCCCTGATTCCTAGCAGCACCTGACCCAAAGTGAACTCATGCTTCCCTACACCATCTCCAAATCACCGAACCAAAGCCCACATCCTATAATATGTCCTTCCTCACACCCTCTTACTGAAATGTCCAGTGGTCACCTAGAGTGTTGTTCCTCCTCACTGCAATGAGTAATAAACCCAACTACAAATGTGTTCCTAGTGGTTTTGGTTAGAAAACACTGACAGGCTTTAGAACTACCCATCTTCTTTTACCAGATAAACAGGCAAGGAACCATCATTTACAGGTAAGAAAATGTAGCCTCGTCGAGGGTTGGTCATTTGCCCAAGTAGGGATGCAAACAAGTTGCAGCTTCAGAGTTAGAAACCCCAGATCTGACCCCTAGTCCAGATCTTTCTCCTCTAACATGTGTCTATTTGGGCTGTACTTATACAGATGCTGCAAAGTATTAACAGTAGCAGCTGGAGGTTAAATGGTATAAACTCAAGTTCTAATAAAATGTAACACCTGAAGACAAAAGTAATATGCCACTGTAGTTTAAGGTCACAGGGTTTGGAGTTAGGGTTCAAGCTTGGAACCCAGCATTGCCACCTATAACTTGCATGATATAAGGAAAATTACTTGCACTATCTCATTATTAATGTCATTGTCTGTAAAATGACAAATGATAGTAGTACCTTCCTCATTGTGAGGACTAAATAAGACCATGCGTGAAAGCACTTAGCCCTTTCCCTGGCTAAGTAATAAATAATAAGTATTTATCATTATTATTATTGTTTGGAAATACACCTCATAAAATTGTTATGCCACACTGGCAATAGTTATCACAACAATTGTTCAGCATGTGGAGTAAGAACCAGCTAATACAGTTACTTATTTTTTAAATAACATTTTTTATTTCCTTCTATTCCTAATTGTTTTAGTTGGGATAACAAGGTTAAAAAAACAACCAAATACATAACACCATATACTGTTGAACACTTAAAGTATATTTATTAAATTTTATTAAATACAATGATCAAGAAAGTTTGGATAATAGAAAGAAAACATACTCATAAATCCACCACTCTAACAAAAGGGAGAAAAAGAGAACTAATATTTATGGACCCCTGGTGGTGCAGTGGTTCAGAGATAGGCTGCTAACCAAAAGGTCCGCAGTTCAAATCCATGAGCTACTCCTTGGAAATCCTACGGGGCAATTCTACATAAAGCCCTGGTAGCGCAGTGGTTAAGTGCTCTGCTGCTCACCAAATGGTTGGCGGTTCAAACCCACCAACTTCTCTGTGGGAGAAAGATGTAGTACTCTGTTTTCATAAAGATTTACAGCTTTGGAAACCTATGGGGCAGTTCTACTCTGTTCTATAGGGTTGCTATGAGTCAGAATCAACTCGACGGCAATCAGTGTGGTGGTAAATATTTATGGAGCATCTGTTGTGAGCTAGGCACAGTGCTAGAATTTTTCCATGTGTTTTTCACTTAATCCTCACAAGTATCTTATAAAGGATAAATATTTTTCTTTTCATTTCACCTGTGAAAACTGAGGTTTAAAGGGTCAAAGAAGCATTGTTCATGGTCCCACAGTTAGTAGGTGACACAACTGGGTTCTAGCCCAGTTCTGTGTGACTTCAAAAGCCCTTCTCTCCGGCTTTTCATTCTACCCATAAGACTTCACTGATTATTATCCTGTGTAAGTGCCTTCTATCATTTTTCATTTGAATTTCAGCAGAGTTTTAGTCATCACATATAGGCACATT
This sequence comes from Trichechus manatus latirostris, assembly GCF_000243295.1. Classification (NCBI taxonomy): domain Eukaryota; kingdom Metazoa; phylum Chordata; class Mammalia; order Sirenia; family Trichechidae; genus Trichechus; species Trichechus manatus. The sequence continues at coordinate 2,466,731 of NW_004444051.1, forward strand.
TCCTTTACAGAATATTGTAAAGAAAATGAAAAACAAAAACAGTCAATATGATGCCTTCTGAAAGAACATAGAAACTCTTTGACACAAGATATAAATACCACAGGAAAAATTAGGTTGTAAAAAATAGTAACATTTTGGATTGTTGTCTACATTTTTCTAAAAATGGTGGCAAATAAATTCACCTTCGAAGACTAACCATTATTTATAGCTTCTAAAAAATGACTCACATCCTGAGAATTCTGAATGCACCAACTAAATTACCTTAAATATCCATGGTGACGTGGCTCATATGCCACGGAATCACCTCTCTTCTTAAGTACTGGCACTGATTCTTAAAAATCGAGCCCAGCAAAAATGTATCCTTCTTAGTTTCTGAGATTCTTAACAGCAACGGAGACCACTGCTTTCGGCTTCTATTTCTGTCTTGTCTCTCCATAACTCTCATTCCAGCCTCATGCTCAATAAATATTCTTGACTGACTAACTTAAAATCACCAGACAGGTGAATACGGAGTCAGGTGATTGATTATCAGAGCACTCTGCTCCTCAACTGAGCAGCACTTTGTAGATTAAAATCCACTCTTGGAATATCACTCAGAAACTAAAAGGCAACCCATGCCTTCCAGATGGCAGAACTCCTGTTCACTTCAAGAACTGCAAAGTGTCTGGCCTCACTAAGCCTCTCCCCTTTCCTATTTATATCAGAGTATCAGGTTCAGAGAGCCCTGCCATCTGTGAAGGGGAGGAGGACATAATGAATAGCTGACTCTAAGGATTCTGAAGGTTCCCTCAATGCAAGTCTAACGAGGATCTCTTAGTGGGATGTTCTGTACCCACTGAGGGACTCTGAACATGTTAAGACATGTCAGGGAGAGTTGGAATGGTAGGACTGAAGGAGCTATAATGGGATTGAAAGTAGGTTGCTTCCCAGAGAGTACAATGGAGGTGAGGAGAGGGAGTTGGGATACATCAGCTTAATCCTGGTACAATGCTGGAGTATTGGAGGGAATAATCATTTTGAGAGTGACATCATACAGTATGATGTCACAAAAATTGTCTCTGGATAGAGTTCTAAGTTAATGTGGTGCTAAGTCTAAGAGAAGGGGGGGCTTTATTACATTGAGAGAATAAAAAAATTGCAACACAGAGGTCTTTTAAGGGTCTACCAGAGCAAACCCACTGCCATTGAGTCAATTCCGATTCATAGCAACCCTACAGGACAGAGCAGAAATGCTCCCATAGGGTTTCCAAGGAGCGGCTGCCGAGCTCTTAACCACTGTGCCACCAGGGCTCCAAGAGAGCAAAGCAGCCCGGTTTAGGGCTTCATGGAACAGTTGGAATGTTGCTGGAAGCAGGTCCTCCCCCAGGTATACCAGAGCAGCCTGGGGCTGTGGGTGGCTAGGGCCCCTCCAGGCTGTGACAAACGCCAAAGACAGCAGCAAGGACAATCTTTGTGATGTGACACTTGAAGACTCTCTTGGCTGTGAAGAGGATGTGTGAAAACCAGGCCCTTTGGGTGGAAGAGAGGATTAGATAGGGAGGAGAATCTGGATTCTAGAAATGACATTGGAGAAGGCTACAAGCCAGAGTCTGCATTTATTTTGCCCAACATCCCCTTCGTTGCATTCCATGGGATGATAAGATTTAAAAATGCAGAGCTGGCAGCAGTAGAACACAGCTGTTCTGGTAGAGAAGAGGCAGTAAGGACTGTTGGAAGTGAGAACCAGTGTGGCAGGCAAGAACAGTATGTGGCGGGGAAAGGCTGGATGGAGCTGAATGTGAAAGGAGCCATCTAGGTTAGAGGTAATTCAGAGGAAGTGCATCCAGAATGAAGAGTGGCTTTTTCTTCTTCGCTAGCACTGAGGGCTGCTGCTCACCTCTCTTTAGCAGGGCCTGAGCTCTGAGTGGTGTCACTTGCCAGTCCCAAAGACTCTTCAAATTCAAAATATTCAAATCTGTATTCCTTACCTTCCTTCTTAATTTTTCTGTGTTCCTCCCATTCACCTATCCTAGAGTCCTTACTTACATTCACAGTAAAAAAAACGACAAAACAAAAAGCCAAACCAGTTACTGTCTAGTCAGTTCCAACTAATGGCAACCCCTGTGTTAAAGAGTAGAACTGCTCCATAGGGTTTTCAATGGCTGTGACCTTCAGAAGCAGATCACCAGGGCTTTCTTCAAGGCACCTCTGGGGAGATCCAAATACTGCCAACCTTTCAGCTAGTAGCTGTATCCATAACCGTTTGCATCTCCCAATACTACTGATGTTACCTCGTAAAATTCTCTTGAATATTTTCTCTCCTTTCCATCACCATAGCTACTCTCATGGTACAGAACATTACATATTATATCTTGCCTGAATCAATGCAACAGCATCTTGACTGGTCTCCATTCCTAGCCTCATTCTTCTTTGTTCATCCTTCAAGTGGCATCAGAGAAATTTTTTGAAAACAAAAATAATACCACATGATTTCTCTTTTTAATTGTCTTCCACAGCTTCCCTCATCTCTAGGATAAAATTCAACTCTTTAATATCTAGCAAAACTTTGAAGAGAAATCTAAGACTTAAATTTAACTTGGTTCAGGAAGAAAACTGGAGCACCCAGGACAGATAGGAGGAGCATATTGGGGGCCTTGAGAAGAATGAGAAGGACAAGAGTCACTTTCACTTTTAGTCAGGCTGTGCAGAAGTCAGTCTTACCGTGTACCTCTGAGATATTTCTGATATGGGTTGAGGATAAGATAAGGATAACCCTGAGGTGAGGGAAGAATGATTGGGGGTGAGAATACCACTCCCATTAATTCAGTTCTTGCCATATGAAGCTGTTGGATGCATAGACACTTAAGTGGCAGCTGTCCTAGTCAAGGTCAAGCACAAGGATAAGAAAGAAAAATTCTACCATAGTCCATTCAATCCTTGGGCAGCAGTGATGGATGGCAGTGGCAGGTGGAACCATGACACATGAATTTTCCTAGATGGCAGCAGTTGCAGACAGTGGGATAAATTAGGAATGACTGAGGCAACCATGCAGGAACCCAATACCTCTGAGGTAGAGAGAATGTGTAATATTGTGTGTTCACGTGTGTGTGTGTGTGTGTGTGTGTGTGTGTGTGTGTGTGTTTATCCAAGCTGCTGGGGTGAGATTTTTGATTACACCGTCTTTCAACATCTTCTGTGATCTAGCTCTTATATACATGAGGACAGTTTCATCTCCTTACCCCTCTCCCCCAACTTCAAAACTTTAAGTCCAGCCATACTGAACTATTTGCAGTCTCCTGAACAGGTCATCCTCTCTCATGACTCTCAGACTTTGCAATGCTCTTCCTTCTACTAGGATGCCTTGTTCCTACTTTTTCACAGGTGATCTCTTTTGTGGAACCATTTCTTCCTCAGGCTGCATCAGATACCCACTCCCTATCCCCCAGCCCCATGCTCCCAGTAAGTACTGTGACTACCTTTAGAATGTTGTTGTTGTTAGGTGCCATCGAGTTGATTCCAATTCATAGCGACCCTTTAGGACAGAGTCGAACTGCCCCACAGGGTTTCCAAGGAGGGGCTGGTGGATTTGAACTGTAGACTTTTTGGTTAGCAGCCGAGCTCTTAACCACTGCACCACCAGGGTAGTATTTATCATATTTAACACTCTTTGTACATGTCTACCTCCCTTATTTGACTGTGAACACCTTCAGGTCAAGGGCTATATCTTATTCTGAGGTGAAGAATAGTATCTTATTCAGAGCTGTATCCCAGAGCTTACCACATAGCTTAGTGCACAGTGGACATGAAAATGTTTGTAGAGGGAAAGAAAGAACAGCACTGTGAGATAGATATGCTGACAGCATATGATAGAACAAAGATTCAACTCATGTCCATTTGATTCCAATCTTCATTCTCATTAAATCCTTCTATGCTGGCTGAAGTTAAGGGCAGAGTCCTACTGAGGCACTGTGAGCACAGGCCTGAATGAGAGACCAACTTGACCTTGGCAACATAATAGTGGAAGAGGGGAGAAAGGTAAGCCAGCAACTTGAACCACTTACAGATGTAGTTTGAAATGAAAGGAAAAACATGAAAAAGAATAATGATACAAATATGGCATAACCAGTCCCTTTCTCTCACTGGAATGAATTCTCTCATATTCCTCGATAGGAGAGTCAAGAGCAGTTGGTGTATTCTCTTGTTAGAGATGTGGTCTCTAAGACTGTGATATTCAGTTGACTAAAATTCTTAATTCACCATCTAGTGTCTAATGGTTAGGTTATGAATACAGGATTTGGATTTTGTTGGAATACAGTCTCTGAGGACAGGGGTTTTGCCTGTTTTTTTGGTATTCTTCTTGTCTGAAGTACGTCCAGCACAACAGGGAGTACGTATATTTGGATATTGTTTGTATAAAATAGAAAGGAAAATATATTAAAATCTCAATTCTGGGGCTAGTCATTTATTGTGATTTCTTTGTTTTAAATCCTGTTGTTATTAGCTGCTATTGAGCCAGATCTGACTCATGGTAACCCATGTACAACAGAACGAAATGTTGCCCGGTCCTGCATCACCTTCATGATCATTGGTATACTCGAGTACATTGTGGTGGCCACCATGTATTTTGAGTGCCTTCCAACCTAAAGGGACTCATCTTCCAGCACTATATTGGACAATATCTATTGCGTTCCATAACTCTGTTATAACATAATATCTGTTGTGAGTCATTGGCTAATTTTCGGAAATAGATCACCAAGCCTTTCCTTCTAGTCTGTCTTATTCTGGAAGCTGTGCTGAAACCTGTCCACCGTAGGTGATGCTGCTGGTATCTGAAATACTGGTGGCATACCTTCCAGTATCACAGCAACACACAAACCACCACAGCATGTCAGATTGACAGACAGGTGGTGGATTTTAAATCCTAACCAGGTATTATTTGATGGATTTATGACTTCACAAATTTCACAACCACCAGTGCTTTCGACCCACATGAACGCTTACGATATTCTGCATGTCAGTGGTATATTTTAGGCTCTTGGCTCAATAAATATGCCAAGTAAATATTTGTTTTATTGACAAGTAGGGAAGCAACCACCCACTTATCTGGTTAAATACAATATGTGTCAAGCTTAGTTTTGTAACTCGTTGGTTCAGGCCAGCAAAGAGGCATCAGAGATGAGATTTGTACAAGGCAAGGATGCTGACTTGACCAGCACAGAGTCTGCTATACTGTTTACATTCTGAATTAACAGGATGTCTTAGGTAACTCGTGTTAACAACCATGTTACCTAATATTTTATTTATTAACTAGATTACTAGTTTACTTCCATTTCAGAACTCAATCTTACATACACCATGCAGTAATAGTAGCTAATACTTCTAATGCTTACTGAGTACATACTGTGTCCCAGGCATTGTTCTAAGTTCTTTATAAATATCATGTTATTTCTTACAACTTCATGTGGCAGGTACTATAAGTACCCTCATTTTACAAATCAGTAAGCTGAGGCTCATTAGGATCAATTAACTTGCCCAAGGTTATAGCACTACAAAGTAGGAGAGCTGGAATGTGAACCATGTAGTCTGAGGTCAGTGCCCATGCTCAGTCATGATGCTATATTGCTTCTTATCACACTACAATGTCAATAAATTGCAGTTATTGAGTAAACATTAAATAACTCATTAGCATATACTCCAATGTAAAACATTCTGGGATCTTTTGGGAGAGAATTGGGGATAACTGGAAACCCCAGGGCATGGAATGCTAGAGCTGAAAGAATCTTGTTGTTGTGTGCCACTGAGTCGATTCTGACTCATAGCAACACTATAGGACAGAGTACAACAGCCCCATAGGGTTTCCTAGGCTATAATCTTTACAAGATCAGGTTGTCAGGCCTTTTCTCCAACAGAACTGCTGGTGGTTTCAAATCAACAACATTTTGGTTAGCAGCCAAGCATTTAACTTAGGGATCATATAAGGCTGTATCTTCTCAGTATCCCTTGCTGAATCTTCCTCCTTTTCTTGATTGCTAAATTTTGGAATATCTCAATGCCCTCTTCTCTTCCATGTTCACACTCTCTTCCTAGGTGATCTCATCTAGTCTGATGCCTTTGAATACATTCTATATGTCAATGCCTCCCAATCCATGAGTTGTGGATCATCAAAACAAACAAACAAACAAAAAAAAAGATGTTGCCATTGAGTTGATTTTGACTCATAGTGACCCTGTAGAACAGAAGAGAAGTGCCTCATACAGTTTCAAAGACTGTAAACTTTACAGAAGCAGGCTACCACATCTTTCTCCCATGGATCGGCTGGTGGGTTTGAACCACTAACCTTCTGGTTAGCAGCCGAGCACTTTAACCACTGCACCACTGGGGCTCCTTGAGTTGTAGACTACCTATTGCTGTCGAGTAGATTCCGACCCATAGTGACCCTATAGAACAGAGTAGAACTGCCCCATAACGTTTCCATGGAGCACCTGATGCATTCAAACTGCTGACCTTTTGGTTAGCAGTCTGAGCTGTTAACCACTGTGCCACCAGGGCTTCTTAAGGCATCTCCAAGGTAACATGACCAAAACAGAACTCCTGGTTCCCCACCAATCTCACAGCACTCCCAGTGTTCTTTATCACAGTAAATTATAATCCTATTCACTTAATAGCTTAGGCCACATGCCTTGGAATCATCCGAGTCCTCTTTTCTCTCATATTTCATATCCAATTCATCATCATGTCCTGACAGGTTAGCCTTCAACCTTTATGCTAAATCTGACTACTTTTTGCCATCTCCGCTAACAGCACCCTAACCTAAGCCACCAATATCTTGCCTGGGTGCTTTAAGAGCCTCATAACTGATCCAGCTACTTCTATCCTTGTGATTCTATAATCTATCTTCCATACAGGAGCCAAAACGATCTTAAAATATTAGTTGGATCATGTCACCCTTCTGCTTAAAATCTTTGGATGGCTTCCCACGTCTCTCAGGGTAAAAGCCAAAGTCCTTGCCATGGTCTACAAGGTTCTACAATATCTGTGCCTTGTTATCTTCTGAATTCACCACCTGTCCCTTTCTCCCCCCTCTCATTCCACTCCAACCGCACTGGACTTCTTGCTGTGTTTCAAACACACCGAGCCTGTCCCCATTTCAGAGCTTTGGGACTTGTTATTTTCCCAGCCTAGAACAACATTCAGCCAGATAATTCTATGGTCTGCTCCCTCAGCTTATTCTGGTATTTGCTCAAATGTCATCTCTGAGAGGCTTTCTATAATCAGCATATCTAAATATCAGCCCTCCACCATTCTCTCTATTCCCTTGTCCTGGTTTATTCATCTTCATGTTGTTGCTGGGTGCCATTGAGTCGATTTCGACTTATAGTGACCCCATGTGACAGAGTGTAACTACCCCATAGGTTTTTCTAGGCTGTAATCTTTGCAGAAGCAGATTGCCAGGTCTTTCTACTGTGGAGTCGATGGGTGGGTTTAAACCGGCAACCTTTTGGTTAGCAGTCAAGCACTCAACCATTGCACCACCAGGGCTCCTTATTTGTTTTCATACTACTTGTTATTATCTGACAGTTTATTATATGGTTTATTTGTTTATGGTTGTTTCCTATGACAGCTTGGAAGCTCCATGAAGGCAAGGCCTGTCCTGTTTACCACCTTAATCTCTACTACTTTGAAACTTCCTGGCACAGAGTAGATGTCCACTAACTATATGTTGAATGACTACATAAATTGTCTAATCAGGTTCCTCCATTCTACAGTTGAGGAAGATGAGGCTCAGAGAGATAAATTTTGTCACAACTACATATCTGGTAGAGACAGAGCTGGATTTCTGATCACTGTACTATGTCTCAGCATTAACCAACCAGTTACTGTGGAGTTGATTGTGACTCATGGTGACCCCATGTGTTCAGAGTAGAACTGTGCTCCATAGGGTTTTCAATGGCTAATTTTAATTTCCAGGCTTTTCTTCCCAGGAGCCTCTGGGTGGACTCAAATCACTAACCTTTCACTTAGCAGCCAAGTGTGTGTTATTAACTGTCTTAAAAACCCAATTATTTCTTTTCAATAATTGTTACAATTTTGTCAAATGATACTGAGCCAGAATGGGAGACCGACAGCATATAATGTTTTGTCTATGGATGGCTTCACAGTTAGTGAATTCAGTGGCAGATTAATAAGAGTAGCTATAATAATAATTAATGACGGTAATTATGCCCATTTATGTTTAACCTGCTAATCAACAATTGTACCATGTTTGGAAACTTTCTTTGGCCTATGGTTTATATTTTTGTTTCCTAAGGGCAGAACAATGCATTTAACATTATCAGGAGTAACGCACATAGACAGTGCCAAACCTCTCAATTCTCTCTAGGTATAATACTTCCCATATCCAATAATTTTTCCACTTTCTGAGTTAAACGCACACGCTCTTCACTTACCTTCCAGAATACTGAGCTCCACCTGTTAGGTGATCTCTGAATCTGGAAATCATCCTCATACTCCCAGATCGAGGTGGTACAGTCCTCATAAAACTGGTGCAGGTAGGATCGGACACCGTAACGCTGGTACACACCCTCGGTAACAGCCTGTGCCTGCCTGGTACTGCAGAAGTTGCTGCAAGAACTCATCCTTCCCAGCTGGAATGACAACGTCCACACAAATCAGTCCAATGGGTTCTGCCCTCAAGATCAAAGGGCATATTAAAGTGGAGAACTGGGCTGAGTAATGTAAGCCTATCTGAACAGTGCTATTTTCTTAAAAGAAAAGATACTTTTAAAGGCCTTTCTTATAATCTTCTTTTCTGTTTAATGCAAAATTATTCCCAAATACTCAATAGCTAGTACCGGCTCTCCATAAGCAGAACAAGACACAAAAAGCATAAAACCAAAACCAAACTAAACCAGTCATCATTGAGTCAATTCCGACTCATGCGACCTCGTGTGTGCAGAGTAGAACTGCTCCACAGTGTTTTCAAGGCTGTGACCTTTCAGAAACAGATGGCCTTTCTTCTGAGGTGCCTCTGGGTGGGTTTAAACCTCCAACCTTTCGGTTAGTAGTCTAGCGCTTAACCATTTGTGCCACCCAGGGATAGTACAAACAGCAGAGTTCACTTAAATTATGCAAAAATGTGAAGCATGAGCCACATGAGAAATCACAGCAAAGAGGCTGAGATTTTCATTCCCTTGACAAGAAACCTTGAATCTCTTAGAATCCAGTAGTCTTCACACATATATGTTAAAGGGTTAGGCAAGGCTACCTCACTGGCTGCAGACGAAGTTGGGCTTGGACTGTCCTCTCAGATTCTGAATAGTGTTATCTCATGGAATCTACACGGTGTTACTCTTACCAGTTTGAAACTTTGCTTTCTAATCTTATGTATCTTCTCCTAACATTTAAACTAATTTTCAAATTGTACAGAAGCTTTATTAAAAAGCTGTTGAGCAACTTACACTTCATGCTTTATTAATCCCAAATGGCCTAGCCAATAATTTACACCTCACTAACTCTGACACTATAGGCATCTGGGGTCTTAAAAGCTTGGAAGTGGCCATCTAAGATGCATCAGTTAGTCCCAACCACCTGGAGTAAAGAAGAATGAAGAACACCAAAGACACAAGGAAAGTAGCAGCCCAAGATACAGAAAGGGCCACATAAACCAGAGACTTCATCAGCCTGAGACCAGAAGAACTAGATGGTGCCTGGCTACCACCAATGACTGCCCTGACAGGGAACACAACGGAGAGCTCTGGATGGAGCAGGAGAAAGGTGGGGTGCAGAACTCAAATTCTAGTAAGAAGACCAGACTTAATGGTCTGAATGAGACTGGAGGTACCCCGGAAACCATGGCCCCTGGATTCTCTATCAGCCCAGAACTAAAACAATTTCCAAGGCCAACTCTTCAGACAGGGATTGGACTGGACTATGGGACATAAAGTGATACTCGTGAGGAGTGTGCTTCTTAGCTCAAGTAGATACAAGAGACTAAACATCCAGAGGTGAGATGGGAAGGCAGAGAGGGTTAGGAGCTGGTTGAATGGACATGGGGAATCAGGGGTGGAAAGGAGGAGTGCACTGTCACAGTATGGGGAGAGCAATTAGAGTCACATAACAATTATGTATAAATTATTGTATGGGGAAAAAAAAGATAAGAAACGTTAACTCTGACACTATATATTTTGGTCACTATTTGTGAATACATCTGTCCATGTGGTATGCTAGGTTGTACTGTGGAGTGCAGACACAGCCTTTTATTATTTTCTATGAAAAGTTACAATATAAATAAGAGTTAAGAGAGTTGTTACATGAAATTATTCCTTGGGTAGGCTGCTTCGGACTCTTATCTTCTTAAGATAGAAATTTCATCTTGTCCAAATCAATACTCTTCTTGTTGTTGTTAGTTGCCATTGAGTCAATTCCAACTCATAGTGACCCCATGTGACCCCATGTGTGCAGAGCAGAACTGCTCCATAGGGTTTTCAAGACTGTGACCTTTTGAAAGCAGATTGCCAGGCCTGTCTCTGGGTGGGGTTCAAACTACCAACCTTTTGGCTAGTAGTTGAGGGCTGAACCATTTGTACCACCCAGGGACTCCTAATACCCTTAGAGAGGGGGCATTTATAGAAATTTGATTATCAATTCATGGTAAAGATAAAATTACTAAGGAACAGTAATTTTGATGAATAAGAGAATTTTCAATTATCCTCTGTTCTGTGGTTTTCTGACTGCCATATAAACAGATACATGTTGTTGTTGTATTGTGCTATCGAGTCGATTCTGACTCATGATGACCCCATGTGTTACAGAGTAGAACTGTGCTACATGAAGTTTTCTTGGCTGTAATCTTTATGGAAGCAGATTGCCAGGCCTGTCTCCTGAGGCACCTCTGGGTGGGTTCAAACCACCACCCTTTTGGTTACCAGCTGAGTGCAAACGTTTGCACCACCCAGGGACATATGTAGCTGGAAATACTTGTTTGGACTTTTCAGTTATGTTCCAGATTGTTTTCTTTATGTGGACACAGTCAGTCTCCATGTGACAAAGTGGGAAAAAATATAGAAGGTTATTTTCCCATAAACTAAGTTCTCTTAGGATTTGTGCTACAACCCAGGTCTTACTGAAGGCTCATTAAATATTTCCAACTACTCAGCAAGAAACCAACTATTAATGTTTTTTTACAAGTGAGAATATCTGCAGTTTGATCAAGTGCCCATGTGTGGCCACTTAGTTTGGTTGGATAGAACAACGGGCCCGAAATTAAGTTGAAGCCAGGGATGGTTAGCATTACCCTGCCCCATGGCCACAAAGTAAACCCACAGAACATCTTGTAAATGCATACCTTTAGCCAAAAAAGGGTTTGGTTAGAAAATGTAGTCAAATTCAGGAAAATATGGCCCTGCTCTGAGAAAAATGATGTTAAGTACGTGCTACTGATGATGGCCACCAAACTCATCCTTTTAGCTATTGGTCAATATTACATTTAGTGCTTACCTCCCTGTGTCTCTTCCTGTTTCAGGTATACCATTGCTGTCAAGTTGATTCTGACTCATAGAGACCCTATAGGCCAGGGAACTGCCTCATAGGGTTTCCAAGGCTGCAATCTTTACAGAAGCAGACTACTACATCTTTCTTCCGTGGAGTGGCTGGTTGGTTTGAACTGCTGACCTTTCGGTCAGCAACCACTGTGCCACCAAGGCTCCTTGTTTCAGGTATAACTACCACCATCCAGGAGGAGAGTGCAGAGGGGGCAAAAATATGACTTTTTTTTACTTCTAAAAATTCGGGAGTATATAATTTTATGGCAGTATCAAATTTTTAGAATGTACTTTGCCTGATTAGAACATCAAAGTTTGATGGAGCAAAAGAATGTTGACCTAGTTTTCATACTTCAAGCACTAGAATGAGCACTTCAGTACCTTCTTTTCAATGTCAATACAATGAGGATGATTAACAAGCCTGTTACCAGAATAATTTTAAAGACATTTTCTTCTAAGACATTATAATAAAATTTCAATCAAGGGGAGATAGGATTAGTATTACTAATCCTGCCTTGTCACTGAAGAAACTGAGGCATAGAAAAACCATCTGCTAAAGGTTACACCATGAGTCAGGGAGCAGATGAAAGATGATAGTTAATAAAGTATGCAGGAATACGGACTGAGTCATGTACTTGCATAATCAGAACCAACTCACCTACACATATATCCTCAGGTTTTCTGTATGTCATCAGAGACTTTCACATGAAAAAAGTACAAAAATAAATATGATAGGAGTTTTAAAAAAAAAAATCCCTCATAGCAACAGTGAGAGTTATTTCTCTTAGATGCTGGAAGTCGTTCTTTCTCAGGATTGAAGTTTGGTGCAGAGCAGGACAGTATGACATATTGTAGTCATTCCCTGCACAGCTTGTTTCTAGCACACTAGGTTAAACGTCTCTGCTTTATGAGACTCAGTAGTCCAACTTTGCTAAAAAACAATATGGGAAAAATCATAAACGAGATCAAAGTGTCACAAAACCAGTGTTTTGAGTCTGAGTGATGGAAAACTCTACTTGAAGGCAAAATGAATTTTTAGTGATGTTAGGTACATTTCAGAAAAGGAATCCCAGTGAGACTTATTTTCTCCTCCACAAACACAAAGCACAAGAACATGATCTACACTGTGCTAACTACACAGAGGCGCAAACTGGACTGTACTGCTTGTCCTTGATGTGCAACTTATTGGTCATGAGATCTCAGGCCAGTTCATTAACTTCTCTGGGTCATGGCTTCATCATCTTTTAAGATATGATGGTTAAACCATATAACCCCTAATTCCTTCCAGATGTAGTTCTCCAAGAGTCTTTGGAAAGGAATCTAAAGACTCAAAAGACTGGGTCTACTGATTTCCCACCTCCTCCCACACCCTTGTTGATTAATTGTCAGATTGTCTCAAATTCTTGCTTTATTACAGCATATATGAAGCTTCAGTTGAAAAGAGTACACAAGCAACTAGTTAGGTTATTTACTTAGTACTAAGTAGACCAACCAAATGGAGCCCTGGTGGCACAGTGGTTAAGAGCTTGGCTGCTAACAAAAAAGTCAGCAGTCTGAATCCACCAGTCGCTCCTTGGAAACTCTACGGGGCAGTTCTACTCTGTACTATAGGGTCACTATGAGTCGGAATTGACTCAATGGCAGTGGGTATAGACCAATGGTTGTATGCTGTTTATTTGCTTAACTAGGTACTTCGGTATCATGTATCTTGCCTAAAATAGTAGTCCTTGGGGTCTTAGAGCCTTCATGCATCTTTCCAAACACATAACTAGTTGATATTCACTCCTGGAGGAGAATGATCACTTGGAAAAACATGAATTTTAAAATATAAAATGTTAGAGTGAGGGTTTTGAACTTACGCTATCTCAATAGAGAGTTCCATACCTCATAGGGAAGCCAGTAACTTCTATGCCAATACAGAAGCTATTATAGTTATTTGGAATTTACTTGGCTAATTGACACCTCTGGGATCATTAAAAAGGGTGTGTGGTCACTTCAGAAAGTCACTTAAAAGCTGGGGAATTATTAAATTTTATACGATTAACTAGGATTGAGACAGAACAGAAGGTATGAGCACAGGCTCTTTAGTTTGGCTTAGTACTTGCTTAAGGACTTGAGCAAAGTTTCAAGAGAATTCTGCTATGTGTATTTCAATAGTTGCAGCAGAAGCAGTAAAACAGTATGCTAAATGATGAATCTGGGATATGATAGTTATGTGCTGTGTTGCTGAGAACTGAATGTTCATTAATGTCTAACTATGCATGCAGGTAAGATAGATACTATAGATAGATTATAAAAAGAAGAAAACCATGGATCCTTGCTTATCAGCACCTAGAGTATCATTTAGGGAGGATGAAAACAACTCCCTATTCATAAATAACCATACAACCAGACACTAATATTGCTTATGCTCCATCCATGATGGCAACGCTGGCAGTGAGAATGCAGCAGGCTTCACTAGAGTGTTTGTCAGTGAATACTAACAACCAAAAAACCAACCAGCTGCTGTTGAGTCACTTCCAACTCATGACAATCCCATGTGACAACCCCATGGGTCGCACCGAAGGTTAAGTGCTTGACTAATAAGCAAAATGTTGGAGGTTTGAACTCAGCCAGAAGCACCTCAGAAGAAAAGCCTGGCAGTCTGCTTCCAAAAGGTCACAGTCTGTTGTCACTGTCTGTTGTTCATTGATGGATTCTAGCGTGGCTCCTTTCTTTAGAGAAATGTTCAACAGCCCAGAGAGTGCATGAATGGAGGGAGTGAGTACAAACATTTTTTCAGCATTGTATTTAAATTAGTCCACGTTAGTATTCATTTCATTATGGAGATCCCAATGTGTTGCAGAGTAGAACTAAGCTTCATAGGGTTTTCAAGACTGTGACCTTTTGGAAGCAGCCTGCCAGGCCTTTCTTCTGAGGTACTTCTGGCTGAGTTCAAACCTCCAACATTTTGCTTAATAGTCACGCACTTAACCTTCGGTGCGACCCATGGGGTTGTCACATGGGATTGTCATGAGTTGGAAGTGACTCAACAGCAGCTGGTTGGTTTTTTGGTTGTTAGTATTCACTGACAAACACTCTAGTGAAGCCTGCTGCATTCTCACTGCCAGCGTTGCCATCATGGATGGAGCATAAGCAATATTAGTGTCTGGTTGTATGGTTATTTATGAATAGGGAGTTGTTTTCATCCTCCCTAAATGATACTCTAGGTGCTGATAAGCAAGGATCCATGGTTTTCTTCTTTTTATAATCTATCTATAGTATCTATCTTACCTGCATGCATAGTTAGACATTAATGAACACTCAGTTCTCAGCAACACAGCACATACTATCATATCCCAGAGACTTGTGAAAGAGGAACATCAGACCTTAGCCCCGCCTCCCCACCAATTCTCTGTTCTAGGTGGGTTAATGTGGGTGATGGTCTGAGTGGTCCTTCATTTTTTCATTCTTCTCTTCATTCAATGTTTTTCAAACACTAATCATGTGCTGTTAGATAATGGGGTTAAAAAGATGAGCGGGGCACAGTCTTACCTGAATGGGCTCTTGGATTAGGATGAGAGATGCTTATGAAGCAATAAATACAATAAAACAAGCACCATACAATAGCTATAT
Organism: Trichechus manatus latirostris; assembly: GCF_000243295.1. Taxonomy (NCBI): domain Eukaryota; kingdom Metazoa; phylum Chordata; class Mammalia; order Sirenia; family Trichechidae; genus Trichechus; species Trichechus manatus. Next base: position 2,481,865 of record NW_004444051.1, read on the forward strand.
GCAGAGGCAAGTAGTGGAAATGCTGAGAATCCCTTAAACAATTTCTTTGTTGGGCAAACATGTATGGGTTATTGTGAACTCTACGTGCACAAATAAACACTATAGTATCAATTTGGTGGAAATTAGAATTTCAACCTAGTATATGCAGTTAATCTTTATTTTACTTTAAAAATGTTCACAGCTATGAAAACAGAAATAAGTCTTTATGCCTCATAAAACCCTGAGCACATCAGAGACTTTGTGTTATTTGTCTTGATGGTCTCCTTGAGAGTAGAGAAGCTGAAAAATGAGGCACAAAAAAGGATGAGTGTTTTCCCATGGCTATGTGTGTGAGTCAGTTGTGAGGCCAGGCGCAGGCCCTGTTCTATTTATTCTCTTAGAAATATTATTCAACTTTTCATACTGCTTTTCTCTCTCACAAAATAATTCTGAAATAATGAGAGTGAAGGTCCCATTAGAGCCCATTTCCACAGGGCCACCTCTGCAACAGACAAGGTATAGGCACATAGATGATTTAGACCATTTATCCAACACCAAACCAAAGGTCTACTCATTTAGAAGACTCAGTCAGACTCATAGTGAATGCAGGAAAGCCTGACAAGAGCTTTTCTTTTTTAATCAGGCATTCTGGCATTATATAAGCATGACCTTAAAACTTGCAAATGTGTTTGTATCAATGGATCATCTCAGAGATGTTTTCCTGGCACAGTGGCAGAGGCTATGACTCTATATTCTGAGATTTTTAAAAATACCTTTTTATAAAAGTGAATATGTAGCCACTTTTATGATTTTTAAAAGAAAAGTAATGCTCTGCAATTATCCTACTCATTATTAATTACTTTACTCCTTCAAGATGTATTTTTTAGTAAGGTACATAAAGTCCAAAATCAAAACGAGAAGGAAAAAAAAAACCCATATTCTCTTTATCTACATGCAGATCACAAGGTACCTATGAATCTACACATGATAAAGTGTGAGTCTTACTTTTGAAGTCCTCTTCTTCCTCTTTTTGTTGTTTACTTGTTGACTGTTCTTTTTAATGGCACATTCTTCAATTCTAATTAAGAAAAAAAAACAAAACTCTGAAGAACATGATCCAAACCAAAATCTAAATCTCAGAAACCATTCTTATAACTTATAAAGAATCATTTTACTGTTGACAAAAACATGACAAAAAACTTGTTCAAGAACAGAGACAAGTCTTTTTACCGGCCAGTAACTTAATATTTAATATCTTTCAAACGTGCTTCCATGCTAGTTTATAGAGTAAATGAGACAACATAAAAAAAGTGTTTGTAAATTATAACTCACTATACAAATGTTATTCTTGTTTTGGTATAGACTGATTAATTTGTGTTTTACAAATTCTAAAAGCAAATTCTAATTTGCTTTCTAGATACTCCAGAATTGATTTATCTGGTGCCTGTTCCATTGTACTATAAAATCAATGAAGCTTACAGCCATTGTATTTTCTGACATGTTTACATATATTTTAGACTTACTAAGACTCTTCCTGTGTTTTAGTCATTAGATTTATTTTTACTCTATAGTATCATGTCTTATACCTTTATATTTTTTTCTCCTGTATCCATTTTCTTCCATCATGATCATTTTACTTTCCATCTGCCTAAGAAAAGCAGGTGCCCGTGCAAGATTTAATTAAAAAGCCATTCCCAGCTATAGAGCTATTGGTTTCCTACATTGCTCTAGTCATGTGAAATAAAGTAATAACTGGGGCCAAATTTTTCAAGGGGTCACTAAGAATTCTTTCTGATGAACAGATTCCCTTCCATTTGCAGGGAAACCTCAAAGACTTGAGGGGACTAAGACTAGCTGAGGCCTGACACACTGTTTTTGGCATTCTCCAGGGTCATTATATGGGCCATAGTCAAATCTTCTTCAAGACTTTCTTCCTTCCCCTAAAATTTTGTAAGTGGTATTTGAGAGGATTTGGGGAAAGAAGGATCCTGCATGGGTGATTAGGATAAGGAAAAGAAACAAGCCAACTATAGGTCACTACATTCTCCTGTCCTCTCTCTGTCTCTAATTCTGTATCTCTCTGTCTCTGTCTCTCTCTTTCATTTCCCTTCCATCTGCCGTTTCTCCCGGCTCTTTGAAGAAATTGACTCCACATGTGTCCCTCACCCAACACGCTCTCCAAGGAGCTGAAAACATTTCTGCTACAGAGCCAGGAACCAATTAAGAAAACACCAGCTGTTGAACTCCAACTCTGTTTTCTCTGAGGTCACCAGCCTTGGTATGACCCCTATCCCAACGCCCATTTCTAACATCACAAGGATGTGTCTTCTGAGGTCATATCGAATCACTCAAATATCTTCAGACATGGCAAAGAAGTGGGGAGGGCAAGTGGGGGTTAAACTCAGTAAGGAAAATAAATCAAACCAGCTTTGCAAACTCCAGATATGTATATCTTGCTCTTGCCTAATATACAACTTTCTTTTATCTCTTAAGTTTTCAGCCGTACACCCCCAAATTCTTACATAACGCAAACCACAAACCGCCAAAGCACAGAATTGGCTACCCCTAATTTGTATGTTTTCTTGTATTTTCATACGCATTGTTTTTGTCGAGGTTCGTACACGTGTAATAAACGTGAGTGCGCAGTGTGTGTGTGTGAGAGAGAATGAACACTTGTGCGTGAAGAGAGAGAAAGGGAGGAGAGGAAGGGAGGAGAAGAAGAACTGGAGAAAGACCTATCAAGCGTAGAAGGCCGCCACCCCTGGGCTCGCATGGCTTTACCTGCCCCCTCCGATCCCCTGACCCGTGGAGCAAGTGCAGCCAGCTAGCCGCAGATCTCTCGCTGGGGTCCCATCGCCTCCGCCGCCGCTGCCGCCGCCGCCGCCGCCGCGCTGCTCCCGCCTCGCGGAGCTCAGCCAGCGCGTGATTGACACCCTGGCGTCCCACGTGCCCGCGCATCCGCCGCAGCGCCGGCCGCCGCCGGTGTCGCCGGGCCCGCGCAGCGTGGGCGAGCGGAGAAAGGGGCGGGGCCGGGGCGCCGTGGAACGCCAGTCACCCTTCCTTCCTGCAGCCCGAGGTCTGGAGCTTCCGCTCAGGAGGTTAGCTGGTAGTCTGGAAGGCTAGTCATTGTGTCCGGCCGAACCTCCACTGGGAGAGGCGCCTTCTCTCCCTCTCTGCCTTGTCCCTACTTTCTTCTCCTGTCCAGCACAATGCCGGTCAGAGTAGGTGCAAAACCGAAACCAAACCCGTTGTCGTGGATTCCAACTCATGGCGACCCTATGTGTTACAGAGTAGAACTGCTCCATAGGGTTTTCTTGGCTACAGTCTTTAGGGAAGCAGATCACCACGCCTTTCTTCTTCAGCATCGCTCGGTGGGTTTCGCCCATCTTGAGGTTAGTAGTTGAGCGCAAACCACTTACGAAACTGAGGGTCTGTCATAGTAGCTCAGTATACAAATTTTTAAAATGGTTGTAGAGGCAGATAGACCTGGTGTATTTCTTCCACCTCTTTGCCAGTTGGGGTATGTAGAGGCTTCTCCCCACCCCGTTTTTAATCATTCTTGATGAGACACAAGGTGAGGAAGTTCTATTAGCAGGCGAAGCGCTGCCCAAGTGAGAGCATCTTGTCACTTCCTTCAGCCTTGGGCAGTGTCAGTTTCTCACCTCTTCACCTTACCAACATCTCCTTTTGAATTGTTGTTGTGTGCTATCGAGTGGATTCCAATCTGTAGAGGCCCTGAAGGAGAAAGTAGAACTGCCCCACAGGGTTTCCTAGGCTGTAATTTTTATGGGAGCAAATTGCCAGGTCTTTTCTCCCTGGGAGCTGTTGGTGGGTTTGAACCCTGGACCTTTTGTTTAGTAGTCCAGCGCTTCACCATTTTGTTTCAGGGCTCCTTCCTTTTGGGTTAGAAAGTTGAAAGAATGATGAAGAAAGTATATTAAACAATGGCATTCCAGAAAAGCACACAAATACGTAAATGCAAGAACACACCAGAAAATAACCTGTGACTACCTCTGAAAATTTGTGTAGGTGTATATATAAATAAGAGTCCTTAGGTGGTGCAAATGGTTAGGCGTTTGGCTGCTATCAGAAAGGCAGGAGTTTCTAGTCCATCCAGAGGTGCCTTGGAGGAAAGGCCTGGTGATCTACTTCCAAAAAAAATCAGCCATTGAAAACTCTGTGGAGTAAAGCTATACTCTGACACCCATGGGGTTGCATGAGTTGGAGTCCACTGGACAGCAACTGGAAATATATACAATGACTCCTATTTCATGAGACTTTCTGCAGATCACTGAAAAGTGACATTTGATCAGAATAATTAATAAAATATTTAATATTTGCACAGTTAAGCTACACATAATAATAATATCTAATATTTACATATGGAGTCCCTGGGTGGCACAAATGGTTAACTGCTAACTGAAAGGCTGGCAGCTCAAATCCACCCAGAGGTGCCTCCGAAAAAAGGCCTGGCACTCTACTTCTGAAGACCACAGCCACTGGAAACCTTATGGAGCACAGTTCTACTCTGCACTCATGGGGTTGTCATGAGTTGGAATAGCATGGTGGTTAAAATTTACATGGTGCTTGATATATGCCAGGCATTTATTGATTTAAGTACATTACATATCTGTTAACTACGTGTATATTAACTTGGAGCCCTGGTGGCGCAGTAGTTAAGAGCTCAGCTGCTAACCAAAAAGCCGGCAGTTTTCTATGAGTCGAAATTGACTAGACGGCAACAGATTTGGTTCTTTTTGGTCTGTATTAACTCATGTAATCTTCACATCAGCCGTATGTGGTGGGCACTGTCATTTTCCCTATTTTACAGGTGAGGAAGCTGAGACACAGAGAAGTGGCACAGACACGATAACCCAAAAAAAGCAAAACCATTGCCGTTGAGTTGATTCCGACTCATAGCAACCCTATAGGACAGAGCAGAACTGCCCCACAGGGTTTCCAATGATCGGCTGGTGGATTTGAACTGTGATTAACAGCCTTTTGATTAACAGCCAAACACTTAACCAGTGTGCCACCAGGGCTCCATATAGGTTCACAATAACTTGTCTCAGGTCACACAACTACTAAATGAGGGAGGTGGACTGGAATCTACAAGGACCTCCTGCAGAGGTCTTAGGGTAAATATCCTATTTTGCTCATTATTTCCTTACCTCCACATGGGTTTCAGGAAAAAGCCTAAAAAACACAAAGGAGCATATCTATTGTTATTAACCAACAGACAGACCAAAGGTTGAACAAATGCTTCGAGGAGGAGCCAAGGACACGGAAGGCTGTGTCTTTGTTGTTTCTCAGGTTCACATCTCTTGCCCTGGCACTCTTCAACACCACTTAAGTCTGTAGGGGCCACTCATTTCTTTCTCCCTTCCCAGACTGTGTAAATGTGCATCTTTGGGGAGTTTTGACATGTTGCTTTTCTCACGTTTGGTGTGTGGATCTGGAGAACATTTACTTATTTTTAAATTGTAACTTGGCTGTGTATGTTTTCCCATCCTTGAAAGTCCACAAGAATCACCACACATACATAAACCTGGGAGCTCTGAGTCACACTGCCACCAGAAGTTAGGCTTCAGGAGGGCATGATTGATTTCCTGACGTCTACCTGTTGGTGTCCAGTAAGTGTCCTGGTCTCCCTTGATACTGCATGAACAGCCTGTCATCTATTAATTCAGAAAGGTAGTGTAATTAGTATTTGTAATTGAACAGACCTGGGTTTAAATCTTAGCTATGCCACTTCCTAGCTATTTAACCTTGATTAAGTTGCTTCATCACTCTATACCTCATTTTCCTCTGCTGTAAAATGATTATAATAATACCTACAGTTACGAAAATTAAATGAAACCTTGTTTATAAAACATTGTCAGTGTCTGGTACATAGTAAGTACTCGATAATTTATAGCTATTACTACTATTATTTAGTTAAACCTTTTGGTAGCCTATGGATATTTTTGGCTTGGAGTCTCAAGTCTTCTAAGTTTCCCTATGAATTCTCCATTTGCTTCATTTCCACTCTTACCAGATCTATTTCCAACTTGTGCCATCTGACTTCTGTGTTGAAGTTTCCAATGAGGTGGCACAGCGTGTACATGTCTATCCAGGAAGCTGGGGGCAACACAGTCTTCCAAGCTGCACCAGCACATCTGCCTTTGGTTCTCTCTCAATCTGGAGTAATTTGAAGTAGTGAGATAAAGTAAGATATGGTTTATACAACCCAAACAAACAAACAAACAAAAAAAAACCAGTTGCCATCAAGTTGATTCTGACTCATGACAATCCCATGTGTGCAGAGTAGAACTGTGCTCCATAGGGTTTTCGTAGTTGTGACCTTTTGGAAGCAGATTGCCAGGCCTTTCTTCTGAGGTGCCTCTGTGTGGATTCGAACCTCCAAACTTTTGGTTAGCAGCCCAGCACTGAACAATTTGCACCACCCAGGGACTCCTTTATACACTCCAAGATGCCCTTAAAATATTAATTATCACAATTATCTTGCCTTTCAGATACCATACTTTCTATTTATTAGTTTTGCAAACATCAGGAAACAAAGAATGTCATTTTGAAGCAACGAAGTTTTGATTTAGAACATACTGCACAGTTTCCCCAACTTGTATTGAATGGAAACATTTAATGGTGAATATTTTATCAATTCATTATTCAAGACACATTGTTGAATACCTGCCATCTAGAGCACAAAGGGCGAGGTACAAACAGATGCATTACAGAAAGTCATGGAGAAGAGGGATCAGAAAGGATTGTAGTTCCCTGGGATGTTTTTATGGAAGGGACGCTGTGATCAGACCTCAACTTGCCTTTCCAACCTTATATCTCCTGGCTCCCCTTTTTAATGTTTTTCTCTTGACCACTGTCTTAGGCTGGGTTCTCTAGAGAAGCAAAACCAGTAAAGTGTATAAATATATATATAGAGAGAGATTATATCAAGGAAACAACTCACGCGATTATAGAGGCTAGAACGTCCCAAGTCCATGGATCAGGGTAGAGGCCTCTCCCAAGTCACGCAGCTGCAGAAACTGGCAAGCACAAGATCGGCAGGTCGGAGAGCAAGGCTCCCGTTCGCAGGCTGTGCAGATCGATGAATCCCAGGTTCGGCAGATAAGCTGACAGCTCAAGTCCCAAGAACGGGAGATGAGACGACAGGAAGCAGCTGCAGGATCCAGAGAGAGCAAAAAGCCAGAACATCTGCTTATATTCAGATGCGGGCCACATCCCCAAGGAGACTCCCTTTCATCTGATTGGCTACTCACAGTATATTCAATCATGGGAGTGATCACATTTAAACACTGAGAATCATGGCCCAGCCAAGCTGACACACAATCTTAACCATCACAACCACAATGAACATTTTTGGTACCCTTCATACATACCCGGCACTTTCCTTTTTCCTTGATTTACTTCTGTGGTTCTCTATGCTTCTTTTCCCATATCTATGTCTTCAAGGGCTGCCCATTCTTCAAGTCCTAGCATGTATACCATCTTTTCAATAAAGCCTTCTTTGATATGTTTAAATAGAATTTGTTTCTTATTTTGAACCTATATAGTCTTACCTGTCTTATGGTACCTGCTACTTTTTTTTTTTTTCTTTTTAGTCTCGTGTTGGAATTATTTACGAATCTATTTTGTTTTGGTTTCCTAGGGCTGCCGTGATAAGGTACACAAAGTGGGTGGCTTATAACAATAGAAATTTATTGTATCACAGTTCTGGAGACTAGAAGTCTGAAATTAAGGTGTTGGCAGGGTCATGCTGTCTCCAAAAGCTCTAGAAGGAGATCCTTTCTTGCCTCTCCCAGCTTCTGGTAGCCCAGGCTGCAGCATAACTCCATAGTCACATGGCCTTCTTCCCTCTGTGTGTCTCTCTTGTCTTCTTCCATAAAGATGCAGTAAATTGGGATTAGGATCCTCCCCATGCCAGTATGACCTCTTGTTAGCTGATAACATCTTCAAATACCCTCTTTCCAAACAAGGTTATATTCACAGATACTACAGATGAGGACTTCACCATATCTTTTGAGAGACACAATCCAATCCATAATATATTTCATCTCCCCTGTTAGACTTGTAAGCATCATGTAGAAAAGATTTACTCACAATTAATTTGGTATTTTCCACAATAACTTGTACATCACTTTGTAGCAAATAAATACTCATTTTTGGTAAATGAGTAAGTTAGTGAGTAAATGATGTGGATCTTGAGATAAGCCTTGGCAGGTGGATAAGATTTGTATAAAATGAAGAAAGAAGAGAGTATTATGACAGGCCTAGGGAATGAAAGGCGTGTCTGGGTGGTGCAAACAGTGAATGCACTTGGCTGCTAGCTGAAAGCTTGGCAGTTGGAGTCTACCCAGAGACACTTTGGAAGAAAGCCCTGGCGATCTGCTTCCAAAAAATCAGCCACTGAGAATCCCTGTGGAGCAGTTCTACTCTGATACACATGTGGTGGCCATGAGTCGGAATCAGCTTGATGGTAATTGGTTTGGTTTTTTTTTTTGTTTGGGCTGTATAAACAAAATCTTACTTTATCTCACTAGTTCAAATTAGTCTAGATTGAGAGAGAACCAAAAGCAGATGTGCTGGTGCAACTTGGAAGATCTGTGTTGTAACTAGAACTGAAAGGAAATGAAAAGGACAAGATCCAGCTTGCAGGCTCTGTTTCCAGGTTTCTTCCTGGCATTCAGGGTCTTGAAGAGGAAGACGATACAAGGATGGAGAAGGGGCTCCTTGTAGTTTGATCACTTGTCACTTGGCTGATGAGAAGCAGAGCCTCCAACCACTGGACATATAGGTGGTGGCCTGTATTTCTCCTGAGATGCCTGCAGCCTGGTCAGTGGCTGCCTGCCTGGGTGTGCAGCCTGTCCCAGCCAAGGCCACAATGTTCCACACCAGCAGTAGCTTGTGATTAGTATGCTGTGTTCCCAGAGAGAACAGATGTCTGTCTGCTTTTTTATGCTTAATGATGATGGCAGGTTCCCAAAGATCAAGATCCAATTTCATAATTTTCAGAAATGCAGTGGCTGAGAAAGAGTTCTGCTTGGCTACTTCTGAGGTCCAGCCTCCTTTACAGAGAATTTTTGATTTGCAGATTGGTATGTACAGAAGAGTGCAGAGGGCAGGAGTGGCAGCAGCACTTAAGCTTGCTCAGGAAGAGCAGGCGATTGAAGGGAGTACTGGGCATGGTCTCCACTCACTATGTTTGCTTTTCTTCATTTTCTTCTCCACTATTGTTGTTGTTTCTCTGTCACCATAGGGTTTCCTGGGCTGTAATCTTTTTTTTTTTTTTTTTGTACACATATTGTTTTATGACCTTGGTTAACAACGCCACAACATGTCAACACTCTCCCTTCTCGAACTTGGGTTGTTTCCATCTTTTTGCTATTGTGAACAATGCTGCAATGAACATGGGTGTGCATATGTCTATTAGTGTGATGACTCTTATTTCGCTAGGATATTTTCCTAGGAGTGTGATTGCTGGATCATACGGTATTTCTATTTCTAGCTTTCTAAGGAAGTGCCATATCATTTTCCAAAATGGTTGTACCATTTTGCATTCCCACCAGCAGTGCATAAGAGTTCCGATCTCCTTGCAGCCTCTCCAACATTTGTTATTTCCTGTTTTTTTGATTCATGCCAGTAATGCCAGGGTGAGATGGTATCTCACTGTGGTTTTGATTTACATTTCTCTAATGGCTAGTGATCGTGAGCATTTTCTCATGTGTCTGTTAGCCTCTTGAATGTCTTCTTTGGTGAAGTGTTGATTCATTTCCTTTGTCCATTTTTTAATTGGATTATTTGTCTTTTCGTAGTAGAGGTGTTGGATTTTCCTGTAGATTTTAGAGATTAGACCTTTGTCAGATTTGTCATAGCCCCAATTTTTTTCCTAGCTGGTAGGTTCTCTTTTACTCTTTTGGTGAAGCCTTTTGATGAGCATAAGTGTTTAATTTTTAGAAGATCCCAGTAATCTAGCTTATCTTCTGGAGTTTGTGTGATGTTAGTTATGGTTTGTATCCTGTTAATGCTGATTACGGCCTCTAGTGTTGATCCAATTTTTTCTTCTATGAACTTTATAGTTTTGGTTTTATATTTAGATCTTTGATCCATTTTGAATTAGTTTTTGTATATGGTGTGAGGTATGGGCCCTTTTTTATTTTTTTGCAGATGGACATCCAGTTTTGCCAGCACCATTTTTTTTTTTAAATATTTTCTTGTACTTCAGGTGAAGGCTTACAGAACAGATAGTTTCTCACGTAACGGTAACACACATGCTGTTTTATGACATTGGTTAACAACCCCACAACATTTTAACCCTCTAAATTCTCAACTTTTTTTTTTTTTTTTTTTTTTTGGTGAAAATACACATAGCCAAAGATATGCCATTTCAAACATTTTTTTTACATACACATTTAAGTGACATTGACTACGCTCTT
>NW_004444051.1:2509930-2541603 GCF_000243295.1 Trichechus manatus latirostris
TTTATCTGGAAATGTCCTAATTTCACCATCATATTTGAATGAGACTTTTGCAGGATATATTATTCTTGGTTGGCAATTTTTGTCTCCCAAGGTTTTATATATGTCATTCCATTAACTTCTTGCCTGCATGGTTTCTGCCAAATAATCAGAGCGTAGTCTTATTGTTTCCCCTCTGTATGTGACTTTTCGTTTTTCATGAGCTGCTCTCAGGATTCTTTGTCTTTGGTTTTATCGAGTGTGATTATGATATGCCTTGGTGATTTTCTTTTGGGGTCTATCCTATATGGGGCTTGTAGATCTTCTTGGATGGTCAATGTCTTAGTTACCTAGTGCTGCTAGTACAGAAATACCACAAGTGGATGGCTTTAACAAAGAGAAATTTATTTCCTCACAGTAAAGTAGGCTTAAAGTCCAAATTCAGGCTGTCAGTTCCAGGGGAGGTCTTTCTCTCTCTCTTGGCCTTCTCATCAATCATCCCCCAGACTAGGAGCTTCTCCATGCAGAGAACAAAGGACGTGCTCTGCTCACGGCACTTCTCTCTTGGCAGTATGAGGTCCCCCGTCTCTCTGCTCGCGTCTGTCTTTTATATATCAAGAGATTGCCTCAAGGCACAATCCAATCTTGTAGATTGAGTCTTGCCTCACTAACATAACTACTGTCCATCCTCCCTCATTAACATCATAGAGGCAGGATTTACAACATATAGGAAGATCACACAATACTGGGAATCATGGCCCTGCCAAATTGATATGCACATTTTTGGGGGGACATAATTCAATCCATGACATTCAGATTTTCATCTTTTATGATATCAGGGAAGTTTTCTGTCAGCAATTCTTCAATGATCCTCACTATGTTTTCTGTTTTCTCACCCTGTTCTGGAACTCTGATCACTTGCAAATTTTTACTTTTGATTGTATCCCACATCATTCTCAGGGTTTCTTCATTTTTCTTTGTTCTTTTTTCTGATTTTTGCTCAAAGTTGTGTCCAAGTGTTTGTCTATAATTTCGCTAATCCTGTCTTCCATTGTTTCAAACCTGCTCCTCAGTCCTTCTATGACACTGCCCGTTTCTGAAATTTTGTTGTTTATCTTTTGGATATCTAATTGTTGTTTTTGTATGATTTCTAGTTGTGAACCTATTTTCGCATTTTGTTCCTGTATTATTTTCCTGAATTCTTTCATTTTTTTGTCTGTATTTTCCATGAATTTGTCTGCCTTTTCCATGAATTTGTCTATCTGTTCCTCATTTTTGTCTGCTTTTTGCTTCAACTCTTGGATAGCTCTGAATATTAGAAATTTGAATTCCCTATCAGGTAGTTCTAGTGCCTTTTCTTCTACTGGAAATTTATGTGATGTTTTATTTTGGTTGCCTACTGGAACCATCCTGTCCTGTTTTTTTATGTTTTTATATTGTCTGCCGTCTTCGGGACATTCAGTAGTTATTTTTATAATTTATTGATTATAGGGTAGTTTGTTTCATCCTGCTTTTTTTTTAATTTGGGTATGTCTGAGCAGTTGGGCTGTGCATTCTCCATTGCTTGCTCATCTGTGGGCACAATACTTTTCACCTCATTGTCCAGTGGTTGGGCCAGTCACTCAGCTATGGTGCAGCAGAGCAGGTCCGGCTGAAGGGGAGGGGCTGGGATGGGTCATTTTTTGGCACGTACTAGGTCCAACAGGGTGGGTAGGGAATCAGTGCAGGGCAGGTTCTGGTAGGCCATGCCTGTGCTGCTCGGGGGTGTGATGTTCAGCGCACGGTGCAGGTAGGCAGGAAGGATGGGGGAGGTTGTGATGTGTGGAGCTAAGATGGGTATGGGAAAGAAGAGAGAGAGCAGAGAGAAACAGGAGTCAAAAACAAACAAACAAAAAAGAGCCAAACAACACATAAAACAGTTCCAAGGGAGCTCGCTGTTGGAGTGGAGAGATGAGAGACTGAGAAATGGAGAAAAACAAAAAGGAAAAAGAGAAAAATAAAAAATAATAAAATAAATGAAAATTAGAGAGAAACCAAAAACAAAGGAGAGAAAACCGAAGCCCCCAGGGATCCCACCAGTGCTTTTACAAAGACCAGGGAAGTGGCTCCCAGGCCATGAAGTACAGCCTGGCTAGAAGGAGCAAAGGTGTCACACAGCAGTAGGTATTCAGGAGACAGGAAAAGAATGTAAGTATAGAGAGATGAGAAACTGAGAAATGAAGAAAGACAAAAAGGAAAAAAATGCCCCCAGGGATCCCACAGGTGAGGCTGCGCAGATCAGAGAAGTGGTCCCCAAGCTGGGCAGTACAACCTGGCTAGAAGGGGATCCCAGGCCTTGAAATGAAAAAGAAAACAAACAAGACAAAACAGAACAAAAGAAAACAAAGAAAAAGAAAAAAATGTCCTGGGGATCCCACCAGCATGGTGGTGTGAACCAGGGAAGCAGTTCCCCAGCAGAGTGGAGCTTCACAGCCTTTCAGGAAGCAGCAAAGCTGGCACATGGAGCCAGGTGTTCGAGAGAAAGGTGTGGGAGGTGGTGAAAGGCAGGGAAGAAACCAAAAAAATTGGAAAAAAGCAACACCAGCAACAAATAAATGGCACTGATGGAGATGGCCTGTGTGGATGGGGTGAATCTAAGCAAAACGGGGCTGGAGCCTTGGTCTCCTGGCCAAGAGACTTCGGCCAGCAGGAACTGGTGGAGGTTGAATACGAGGAAGAAGGGCGAGGGGTGGGAAAGCATATATTGCTGGTTACCAGGTGCTCTATTTTTTGCTGGGAACTCTGTGAAGCTGCTTTTCTGTACTCCCAGTCCACTGCTCTTCGATGTGGGTGGCACAGACTTTGTGCTTCCCATCTGGCCAAGTTGGGAGGGAGAGGCATGGGGGGTGGGAAAACGTACATCGCTGTTTACCAGTTGTTCTGTCTCCTGCTGGGAGTTCCGTGAAGCTCCTTTCCTGTACTCCCTGTCCACTGATCTCTGACAAAAGTCCAAGATGGCAAATCTGTGCTCTGTTAGCTGATAGGGGACCTCCACACGTATCTCTCCTCATTCTCTGTTCTCTGTCAGTTTCTTATTCCATTTGGGTGCTTGGCTGAATTCTTTATCTCTTCATTAGATGGTTAGAGTTCCAGGATTGACATGTGTCTCTGTTTTACTTAGTTTTTCAGGTCTCTGCTGTGGAGGGACAGTGTGGTACTTCTGTCTATGGTGCCATGTTGGCTCTGCATGGATCTCTGGGCTGTAATCTTTTCTTTTTTTTAATAGTACTTTAGACGAAGGCTTACAGAATAAATAGTTTTTCATTAAACAGGACATACATTGTGAAGGGGAGGGGCTGGGATGGGTTAACAACCTCATGACATGTCAACACTGTCCCTTCTCAAACTTGGGTTCCCTATTACCAGCTTTCCTGTCCCCTCCTGCCTTCTAGTCCTTGTCCCTGGACTGTTGTACCCCATTAGTCTTGTTTCATTTTATGGGGCTGTCTAATCTTTGGCTGAATGGCGAACCTCGGGAGTGACTTCATTACTGAGCTAAAAGAGTGTCTGGGGGCCATACTCTCAGGGTTTCTCCACTCTCTGTCAGGCCAGTAAGTCTGGTCTTTTTTTGTGAGTTAGAATTTTGTTCTACTTTCTCCAGATCTGCCCGGGACCCTCTGTTGTGATTCTGGTCAGCGCAGTCAGTGGTGGTAGCCAGGCACCATCTAGTTGTACTGTACTCAGTCTGGTGGAGGCCATGGTAGTTGTGGTCCCTTAGTCCTTTGGACTAATCTTTCCCTTATATCTTGTTTTCTTCATTCTCCCTTGCTCCCAAAGGGGTGACACCAGTGGAGTATCTTAGATGGCTGCTCACAGGCTTTTAAGACCCCAGACACTACTCACCAAAGTAGAATGTAGAACATTTTCTTTGCAAACTGTGTTATGCCAATTGAGCTAGATGTTCTCCATGCCGTGGTCCCCACAGTCTGGGCTGTAATCTTAAAGAGAGCAGATCTCTAGGTCTTTCTCCCACAGAGATGTTAGGTGGGTTTGAACAGCCAATCTTTTGGTTAGCAGCTGAGCACTTAACCATTGTACCACTAGAATTTTGCTAATCTTATAAATCCACTGTTACAAGAGAATATTTGGCATTTGAAATAGTTTCTCTTTACAACTCTCTGAGAGGGAGAATGTGCTAGCTGCTACTTTAGTTATTAGTGAAAGAGTCAATCAGATTTTTTCCTGTGACAATTAGGGTGATTTGGGGGATGGGAGAGTGAACAGGAAGAGGCTAGAATAGAAAGACAGGTCCAGAGTCTGAATAGCTGCCCCAGGATCTCCGAACAGTCCATCTTCATAGTGTTTTTCGAAGCAAGTTGAGAGGAAGATCCTGAAGAGGTAGACAAACTTCATATATTGCTTAATTTTGTTTGGTCTCCAAAAGTAACCATTAATGGGACATAGAAATTATCCCGGGTGGTGCATGGCATGGCTAATGGCTGTCTACACTGATTACATCTTCCCCACCCCCATTCCACCTGACTCCTCCCCTACACTCACCCCTAACTCTATTGCTTGCTGACTTTTGGACACACCCAGCACCGGCATCATGGGCATGTAACTATGCAGTCTCACGGGACCTTGTGCTCAGGAGCTGGCCCCACTCTTGGGCTCAGTGCTCTGAAGTTGTCATCTTAAAATTCTTAAGAATTTTGTCTTTGTGTTTTGTGAGTGAGGTCTGAGGGAACAATGGAGCATGCATTGGAGGCTTGGAGCCTCAGTTCATGTGTGATCCCAGCTCCTACTGCTTCCCGGCTTCCCGGTGCAGATGCCTGGCCACTGGCTCCGCTGGCTCTGCCTGGGCCTGTGTGTGATGTTGGGGAGGACCAGAGTTAGGAGCATGTGTCCTGTGTGTAGAGGCACAGGGTGGGTCCTGGATGCCTCTGAGGGTCTGCACTCACCCTGTGACTATTCCATGCCTGAGGAAGCACAACATTAAAAAGCAAACAAGAAATACTGTGACAGGTCAGGATAGCAAAGAAAAAATACCATGACAGGTTAGGATAGCAAACAAAGAATACCATGATAGGCCATTAGAGAGGTCATAGAAGAAATGAAAAAAAACAATGCTTTTTTAAGAACGGGCCCTGTGTTTTCATTTTGCACTGTGTCCTGAACACATCAACTGTAGATCTGATACAAGACTTTGTGTAATTCCATTTTCACACTTGCAGTGCCTTCCTATACCTCTCTGCTTATTCAGCTAGTCCTTCAATGCTGAATTGTAGTTCTACGTCTTTTAAGAAGTCTTGTTACTGACAGATAAACAGATAAACATGGGGTTGCCATGAGTCAGAGCCAGCTCAATGGCAACTGGTTTTAATTACTGATAACTCATTACAGTGAATTCCTCTCCATATAACTCAGTTTATCATATACTAAATTAGCGTCAATGCATAGGGGAGAGTAGTAGGACTTCTGTTTCTTGTCCTAGCCTTGTAACTAACTATTGTATGCCAGAGGTGATATTCAAAACATTTAATAACTGGATGTCAGCTGCAGCACTAGTGCAGGGGCTTGGAAGTCCTCTGCTATGCTAGTTATCACATTTGTAGTTGCTAGATGAAGGGAGGCCAAGAGGTCCCAAGGGAGGACGTGGCACAGCTGGGACAGCAGAGGGTCACTTGGGATCAGCAGATACCTACAGACTGACAAAGATGTATTTCACTATTCTAGCAACCTGTAAAGCTAGACTGGAGCTTCTCAGTTGAACATCAGCCCTGAGGGTGTGAGCTTGGACAAGATATTTAATAATTTCTCTGGTTGTCAGTTCCTTCAGATATCAAACGAGCAGAATCAGATCCTCTAATACGGCCAAGAGTTCCTGAGTGGTACAAATGGTTAACACACTTGCTGCTAACTGAAAGATTGGAGGTTTAGTCCACCCAGAGGCACCTTGGAAGAAAGATCTGGCAATCTGCTTCCAAAAATCAGCCACTAAAAACCCTATGAAGCACAGTTCTACTCTTAGACTCGTGGGGTCATCGTGAGTCTGACTCCATGGCAACTTTTTTGTTTTTTTTTTAAATTATGGTCAAGGTTCTATGCTAGGTTATGTATGAAATGCATAGATAAGTAGATTCTGTCCTTCAGAAGCTTCTAATCTAATCTAGCTCTGGAAATAAGACATGTATATAACTAATTATAGTACAAAGTGGAAAGTATCCTAAGGAGAAACAGATATGCTGCTGTGGGAGTTGAACGAACTGAGAAATTATTTCTGATTTAAGGGAAAAGGAGATGGATCTGGGAAGTCGTTGAGAGATGTATGGCCAATGACTTCAATCTTGAAATATAAGTGAGATTTTTAAACTGGGGATTATGGGGAAGTAAATCAGAGATGGGCCTGAAGGAATGCCCATTATGGACCCCCATCACTCTAGAATTAGTGTCTTTACTTCTGGGCTCTTTCTTTTTCTATGTCCTATCTCCTCCAATTAGATTTGAAGCTTCTCAAGTGTTTCTAATTCTTGTTCCTAGTACATGCTCAATAAATGTTTGATCATGATGCCAGCTACCTTCCGAATCTTTATGTTCTTTATGAAAATGGAGGCATGACTATGTAATAGTTGTTATCTTAAGTCATGGCTAAAGTTTGAAGGGTAAATCTATAAACAGTTGGTGTCATGTAAGAATGGGCTGGGGTGTGTCAGGGGTGTGTGTGAACACTAGCACTGAGAATTTTAAATATAAGACCTGATTTCAGGTATGGTTTATGTTCACTGCTGAGGAGTCATTAGAATATGGCTTCAGTGTCAAGGATAAGGTTACTTGAGTCAGAAATTGGTAAAAGTAAACATATATTGGGTAAGCACAGCAAAATATGGATATAATTCAATGTAAAAGATGCTTTGTATCTAGGACCAGAATAGTTCTCAAATCTAGCCAAGAGTTTTTGTTTGTTTCTCCAAAAGCTAAAACCAATTCAAGTGCTTTCTGGGGCTGCTTATAGGGTCTCTATGAGTTGGAACCGACTTGACAGTGCCTAACAACAACAGCTATTACTATTGCTAGCTGTTTTCTGCTATACTTCAAATTACCCTCCTTTTAGTGGGTAGTTTTTATCCCTTTAAATCCCCCCAGGAGGTGTTGATAATTCTCTATGTCTATTGATCAGTGATATTGTTCAATGATTTCCGCATTCTGTTGGATCATCTTTCTTTGGAATGGTTACAAATATGGATCTCTTCCAGAGAGTCAGCGAAAAAGAGGAAGACTCTCAGTGAGATGGATTGACACAGTGGCTACAACAATGGGCTCAAGCATAACAACGATTGTGAGGAGGGTGCAGGACCGGGCAGTGTTTCCTTCTGTTGTCCATGGGGTCACTTGGAGTTAGAAGTGACTCAACAGCAACTAACAATGACAACAACAATTGGTCAGTGGAGGGCCTGAGAGCATTCAGGGGAACAACCACAATGGCAATGAGACAGGAGAACTTCTGGGTTAAAGTTGTCCAACTTCTCTCTTTTTCATAGCAAATATAAATACCATCAATATCAATATCAATATATTTATACCACTTGGCAAGACTAATGGAATATCCAAAAAGCTTGAGTATGTCCCTACCTTGAGGGGCAGAAGTAACTAAAGATATTTCTCTTTCTGAATTCTCTCTTATAGTATAACCTGATAGTCTAATGAATGAGTTCTTTGATTTCTTGGAGAAGAAATAGAAGCATATTTTTATAATTTAAAATGACTAAGTGTGTGTTATACCTTCTTTTTTTCTCAGCTTGTTTTGGTTCCAGCTTTTTGAATTGCACACACAAGCCCTAATGGCATAGTCATAACTATATAACTAAATGGCAGACCGTATATAAAGTAACTTCTCCAAGTTCTAGAGGAATCAGTGCCAAAGGCTTTCTATTTTAAGTTGCTTCCATGGAGAGAAATCTTATGCATAAACTGGGTTTCTTAGTTATTTAGTGCTGCTCTAACAGAAATACCACAAGTGGATGGCTTTAACAAACAGAAGTTTATTCTCTCACAGGCTAGGAGGCTGGGAGTCTGAATTTGGGGCACCAGCTCCCGGGGATGCCTTTCTCTCTGTCAGTTCTAGGGGCAAGTGCTTATCATCAATCTTTCCCTGGTCTAGGAGCTTCTCAGCGCAGGGAACCCAGGTCCAAAGGATGCACTCTGCTTTCAGCACTTCTTTCTTGGTGGTATGAGGTCCCTCTCCTCTCTGTTCAATTCTCTCTTTTATATCTCAAAAGAGATTGACCCTAGATATAACCTAATCCTGTAGATTGAGTTCTGCCTCATTAACATAACTGCCTCTAATCTTGCCTCGTTAACATCATAGGGTAAATACATCAGATCACAGAATGGTGGACAACCACACAATACTGGGAATCATGGCTTAGCCAAGCTGATATTCATTTTTGAGCACACAGTTCAATCCATAACACTGGGTGTTTTGTTTTTTCAATAGGTGTGTAAATACCTGGGTAGATACTTTGTTGTCCAAAATATTCAGACCATGCATTGAAAAAAAAATTTTCACAATAGATAACAATTGAATTTGATTTGGTTGAAATCCAGAGAATGTTAAAGTTTAATGGGGATACGTTTTTTTCTTTATGATGATGATTTTTTTTTTAATTGTACTTCAGGTGAAGGTTTACAGAACAAATAGTTTCTCATTAAACAGTAGTACACATATTGTTTTATGACATTGGTTAACAACCCCACGACATGTCAACCCTCTCCCTTCTCGACCTTTTTTTTGGTGAAAATATACATAGCCAAAGATACACCATTTCAAAAATTTCTACCTGCACAGTTCAGTGACATCGACTATGCTCTTCCAATTGTGCTGCTATTCTCACTTTAGATGAAGGTTTACAGAACAAAATAGTTTCTCATAAAACCGTACACATGTTGCCCTATGACAATGGTTAACAACCTCACATCAACACGGTCCTTACTCAACCTTGGGTTCCCTATCACCAGCTTTCCTGTCCCCTTCTGCCTTCTAGCCCTTGTCCCTGGACTGCTGTGCCTCATTAGTCCCATTTGGTTTTATGGGGCTGTCCACTCCCCCGCTGAACGGTGAACCTCAGAAGTAACTTCACCACTGAGCTAAAAGGGTGTCTGGGGGCCCTACTCTCGGGGTTTCTCCAGTCTCCTTTAGGCCAGTAAATCTGATCTTTTTTTGTGAGTTAGAATTTTGTTCTACATCCTTCTCCAGCTCTGTCCAGAACTCTCTGTTGTGATCCTCATCAGAGCAGTCAGTGGTGGTAGCTGGGCACCATATAGCTGTGCTGGACTCAGTCTGGTGGAGGCCTTGGTAGCTGTGGTCCATTAGTCGTTTGGACTAATGTTTTCCTTGTATCCTGTTCTCTTCATTCTCCTTTGTTCCCGAAGGGGTGAGACCAGTGGAGTATCTTAGATGGCTGCTCTCAGGCTTTTAAGACCCCAGATGCTACTCACCAGGGTAGAATGTAGAACATTGTCTTTATAAACTGTGTTATGCCAGTTGAGCTAGATGTTCCCCGAGACCATAGTCCCCACAGCCCTCTGCCCAGCAATTCAGTCCCTTAGGGAGTTTGGATGTGTCTATGGAGCTTCCATGACCTTTCCTTGTACAAGTTGTGCTGGTTTCCAATGAGGATACTTTTTAAAGAGGAGGTAATAATTCATGCCTAGAGAGGTTAAGTGGTCAGATTTCATCACTAGCTAGAGACAAAACTTTAACTAAGACCCAAATCTCCTGATTCATAGTCTAGTTCTATTTCTACTGCTTCCTGGTATGGTGTCAGATTCATTTGTGCCACACTGAAGGAAGAGGGGGTGTCATTACTCATCTTTTGTCCAAGGTCTACTCAAACCTGATGTAATAAAAACAGTACAGGAGGGTTATATGTCACTATTATAATGACTGTATGACCACCAAGAGCATGATGGAGAAGTGGAATTTAGGGGAATGTTCGTTCTATCAGGAAGCAGCAGATTTGGACAACAATTTAATTTGCATAAGTTGGAAACAGTGCTGTTAACTTGGCTTGTCAGAAATAATAAATTTGGATTGATAATTTTATCTAGCCTAGTGTCCTCTGATTTCACAGGCCCTGAACTTGGACTCTGTTTTCTGGAAATAAAGAAGAAAACACTGTGATTACTTTTTCTGCCCTGGAATTTTATCAGTCTATTGTTGTTGTTAGTTGCCATCGAGTTGATTCCAACTCATGGCGACCCTGTGTGTGCAGAGTAGACCTGCTCCAAAGGGTTTTCAAGGCTGTGACCTTTTGGAAGCAGATCATCAGGCCTGTCTTCCAGGGTACCCCTGGGTGAGTTTGAACCACCAACCTTTCAGCTAATAGTCACACACTTAACTGTTTGTGCCACCCAGGAACTCCTTTTTCAATCTAATTCACCAAAAATTAATGACATATAGAGGCCCCTGATAAGTAAAGCACTATTGAAGTAGAAGAATAAAGTAGGAGGACTTGCATTACCTGACCTCAGAACCTACTATACAGCTACGGTATTCAAAACAGTCTGGTACTGATACAACAGATACATTGACCAATGGAACAGAATTGAGAATCCAGATGTAAATCCACCCACCTACAGTCACCTGATCTTTGACAAGGGCCCAAAGTCCATCAAATGGGGAAAAGTCAATCTTTTTAACAAACGGTGCTGGCAAAACTGGATGTCCATCTGCAAAAAAATGAAACAGGATCCTCACATTCCCCCCAGTACTAAGGTTCTAGGCAGCATACAACAATATTACCTTGACTCACGTTTGACGAGGAGGCAAATGTAGGGCTATTTAACTACTCCCAGAGATGTGACCCTTATGTACATGCTCTGAACTATGTGACGAAAGGTGGGAATATAGTTATAGCAAGTGAACTAACGCCAGATTACTGGGCATGTAGTACATATGTCATTAATTTTTCTTACTTTTTTATTTATTACTATACTTTAGATGAAGATTTACAGAACAAACTAGCTTTTCATTAAACAGTACACATATTGTTTTGTGACATTGGTTACCAGCCCCACATGTCAACATTCTCCCTTCTCTTACTTGGGTTCCCTCTTACCAGCTTTCCTGTCCCCTCCTACATTCCTTGCCCCTGGGCTGGTGTGCCCCTTTAGTCTCATTTTGTTTTACAGGCCTGTCTAATCTTTGGCTGAAGGATGAACCTCAGGAGTGACTTTGGTATTGAGCTAAAAGGTGTCTGGGGACCATACTGTCAGGGTTTCTCCAGTCTCTGTCAGGGCAATAAATCTGGTCTTTCTTTGTGAGTTAGAATTTTGTTCTACATTTTCTCCAGCTCTGTCTGGGACCAATCGTTGTGATTCCTGTCAGTGCAGTCGGTGGTAGTAGCCGGGCACCATCTAGTTGTACTGGACTCAGTCTGGTGGAGGCTGTGGTAGTTGTGGTCCATTAGTCCTTTGGACAAATCTTTCCCTTGTGTCTTTGGTTTTCTTCATTCTCCCTTGCTCCCGACAGGGTGAGACCAGTGGAGTATCTTAGATGGCTGCTCACAAGTTTTTAAGACCCCAGACACTACTCACCAAAGTAGAATGTAGAACATTTTCTTTATAAACTTTGTTAATGCCAATTGAGCTAGATGTTCCCTGAGACCAGGGAGTGTCCCCATAGCCCTCAGCCCAGTAATTCAGCACCTCAGGGAGTTCAGATGTGTCTATGGAGTTTCCATGACCTTTCTTTGTACAAGTTGTGCTGACTTCCCCAGGATTGTGTACTATCTTACCCTTCACCGAAGTTACCACATATCTATTGTCTGTTTAGTGTTTTTCTGTCCCCATCCATCCCCTCCCTCGTAACCATCAGAGATTGTTTTTTTTTGTGTGTAAACCATTTCATGAGTTTTTATATCCCCGTTGCCGTCAAGTTGATTCCTATTCATAGTGACCCTAGTGGACAGAGTAGAATTGCCCCATAGGGTTTCCACGGAGAGGCTGGTGGATTTGCACTGCTGACCTTTTGGTTAGCAGCTGAATGCTTAACCACTGTGCCACCAGGGCTTCTGTTACCTACATAGTTACCACAAAAAAATTAATTAATAAAAATAAGCAATGGTGTGTATAAAACACTAATACAGATCTTGTGGGTAGACATTAGGGAATTACAGATATGATTTCTAGCTTGTCCTGTAAGACCAGAGCTAAGACAAACTACATAAATCATTTAGATAAAGTTTCCAAAGCAAAGGATGAGCCACTTGAGGAGTGTGACTGAGGTAGAAACTGAGTCCTAACAAAGTGCCCCAAAATCTCTAGCTGCTCAAATTGCTGAATGAGAGGAAGACAGGTTGAATTTAAAGTAAGAGACAGCCCACAATAAATGAACATACTCAGTATTGGTGAAGGGTTAATTAGAAAAAAAAATTTACAACAATTTTCAAGTGTGTATTTCAAGGGTCTGTTGGGTTCTCTTACCACCTTATGCTCCAGCCACAACAAGCTAATTACAGTTTCCAGAATCTTGCTTGCACACCATCTCATGCTGGTCCATTTTTCCCTTCTTTCAAGGCCCAATTCAAAGGCCACCTGATCTGGGAGACATTCCTAAAGTGCTCCAGTTACCAAACATACAAGACATGCTGATTATTCCTGCTGCCCCACTCCACACGTCCCTGTCCCTCCATCCTGTCCCACTCTTGGGCTGAAAAGATTCCTTTTTTCATCAACAAAGCCTAATCCTACACGTTCTTTAAGGTCCAGATTGTCTTCAACAATTAATTTGAAAAAAATTAACTCTATTGAGCACATACCATGTAAGACACAAGCTGGGAAAATACAAAAATCAATAAATCAGGGCCCTGAACTCAAGAGCTCATAGTCTCCTAGGGAAATCCCTACACATACATAAAACCAGATAAAGTAATCATGGCTGTAATAGAATCAGGGTGTATGCTTCATACCTAATTTGAGTATTGCCAATTTGAGAACAACTCTTTGGAAGTTAAAATATATAATAGGCACTTGTAAAAATTGAACTGACTACAGATTATATTAAAAAAAAAATCTACATGTTGTTGTTAGGTGCCCTCAAGTTGGTTCCGACTCATAGAGACCCCACGTACAACAGAATGAAACACTGCCCAGTCCTGTGCAATAGTCACAATCATTGTTATACTTCAGCCCATTGTTGCAGCCACTGTGTCAATCGATCTCATGGAAGGTCTTCCTCTTTTTCAGTGGTCCTCTACTTTACCAAGTATGATGTCCTTCTCCAAGGTCTGGTTCCTTCTGATAACATGTCCAAAGTACATGCAACGAAATCTTGCCATCCTTACTTCTAAGGAGCATTCTGGCTGTACTTCTTCCAAGACAAATTTGTTTGTTCTTTTGGCAGTCCATGGCGTATTCAATATTCTTCGCCAACACCATAATTCAAAGACATCAATTCTTCTTCACTCTTCCTTATTCATTGTCTAGCTTTAGCATGCATATGAGGCAATTGATAATACCATGGCTTGGGTCAGGCACACCTTAGTCCTCAAAGTGACATCTTTGCTTTATAACACTTTAAAGAGGTCTTTTGCAGCAGATTTGCCCAATGCAATGAGTCTTTTGATTTCTTGACTGCTGCTTTCATGGGTGTTGATTGTGAATCCAAGTAAAATGAAATCCTTGACAACTTCAATCTTTTCTCCATTTATTGTGATGTTGCTTACTGGTCCACTTGTGAGGATTTTTGCTTGCCTTATGTTGAGGTATAATCCATACTGAAGGCTGTGGTCTTTGATCTTCATCAGTAAGTGCTTCAAGTCCTCTTCCCTTTCAGCAAGCAAGGTTGTGTCATCTGCATATCCCAGGTTGTTAATGAGTCTTCTTCCAATCCTGATGCTGTGTTCTTCTTCATATAGTTCAGCTTCTCAGATTATTTGCTCAGCATACAGATTGAATAAGGATGGTGAAAGGATACAAACCTGATGCACACCTTTCCTGACTTTAAACCATGCAATATCCCTTATTCTGTCTGAACCACTGCCTCTTGGTCTATCTATAGGGTCCTCATGAGCACAATTAAGTGTTCTAGAATTTCCATTCTTCCCAATGTTATCAATAATTTGTTATGATCCAGACAGTTGTGTGCCTTTGCCTAGTTAATAAAGGATGGGTATTCTCTGCTTTCAGCCAAGATACATCTGACATCAGCAGTGATATCCTTGGTTCCATGTCCTCTTCTGAATCTGGCTTGAACTTCAGGCAGTTCCCTGTCGACGTACTGCAGTTGCTTTTGAATGATCTTCAGCAAAATTTTATTTGCCTGTGATATTAATGATACTGTTCAATAATTTCTGTATTCTGTTGGATCATCTTTCTTTGCAATGGGCACAAATATGGATCTCTTCCCGTCGGTTGACCAGATAGTTGTCTTCCAAATTTCTTGACATAGATGAGTGAGCGCTTCCAGGGCTGCATCCATTTGTTGAAGCATCTCAGTTGATATTCCATCAATTCCTGGAGCCGTGTTTTTCGCCAATGCCTTCAATGCAACTTGGACTTCTTTCTTCAATACCATTGGTTCTTGATCATATGCTACCTCTTGAAATGGTTGAACATAGGCCAATCCTTTTTCGGTACAGTGACTCCGTGTATTCCTTCCATCTTCTTTTGATGCTTCCTGCATTGTTCAATATTTTCCCTATAGAATCCTTCAATATTGCAACTCGAGGCTTGAATTTTTTCTTCAGTTGAAATCTTTCAGCTTGAGAAATGCCGAGCATGTTTCTTCCCTTTTGGTTTTCTAACTCTAGGTCTTTGCACATTTCATTATAATACTTTACTACATACTTTTCTACATATTAGAGTGTTCTATAGTTTGAAAGTCCTTGGGTATTGCAAATAGTTTGTGCTATTAACTGAAAGGTTAGTGGTTTGAATCCACCCAGCGGTACTGTGGAAGAAAGGCCTGGTGAATACAGCCATTGAAAACCCTATAGAGCAGTTCTACTCTGACACACATGTGGTTGCTGTAAGTTGGAATCAACTTGATGGCAATGAGTTTGTTTTGTTTTTTAATAGTTGGAAGAGGGGGCATTGGTGGTTCAGTGGTAGAATTCATGTCTTCCATGTGGGAGACCCAGGTTCAGTTCCCAGCCAGTGCACCTAATGTGTAGCTACCACCTGTCCATCAGTGAAGGCTTGTGTTCTGCTATGGTGCTGAAGATGTTTCAGTGGAGCTTCCAGACTAAGAGAAACTAGGAAGAAAGACCTGGTAATCTATTTCTGAAAAATAGCCAATGAAAACCCTATGGATCACAATGGTTTGATCCCCAGCCAATCATGGGAATGGCACAGGACTAGGTGGCATTTTAGTCTGTTGTTCATGGGGTCACTGTGAATCTGGAGCCAACTCGATGGCCGCTAACAACAACAACATCAACGTAGTTTGAAGCTACTCAGTGAACAACTCTGAACAACTGATGCCACTGAGTCTCCTGTAAAATGTGGGTCTCCTGTAAATGATCGTGTCTTACTCCCTCTTCAACAATCTTAGTCCGTGGCCAGCTTTCTCTGGAAAGAGGCAGTGGCTTGCTGTTGATGGAGGCGGAGGTGAAATGGGGGAAGAAAGCAAGGGGAAGCCAAGTGTGGCTGTGGATTCCTATGCCTGTGGATTCTCACCTCACAGTGTTGGGCTTTTGAGAATGGAGGGCTTGGGTAAACAAGGGAAGGGATGGGGAGGAAATACGCATCTCTGCCCAGCTGGGCACATTTTAAATTCAAAGGATGCTGAGCCAAGAACTTGACAGCAGTAACATTCCAATCAGTCAATTTATGCAATGTTTGGTGTTCCTAAGCTATTGTACTTGCTTTACTTTTACACTCTTTGAACAGGAAATGTGTTCTAAACATTGGAAGTAATTTAAGCTAAATAATTTTGTATTAAATCTATTCTATGCTGAAGAAGAATTTTAGGTCAGTGGCCAGGTCAACCCTGGGAAGGGAACTAAGGGGCAACAGAGAGGCTCGGGTTTGATCCCTGACGGCACTGGGTTCCTACTCTTAGTAGCACAAAGGAGACTCAGGAGGCTGGCCAAGCCCTGGAGTCCCCAGAGCCCTGGGCTGGAGCACTGACTAATCTTCAGCCCCAGAACTGCCTTTCCTTGAACCGGGTAAACAGATAATTCACAAAACAAGAAATTAATAAGGGCCAGTAAACATAGGGTGAAAAAATATTAACTTACTAGTTGCCAAATAAGAGTTTTATGTCCTTTTTTTCCATACTAAACTGTATACACAGGTTCCTGGGTGGTGCAAAAGGTTTGCCTTTGGTTTGTGACTGAAAGTTCGGTGGTGCGAACCCATCCAGCAGTGCTGTGAAAGAAAAGGACTGGCCACCTGCTTTTGTAAAGATTACAGCAAAGAAAACCCTATGGAGCACAGTTCTACTCTGTAACATGTGAGGTCACCATGAGTCAGAATTGACTCGACGGCACAAGATAACAACAGACTGTATGTGGTGAGCATCGTGTTTTATCATTGTTTTTTGAAAATCTGATTTTAATGGCTATGTCCTATTCTATTTTATGGATGCAGCATAATTAATGTCCATCAATGTAAAACTATTAAATGATTATCCTCAGAATTAGTGAAAGTTTGGAGAAATTTGCATGTTTTTAGGCTACTAGCGTGTACATGGAGCCCTGGTGGTTAAGAGCTATGGCCGTTAACCAAAAGGTTGCCAGTTCGATCTACCAGCTGCTCCTTGGAAACCCTATGGAGCAGTTCTGCTCTGTCCTATAGAGTCACTATGAGTTGGAATCGAGTCGACAGCCATGAATTTTTTTTTTTTGAGTGTGTACATAAAGGAGCCCTATTGGCTCAATGGTTAAGCACTTGGCTGCTAATCCAAGGGTTGGAGTTTGAACCCACCCACTGGCTCCATGGGAGAAGGACCTGCTGATCTGCTCCTGTAAAGATTATAGCCCAGAAGACCCTATGGGGCAGTTTTACTCTGTCACATGGGGTCACTATGAATCAGAATTGACTCAACAACACTCAAGAACAACAGTGTGTACATAACTCGATACAATTCTCTTTGGCTGAATAATCTTGTTTCTAATCAGGTGTGGCCTGAGGACCTGGCAGGAAGCTGATGTCCCCTTCACAGGGGGTGAGTTAAGACTCATCTTGCAAACTAGTTAGGTCCTGAGCTTTTGACGTCTGTATAGGAGTTTTACAGTCTTCCAGGAAGAAAACAGAGTTTAAGTCATCCAAGTAGAAGGCAGGGGAAACTCTACTCCCATACCCACCCCAACTTCAACCCCAGAGAAATGTGATTCCTCTTGTAGGCACAGCCAGGCTTGGGGAGCTGGAGAGTCTCTCTATGTTCCCTGCCCATGCCATTTCATGCCCTGAGAGTCTAGATCAGCAACAGTTTTGTCACTGGGCTTCCACAGATCTTGCCTTTGGAACCCAGCCTGAAACCGGTAAGCAGCAGGAATACAGGTGGACCTACAGAAATTTCTAACTTTTGGGAATGATGGGCAAGGAACCACAGGGCCATCTTTCCTTATAGCCCCCTCTGCCCCAGGCTGGCTAAGAGCCTCTATGATCTGTCATAAAACTCTAGGCATGACTCATCTTGAACTTAATTAACATAGCATATTAAAAAGATGTGTTGATGTGTCTACCTCTAACATTAGCTTGTGAACTCCTCAAAGGCCCAAACGGTGTTGTACTCATTTTTTGTATCCTCAGCATTTAGACCAGTGATATATATACACACACACACACACACACACACACACACACACACATAGGTATACATATTGGTGGAACTGAGGGAACACTTTCGTCTTAGCCCTTCAGGGATATTTCTGGAAGATTCCTAGTTAGCAGACAGCTCATCTAGGGGTCACTGGGGATTACCCAGGTTTCCTTTCACCTTAGCAATACTCAAAGATACCCCAGTCCCTGCCGTTGCCACAAAGCCCTTCGGATTTCTTTGTTTTGGGGGCATGTTCTGTGGCTCCCCAAGCCTCTATCACCAGATGCCATCAAGTCGATTTTGACTTATGGCAACCGTTTGTTTCAGAGTATAACAGCACTCCATAGTGTTTTTAATGGCTGTGACTTTTCAGAAGCAGATCACCAGGCATTTCTTCTGAGGTTCCTTTAAGTGGATTTGAACTGTTAATGTTTTGGTTAGTAGTTGAACTCTTAACCATTTGTGCCACCCAGGGACTCCTCCTAGGCCTCTAGTGTCTTTCAAATAGGCAAATGGGAACCTGCCTCATGTCCAAATTGGGTTATCACTGGGATGAGATGGGCAGTCTCCACAAATCAGGGTAGGTCATCCCTAGGTCAGGTTGCCAGAATTTTGGTGGTGGGGGTAAGAAGTAGACCACACTGCTGTCTTCTCTCTTCTCAAAAGAAACAGAAAGCACAGGCACTTTTGCTGGGGAGATGCTCAATTTCCCTATTTTATGAGCAGGCATAAATTGTGGAGGTGAGGAGACACCAGATTGTTCTGGAAAGTCTTTCCATTCCTTTGTTTCCTAGGCCACTCAATGACGTTTGTTAAGATGTTATGTTAGATGGTCTTAGTGAGAAAGACAGTCCAGCCCTGGCTCTGCCCCTCCAGTGTTCCTGCTAAGTTTCATGGCAACACTGCAAGCAGGAAAAGCACAGCTGAGCTCTTGTGATTGGAGCTGCTCTATTAACACCAGGGATGTGAACATTCTCAGGTGGGAGATCAGAGTGATAACAGAAAAGCTATTTTGTTTCATTTCCCCAGTGTTTATAGACTCTGTGCAAAATTGCTAAAGGAGGCAACTCCAATTTGAAGGAATAACACTTTGGTACTTGTTGAAATAGAGACTTTTGATTAATAAATGTGATTGGGACATAAAAGTGCAGCAAATTGTGGCATTTATTTTTCATTCTTTACAATAATCAGGTAGCAAAACATGACCACTTGTGGGGCTGAATGATGAAACAGCAAACTTCCAATCAGGATGCGTTCTTCTTATAGGATCCTAGTTGGACCCAGGCATGTAAACGTATGTTGGAAAGTCTGCTCAGGTAGGGGAGACGAATCTTGGTTGACTTCAGTCTTTGTTCTGGGCTTGGCATTTAATTGTTTTAATAGGTTTTGAAATGGGAATTAACACATTTGAGAACCCCACTCTCCAGAGAGCAACTTTGAAAGAGCCATTTCCGTTATCAAAACACTAAACAGCCCCCATCCCTGCCATAAAAGCACCCCTCCACACACACACATTCACACCTTGGCTTAATGCATTCTCTGTAGATTTTCTGTAGTCATGCTTTTTATGTTTACCATGTCATAATCAGAAGCTAATAGCAAACTATTGGTGTTTACCAGGTATCAGACTCCGTGCTAAGGAATTTACCAACATTATTCCATTTAATCCTTCACACCCCTCCTGTTGTTATTAGCTGCCATCAAGTTGGGGCCTAAACTTATGGCAACCCCATGCACAATGAAATCGGACTTTTGTGATCCATAGAGTTTTTACTGGCTGGTTTTCAGAAGTAGTTCACCAGGCCTTTCTTCCTAGTCCATCTTAGTCTGGAAGCTCTGCTGAAGCCTGTTCAGCCTCACAGCAACAGCAAGCCTCCACTGACACACAAGTGGTGGCTGCACTTAAGGTGCATTAGCTGGGAATCAAACCTGAGTTTCCTGCATGGAAGGTGAGAATTCTAACACTGAACCATCACTGCACTCTACACCCCTCCAGTTGTTGTTAGGTGCCATTGAGTTGATTCTGACTCGCAGAGGCCCCATGTGACAGAGTATAACTGCCCCATAGGGTTTTCTAGGCTGTAATAAGCAACATTATGATAAATGGAGAAAATATTAAAGTTGTCAAGGATTTCATTTTATTTGGAACCACAATCAATGCCAGTGGAAACAGCAGTCAAGAAATCAAACGACCTATTGCATTGGGCAAATCTGCTGCAAAAGACCTCTTTAAAGTGTTCAAAAGCAAAGATGTCACTTTGAGGACTAAGGTGTGCTTGACCCAAGTCATAGTAATTTTCGATCACCTCATATGCATGCGAATGCTGGACAATGAATAAGGAAGACCTAAGAAGAATTGACGCCTTTGAATTATGGTGTTGGTGAAGAATACTGAAAGATACCATGGACTGCCAGAAGAACAAACAAATTTGTCTTGGAAGAAGTAAAGCCAGAATGCTCCTTGGAAGCAAGGATGGCGAGACTTCATCTCACGTAGTTTAGACATGTTATCAGGAGGGATCAGTCCCTGGAGAAGGACATCATGCTTGGTAAAGTAGAGGCTCAGTGAAAGAGAGGAGGACCCTCATTGAGATGGGTTGACATAGTGCCTGCAACAATGGGCTCAAACATAGCAATGATTGTGAGGATGGTGTGGGATGGGACAGTGTTTTGTTCTGTTGTACAGAGGTTGCTGTGTTGTTATTACAGCGTAGAAAACCCTATGGGGCAGTTATACTCTGTCACATGGGGTCTCTGTGAGTAAGAATTAACTCAGCGGCACCTAACAACAACAATTGGAGGGGTGTAGAGTGCAGTCATGGTTCAGTATTAGAATTCTCACCTTCCATGCAGGAAACTCAGGTTTGATTCCCAGCTAACGCACCTTAAGTGCAGCCACCACTCTTGTGTCAGTGGAGGCTTGGTGTTGCTATGAGGCTGAACAGGCTTCAGCAGAGCTTCCAGACTAAGATGGACTAGGAAGAAAGGCCTGGTGATCTACGCCTGAAAACCAGCCAATAAAAACTCTGTGGATCACAAAAGTCTGATTTCATTGTGCATGGGGTTGCCATAAGTTCAGGGCCCAACTTGATGGCAGCTAATAACAACAGGAGGGGTGTGGAACCGACTCAATGGCACCTAACAACAATCTTTAAGGGAGCAAATTGCTAGGTCTTTTCTCCCATGGAGCCGCTGGGTGGGTTTAAACCACCAACCTTTTGGCTAGCAGCTGAGTGCTTAACTGTTGCACCACCAGAGTACCTTAAACCCCTCCTAGGGGGCAACTATCATCATCACTACTTTATAGATGGGAATCAGAGGATCGGAGAAGTTACGTGATTTGCTCCAGTTCACAGAAGCAGTAAGGAGCAAAGCAGAGATGTAAAGTCAAGTCTAGGCACCACTCCAGCATATTTTGATGCAAAAGACATCCCAGGAGTACTAAGGAGCTAAAACTCATGGAGATTGCAGTACCCCAGGGAATCTCTAGGGCTGACTGCTGGGATCTGCTAGCACTGGTAATTTTTGCACAGCAGAGGACCTCATTCTGGGACCAGCTGGCCAGAGCTGGGTGCCATGTTTCTGCCATGGAATCTTGCCATCTCTGCTATCAGAGATGGGGATGAGGCTGCTGCATACCTTGATTTCTGTTCTTGAGATGTTCTTGCCTCATATTGGCCACCTCCTGCCTGTCTATCTCCTGGCAGTTGTGGAGCTTCATGGAAGGAGGCCCCATCTACAAATGGAAGACCTGAGGTCAAATGTGTTCACCTCCACTACCTCCCTCCATCATTCATTCACAAACTCACCAAATAAATTTTTGAGTTT
The DNA here is from genome assembly GCF_000243295.1 of Trichechus manatus latirostris. NCBI lineage: Eukaryota > Metazoa > Chordata > Mammalia > Sirenia > Trichechidae > Trichechus > Trichechus manatus. Next base: position 2,531,481 of record NW_004444051.1, read on the forward strand.
TTTTTTGTTTGTTTTTTGCTTTTTGGTGATGCACAGTGACAGGTGTCTGGAATACCAGGGGGAACTGATCCAACTTGGTCTCTGCCCTCCTGGAGTTTCCATGGGTCACTCATTTAAGCTATCTGAAGACTTCCTCGTCAAAATATGAGGATAACAATGACAACCTCAAGAAATGGTTGAGATTACTAATTAAACGAGAGAATACATGTGAAAGCAATTTATAAACAATGATGTGCTAAGCTGTCATTTATATTTTAATGGATTTCAGGGATGGGGCTTTGTCTCAATTCCCAGGATTCCTTCCCAGGATTCCTACCCAGAATCAGCATCTGTCTTCTTTCCTGGTTGCTTACATTGGAGTTCCAATTCAGACAGTACCCTGTGATGCTGAAACACATAATCTTATTCGATCTCTGAGAGTCTGGTGATCAGGAATGGAGAAAGATTATTTTCAACCCTGGGGCAGATGGCCAGCGGCGCCCTTGAATATACTAGCACCAGAAAAAGAATTATTCTTTTTATTTATTGAGCAAATGAAGTTTACCATGGAACTGGCGATGAGGAAATGCATCTGGCATTGGTCCTGCTCACGTCCCACAGTGTCGTCCAATAGGCATCAGCAGAGACACATCAACAGTGGGTTATTGCTGAGGTTGGAGGTGACAAAAATGAGGACCTGGGAACACACGAACCACCCCCCCCAAAACCAAACCCATTGCCGTCTAGCCTAGCAACCCGATAGGACAGAGTATAACTGCCCCACAGGGTTTTCAAGGTTGTAATCTTTATGGAAGCAGATTACATCTTTCTCCTGCTGAGCGGCTGGTGGGTTGGAACCACAGACCTTTAGGTTAGCAGTTGAGTGCTTAACGATTGCATCACTACAGTTCCTTTGGAGCACACAAAACCAAAAAAAAAACCAAACCCATTGCCGTCCAGTGGATTCCGGCTCCTAGCGACCTTATAGGACAGAGTAGAACTGCCCCATAGGATTTCCAAGGAGCCTGGTGGATTTGAAACGCGACCTTTTGGTTAGCAGCCGAGGTCTTAATCACTGCGCCACCAGGGCTAACCCTTGTCAGTTAGCCGGTGGAGCAGCTTCCGGTGATGAGTAGCTTCCTTTGACGCAACTGCGCTTGTCCAGGTTGCTTTCAGAGCCCCTCCCAGTACTCCCGCTGTGATGCAGACTTCTAAATTGTCTGGAGTGTCATAGCGTCGTCGTGAGGAACTTCTCCTGCAAGGTTAGAACTGTAATTAGTTTTCTTAAATACAAAGTGTGTTTTCTACAGGGAGCCCTGGTGGCACAGTGGTTAAGAGGTTGGCTGCTAACCAAAAGGTCGGCAGTTTGAATCCATTAGCCAATCCTGGGAAACCTCATGGGGCAGTTCTACTCTGTCTCATAGGGTCGCTATGAGTCAGAATGACTGGATGGCAACGGGTTTTTGGTATTTTCTACAGGGTGTTCGCGCACCCTATTTATGTCACTGCTCTATGGCGCAGTTTGGGAAAATCTGTATAAACTTAAGTACATGGTATTTAGTTTGTTTTGATAATATTCTAGTCAAATTAGTTTTTTGACACAAATTTGGCACCTTATTAATCCTGGCACCCTGGGTAGTCACTCTATAGCTGTCCCCTTAAATCAGCACTGCTCAGGGCACAGTGTAGTTGTTGTCTGCATTGCTCTAAAAAACAAAGAAACAGACAAAAAACTAGCAACATTTTATATATATATATATATATATTCTTTGCATCTTGCCTTTTCCACTTTGTTATTTATCACGGACAACTTTCCAAGTATCGCTCTTTCTGTGCCACTTTACTCTTTAAAATAGTTGCACAGTATTTCATTATATCATTTAATACCATATATCTAACCAGGTCCTATTCACGAGTATTAATTCTAACTGTTCACCATTGTGAACAATGCTTTAATGAAAATCTTTGTATAGATATCTTTGTGGATTTGTGTTAGTTTTTCCATTGAGACGAAGTGGTAGTGTGGGTTGAAGGGAATTTATATTTTGATACTGTCCAATTGCCTTTCAAAAAGGTTGAACCAATCTATATTACCTTGCATGGCATATAACAGTACACTGCATTCTTGCTAATATAGGAATAATCAATCTTTAAAAACAGTTGCCAACCTTATGTACAAAAATTGTATTTCATTTAATTTCTTTAATGATTAGCAAGACAGAATTTTTTTTTATTTCTTCTGTAAATTACCATTTCATATCTTTCAACCACTTTTTTAAATGGATTGTTAATATTTTTCTTCACTAAATTGTAGGAGATATTTGTGTATTTTGGATGTTAAGATTTGTTAAGTACATTGCAAAGCTTTTCTTTCATTCTTGGTTTGTTTTTCTTTACTCTTGATTAAATTTCATTTTGCCCCTGTAATGGGTATTAATCTCCCCTTCCCTGAGAAGCTCTGTGGATCATAAAATTCCCTTCTTCTTTTGGCATGTCAGGTACAGAATCTTGGCATTGAATCCTTGAGAATTTGCTACCCTACAGAAAGGTGCGATAGGGTTACTGGAAAGAGCATAAACTTTAGAGTCAGATAGTCTGGGATTGAAGTCAGATAGTCTGGGTTTGAATCATGATTCTACCGTTCAACAGGTGGGTGACATTGGGAAAGTTGCTTAACCTCTCTGAGCCTGTTTCTTCGTTGTAAGATGGGATAATAATACTTGCCTTTCATGAGTATTATATCCATCCCCAAAGCCTGGAGATGTTCAGAAGTCCCTTTTCTCAGGGAGTCAGGGACATATTAAAGGATTTAAGAAGTAAAAACTTCTTAATAATATAGAGACCAGGAAGGCCTGGGAAACAGGGCTTCTCTTGAATTTGGCAAATTCAATTTCTTTTTAAATTTGAGAAATAATTAACATGAAATGCGTAATTTAAAAGTTAACTTTGATGATTTTTGACAGTTACATACACTGTTTAATTACTACCCAAAACAAGATGTGTAAGATTTATATCCCCTTAGAAAGTTTGCTGTACCCTTTTGGTAATTGCCCTCCCTGCTCAACAAGTTCCTGATTTCTATCACAGTATATTAGTGTTGCCTGAATATGAATTTCACACAGATGGAATCATACAATATATACTCATTTGTGTCTGGCTTCTTTCACTCTGCATGGTATTTTGAGATTCATTCATGCTATTTTAGTAGGTTTTTGTTTTTTTTAAATTTTTATTGCTGAGAGACATTCTGTTGTATAGTTTATCCATTCTCTTGGTGAGGGACATTTGGATTGTTTCCAGCTTTTGACTATTACGAGTAAGGATGCTATAAACTTTCTCATACAAATCTTTTTGTAGCCATATGTTTTCATTTATTTTGGGTACTAGAGTGAACTTGCTGAATCAGAGTGTAGTATATGTTTAACTTCATCAGAAACTGCCCAACAGTTCTCCAAAGTGGTTGTACCATTTCATAATCTTAACCAGAAATGCCAGAGAGTTCCAGTTGGTGTTTTGAGCCTTACTGATTTTTAGCCATTCTCTGGTGGTTGTAAAGTGGTATCTCATTGTTATTTGGCAGGTTGAAATTTAATGTCTTTGTTTTCATCTGTGGCATCTCTGTCAATTTCCATGTACCTTTCCCTTTTTGCCCATATATTGGCCTCTCCAGTGGGATTTGAAATTCCGTGAGGACAGAGATTCTGCCATATGTGCTTCCCTTAAATCCTGAACTACCCCAAACACAGGGCCAGGAACACAGTGGATGCTTAATTACTTGATGGTTGCGTTCCTTCTTCTTTTTTTTAACTTTTATTTGGCTTTAGGTGAAAATTTACAGCTCAAGTTAATTTCTTATTTAAAAATTTATACACATACTGTTGTGTGACATTGGTTGCAGTCCCCATAATGTGATAGCACATTCCCCTTTTCTACCTCAGGTTCCCTGTGTCTATTTGTCCAGTTCCTGTCCCTTCCTGCCTTCTTGTCTTGCTTTTGGACAGGAGTTGCACATTTGGTCTCCTATATTTGATTGAACTAAGAAGTACACTCCTCACGTGTGTTATTTTTTGTTTCATCAGCCTGTCTAATATTTGTCTGAAAAGTGGGCTTTGGGAATGGTTTTAGTGTTAGGTTAGCAGAGTGTCTGGGGGCCATAGGCTCAGGGGTTCCTCCAGTCTCTGTCAGACCAGTAAGTCTGTTTTTTTTTTTTTTTTTTTTTCCCCTGTTAATTTGAATTCTGTTCTGCATTTTCCTCCTCTTCTGTCTGGGACTGTCTGTTGTGATCCCTGTCAGAGTGGTCTATGGTGGAAGCTGGGCACCATCTAGTTCTTCTGGTCTCAGACTGGTAGAGACTCTGGTTCATGTGGTCTTTTAGTCCTATGGGCTAATATTTTCCTTGTGTCTGTACCAGACGAGATGGGACCAATAGATATATTTTAGATGGCTGCTCGCAAGGTTTTAAGACCCCAGACGCTGCTCACCAAAGTGGGATATAGAACGTTTTCTTTATGAACTATGTTATGCCAATTGACCTAGATGTCCCATGAGACTATGGCTCCCAGCCCCCAGCCCTAGCTAGTTGCTCCCTCAGAGTGTTTGAATGTGTCTAGGAAACTTCTATGCTTTTACTTTGGTGCAGTTGTGCTGACTTCCCCTATATTGTACATTGTCTTTCCCTCCCCCAAAGTTGACACTTGTCTACTACCTAGTTAGTGATTTCCTCTTCTCATCCTTCCCACCCTCGTAACTACCAAAGAATTTTTTTTTCTGTATATAAGCCTTTTCTTGATTTCTTATAATAGTGGTCTCATAGAATATTTGTCCTTTTGTGACTGACTTATTTCGCTCAGCATGCTGCCCTCCAGATTCATCCATGTTGTGAGTTCTTTTGCAGATTCATCGTTGTTTTTTATGGTTGCATACACACCATTGTGTGTATGTACCATAATTTGTTTATCCATTTGTCTGTTGGTAAGCATTTAGATTGTTTCCATCTTTTTGCTGTTGCAGTGAACATGGGTGTGCATATGTCTATTCATGTGTCAGCTCTTATTTCTCTAGGGTATATTCCTAGGAGTGAGATTGTTGGATCGTGTGGTATTTCTCTTTCTAGCTTTTTAAGGAAGCTCTGTATCATTTTCCAAAGTGGTTGTACCATTTTACATTCCACCAGCAGTGCATAAGAGCTCCAGTCTCCCGGCAACATTTCCAACATTTGTTATTTTGTGTTTTTTTGATGATTGCCCATATTGTCTGGATGACATGGTATCTCAGTGTGGTTTTGATTTGCATTTCTCTAATGGCTAATGATCTCAAGCATTTCCCCATGTGTTTGTTAGCCTCCTGAATGTCTTCTTTGGGGATGTATGTTTCATATCCTTTGCCCATTTTTTAACTGGATTATTTGTCTTTTTGTTGTTGAGGTATTGAAGTATTTTGTAGAGTTTAGAGATTAGACCCTTGTGGGATATGTCATAGCCCAAATTTTTTTCCCAGTCTGTAGGTTCTATTTTTACTCTTGGTGAAGTCTTTTGATGAGCATAAGTGTTTAATTTTTAGGTGCTCCCAGTTATCTAGTTTCTCTTCTGATGTTTGTGCATTGTTAATTATGGTTTGTATCCTATTTATGTATTAGGGCCCTGTGATGGTTAAGATTGTGTGTCACCTTGGCTGGGCCATGATTCTCAGTGTTTTAATGTAATTACTCCCATGATTGAATATACTGTGAGTAGCCAGTCAGATGAAAGGGAGTCTCCTTGGGAGTGTGCCTGCATCTGTATATAAGCAGATGTTCTGGCTTTTTGTTCCCTCTCTGGATCTTGCGGCTGCTTCCTGTTGTCTCATCTCCCGTTCTTGGGACTTGAGCTGTCAGCCTATCTGCCGAACCTGGGATTTGTTGATCTGCACAGCCTGTGAGCAGGAGCCCTGCTCTCTGACCTGCCGATCTTGTGCTTGCCAGCTTCTGCAGCTGCATGAGTTGGGAGAGGTCTCTACCCTGATCCACAGACTTGGGACGTTCTAGCCTCTACAGTCGCGTGAGCTGTCTCCTTGATATAATCTCTCTTTCTATATATATTTATACACTTTACTGGTTTTGCTTCTCTAGAGAACCCAGCCTAAGACAGGCCCCAAGCATTGTCCCTATTTTTTTCTTCCATGATCTTTATCATTTTAGATTTTATATTTAGGCCTTCAATCCATTTTGAGATAGTTTTTGTGTATGGCATGAGGTATGGGTCCTGTTTCATTTTTTTACAGATGGACATTCAGTTATGCCAGCACCATTTGTTAAAGACACTGTCTTTTCCCCATTTAGTGGACTTTGGCCCTTTGTCAAATTTCAACTTCTCAGAGATGGATGAATTTATGTCTGCATCAATTCTGTTCCATTGGTCTATGTGTTGTTGTACCAGTACTAGGCTGTTTTTACAACCGTTGCTGTATAGTAGGTTAAAAAATCAGGTAGTATGAGGTCTCTCACTTTGTTCTTCTTCTTAATGCTTTACTTATCCAAGGCCTCTTCCCTTTCCATATAAAGTTGGTGATTTGTTTCTCCACCGCATGAAAGAATGCTGTTGGAATTTGGATGGGGATTGCATTTTATCTGTATATCACTTTGGATAGAATTGACATTTTGACAATGTTGAGTCTTCCTATCCGTGAACATGGTATGTCTTTCCACTTACATAGGTCTCTTTTGTTTTCTTGCAGTAGCGTTTTGTAGTTTTCTTTGTATAAGTCTTTTATGTCCCTGGTTAGATTTATTCCTAAGTACTTTATCTTCTTGGGGGCTATTGTAAATGATATTGATTTGGTGATTTCCTTTTCAAAGTTTTCTTTGTTGATGTAGAGGAATCCAACTGATTTTTATATGTTAATCTTGCACCTGCTCCTTTGCTGAAGTCTTCTATTAGTTTTAGTAGCTTTTCTTGTGGATTCTTTGGGGGTTTTTGGTGTATAAGATCGTATCATCTGAAAATAGGGGTAGTTTTACCTCTTCCTTACCAATCTGGATGCCCTTTGTTTCTTTTTCTTGCCTTATTGCTCTGGCTAGACCCTCCATCACAATGTTGAATAAGAGTGGTGATAAAGGGCACCCTTTTCTAGTTCCTGTTCTCAAGAAGAATGCTTTCAGTCTCTCTTCATTTAGAATTATGTTGGCTGTTGGTTTGGTATAAATGCCCTTTATTACGTCAAGGAATTTCCCTTCTATTCCTATTTTGCTAAGAGTTTTTATCAGGAATTGGTGTTAGACTTAGTCAAATACCTTTTTTGCGTTGATTGAGATGATCCTGTGATTCTTTTATTTTATTTATGTGGTGGATTATGGGTATTGATTCCCTAATGTTGAACCTCTTTGCATACCTGGTATGAACCCACTTGGTCATCGTGTTATTTTTTTGATATGCTGCTGAACTCTATTGGCTAGAATTTTATTGAGAATTTTTGCTTCTACATTCTTGAGGAATTTTATTTTATTTTATTTTATTTTTTTGTGGTATCTTTGCCTGGCTTTGGTATCACAGTTATGCTGGCTTCATAAAATGAGTTTGGGAGTATTCTTTCCTTTTCTGTGCTCTGAAATAGCTTGAGTAGTACTGGTGTTAGCTCTTCTCTGAAAGTTTGATAGAATTCTCCAGTGAAGCTGTCTAGGCCAGGACTTTTTTTGGTCTGGAGTTTTGTTTTTTTTAATTACTTCTTTTGTTATGGGTCTGTTTAGTTTTTCTACCTTAGTTTGTGTTAGTTTAGGTAAGTAGTGTGTTTCTAGAAATTCGTCCATTTTCTCTAGGTTTTCAAATTTGTTGAAGTATAATTTTTCACAGTATTTTGTTATGATCCTTTTTATTTTAGTTGGGTCTGTTGTGATATCGGAGCCCTGGTGGCACAGTGGTTAAGAGCTATGGCTGATAACCAGAATGTCGCCAGTTGGAATCCACCAGCCACTCCTTGGAAACCCTGCGGGGCTGTTCTACTGTACCCTATAGTTGCTATGGGTCAGAATCAACTCGACGAGTTTTAGTTGTGATATCACCCATCTCATTTCTTATATGGGTTATTTACTTCCTCTCCTGTTTTTCTTTTGTCAGTTTGGCCGATGATTTGTCAATTTCGTTGTTCTTTTCAAAGAAGCAACTGTTGGTCTTGTTGATTCTTTTTCATTGTTTTTCGATTCACTATTTCGTTTATTTTTGCCCTAATCTTTATTATTTCCTTTTTTCTGGTGCCTGAGAACTTCTTTTGCTGCTGTCTCTTTGTTCTGGTTGTAGGGTTAATGTTTTGATTTTGGCCCTTTCTTCTTTTGGATGTTTGCATTTATTGCTATAAATTGATCTCTGAGCACTGCTTTTGCTGTGTTCCAAAGTATTTGGTAAAATGTGTTTTCATTCTTATTTGAGTGTATAAATTTTTTATTCCATCATTAATTTCTTCTGTTACCCAGTAGTTTTTAAGCAAAGTGTTGTTCAGTTTCCATGTACTTGATTTTTTTCCCCTTGCTGTTTCTATTACTGATTTCTACTTTTATGGCATTATGATCAGAAAAGATGCTTTGTATTATTTCACTGTTTTGTATTTTGTTAAGACTTGCTTTGTGGCCTAAAATGTGATCTAGTTTGGAGAATGTTCCATGTGCATTGGAAAAGAATGTATACTTTGTTGCTGTTGGGTGGAGTGTTCCGTATGTGTCTATGAGATCAAGTTGGTTGATTGTGGCATATAGGTCTTCTGTATCTTTATTGAGTTTCTTTCTAGACGTTCTGTCCTTCATTGAAAGTGGTATGTTGAAGATTCCTACTATTATTGTGGAACTGTCTATTTCTCTTTTCAAAGCTCTTAGAGTTTGCTTTGTGTATTTTGGAGCTCTGTCATTGGGTGTGTATATATTTATTGTGGTTGTGTTCTCCTGGTGAATTGATCTTTTAATCATTATATAGTGTCCTAGCTTATCTTTTCTGCTAGATTTTGCTTTAAAGTCTATTTTATCTGAGATTAATACTGCCACTCCTGCTCTTTTTTGGTTATTGTTTGCTTGATGTATTTTTTTCCCATCCTTTGAGTTTTAGTTTATGTCGTCGTGTCTAAGGTGTGTCTTTTGTAGACAGCATATACGTGGATTGTGTTTTTTTATCCACTCTGCCACTCTGTCTCTTTATTGATGCATTTAGGCCATTTACATTCAGTGTAATTATTGATAGGTATGAGTTTACTGCTGTCATTTTGATTTTTTTTTTTGTCATGTTGATGGAATCTTTGTTCTTAATTTTCTGTGCTGAGCTCTTTTTGTTTATGGATTTTCGTTTCATCTCTTTCAGTATTGTTGATTTTTTGTTTGCTAAGTCTTTATGTTTTCTCCTTTTTTATTGTGATGGGTAGATTTGTTAGCTTCCTTTGTGATTACCTTGAAGTTTATCTTTGTTTCTCTAAGTTTAAACCAGTCTTTTATTTCTTGATGTTGCCTTGACTTCCTCTCCATATGGAAGTTCTATGACTACACCATTTATTCCTTCTCTTTTGTTTTGACATTGTCATTGTTTACATATTGACATCTCTGGTTCCCTATTTTCAGTCTTTTAGCTTTGTTTTGTTTTTGTGAATTCTCTATCTGGGTTGGTACCTGGTTGATTTGTCCTGTGTCCTAGTCTTGGATTGTTGTCTGATGTTGTTGGTTTGTTAACCAGAGGACTCCATGTAATATTTCTTCTAATTTTGGTGTGGTTTTTACAAATTCCCTTAATTTCTGTTTATCTGGAAATGACCTAATTTTGCCATCATATTTGAGAGACAATTTTGCTGGATATATAATTCTTGGCTGTCAGTTTTTTTCCTTCAGGGTTTTATATGTGTCATCCCATTGCCTTCTTGTCTACATTACTTCTGCTGAGTAATCAGAGCTTAGTCTTATTGGTTCTCCTTTGTAGGTGACTATTCGTTATCCCTAGCTGCTCTCAGGATTATTTCTTTGTCTTTGGTTTTGACAAGTTTGATTAAGACATGTCTTGGTGACTTTCTTTGAGGTCCTGTATAGGGTTCTTTGAGCTTCTGGATAGATATCTTGTTCTCTTTCATGATAGTAGGGAATTTTTCTGCCAGCATATCGTCAATAATTCTGTGTTTTCCGTTATCCTCCTCCCCCCCCCCCCCCCCC
>NW_004444051.1:2541703-2556328 GCF_000243295.1 Trichechus manatus latirostris
TCCCACATAATTCTTAGGCTTTCTTCACTTTTTTATTTTTCATTCTTTTTTTTTTTTCTCAAACTGATTGGTGTCAAGGGATTTATCTTCATTCTCAAGGGATTTATCTTCATTCTCACTAATTCTGACTTCCTTTGTCTCAGTTCTGCTCCTGTGACTTCTTATTGAGTTGTCTAATTCTGAAATTTTATTGTTAATCTTTTGGATTTCTGGTTGCTGTTTTTGTATCGTTTCTAGTAGCCTGTTTTTTTCTGTCATTTTGTCCTTGTATTGTTTTCTTGAATTCCTCTATTGCTTTGTCTGTGTATTCCTTGGTTTGCTCTGTGTTTTGCCTGTCTCCTTCTTCATCTCTTTGAGAGCTCTTTATATTAGTCTTCTGAATTCTTTATCAGATAGTTCCATTGCCATATGTTCCTCTGGAAGATTTTCTAGTTCTATATCCTGGTCACCTGCTGGAGCCATCTTATCCTGCTACTTTATGTGATTTGATATTGACTGTTGTCTCTGAGGCATCGAGAAGTTATTATATTTGTTTATTTATTTATTGTATTTTTATTATTTCATCCTGTATTTTTGTTTTATTTTGATATGTTCTAATAGGCTGAGCATGTGTGCTGCTCTGGTTTTGGCGTCATTGAAGTTCTCACCTTCTCTGTGTGATCAGAGCAGCTGCTAGGTGTGTGAGCCTGGGACTCTGTTCACTGTTCTGGTGGGGCTGCTGAAGATGTAGGCAAAGATTTTTGGTGAGGTGATGAATCTGTCCTGTTGGTCACCTGGCCAAGCGTGCAGGGGGTGTTCTCTCTGGTCATTGGGTGTTGGTGTACGCTCTTCCACTTACCAGTTGGTCAGGGTGCACGTGCCCAGGTCGTTGGTAACCGAGTGTGTGGTGTGGAGACTCTCACTTACAGTCCTGGGCAGACAGGGCTACGTGGCAGTGTTCAGAGCAGGCAGAGGTCTCTAGGTGCCTTGGGGAGTGATGGGGGGGCAAGGTGGGGGGCTGTTGGCTGCCCCTGGGTGCCTGAATGGAGGGCGTGCCCCTGTCTGCTAGAGCGCGTAGTGGGGTGGGGGGTAGTGCAGCAGGTCCTTGGGCACCTGGTGCTGCCGGCTGGAGGGATTGGGAGGCACCACCAATTATCAGGCCCCTGTCATGGGTGGCTAGATGCAGTGGGTGGTACTGCCGAGCCTTAGGCCCAGGTGTGGGTGGGTAAGGCCCCTTCTTAGGGGGTGGGGTGGTGTTCACTGTCACAAATCTGCAGCTCCTGCTTGGCTGCTGCATGTGAAAATGGGCTTCATGTGGATGCCCTGCCTATTTTGTCCTAATGAGGGCCCATGGTATTGAATCGGCCACAAGGCACTTGGGCAGGGGTGAAGGGCAAGGGTAAAGGGTGCTGTAAGCCTGTGGACCTCCAGTGCCAGTGGCTGGACAAAGGAGTGGGAGACTTAGGGCCCGGCTAAGAGGATGTGACATTGTTGAATATGTAGGGACTGGTGTTGGAGCAGGGCGGGGGATGGATGAGGAGATGAGAGTACTCCTCCGCAGTGGAGCTCTGGTGGGGGAAAGGGTTATGGTACGTGCATGGTGGTTTGGGAGCTTGCATTTAACTTTCATAGGTCTGGGGTTGCTTCTGTTTGTTTCTGGAGGTGCGTGGAGATTTGCTGCTACTTGGCTGTACCAGAAGGGAGGGGTTTTGGCTTGAGATGTTGCTGCTTACCCCAACCTTTGTGCACTGTGTAGATTCAGCCAGCAGGACACTGGCGATTCCACAATCCATAATTCCCTATTTCTGCTGTTTTTGAATTGTCTCTCCTTCCACCTAATGCTCAGTTTGACTCTTCAGCTTTGTCTTTGATGGTTAGAATTCCTAGATTGTTATATATATCTAATTCACTTGTCTTTTTGGGGTCTTTGTTGTAAAAGGGACGACACGAAGTGTCTAACTATTCCGCCATCTTGGCCCCACTTAGATGGTTGATTTCTTGCTACTAAGAAACATTTGAAGGCTGTATTGTGAGGAGGACAGATGGGAAAGGGCTGTTCCACAAAATTCTCTACAAACTCTTACAACCCCTTTTGGTTCCATTGGTGGCATTTCTCAACTATCTTGGGAAAGTCTGGCTCTGCTCCTACTGTCTCTGGCAGTTAGGTTTGATCAGTAGTCAGGCCTTTCTTAGCAGCTGCTGAGTGTAGGTGGCACTTTTTTATGTCAAGGTCTACCTGGCAATAACAACTTCAAGAGGGCAGAAAAACATATGGGTCAGGCTCCTCTTCTACTAAAATCCTTTGGGGACTATCCCACTTGGCCTTCCTTCTGCATTTTTCCTTTGATTGCTGCCATATTGTGTTATGAAAATGGTTCTGTTTTGATTATTACAATGTTTTTCTCTCCTCACCTGAATTTATTATTATTTAAAAATGTTGATAACCTAAATATTCTCTGAAGATAATCATAGATTGTATGATGACTTCTTTTGCTCTCTAAATGTGTAAAATAATCCCTTGAGGCCCTTTTCTTTGTCAAAAACCAGATTTTTTTTTTTTTTTTTTTCCAGCAGTGGGTATCCTGGTACAGTGGAGAGAGCCTTGGGTGGGACCAAGATCAAGCTGACTCTTTTTGTGCAGCCTCTAGCAAGACCTTGTACAAGGATTTTAGGCAGAGTGCAAGTTGTCCAACTTTCATAGCTCACCTGTCAAACCCTTAATCCAAAAGGAGTTGTGAAGGACTCAGAGATCTGCAAAAATCATATTAGGAAACATGTTAAGGTTTTATTCAAATGTTATTGTCTTTCTTTAATTTACTTGGGCTAATGGGCTATGAAGTATATTACAGTTACTCAGTGCTTTTTATTTCATTTCATTTGTTCAGTAACTGTTGACTGCACATTGGCTGTGTGCAGGCGTTCTGCTAGATGCTGGAGCTATGACTGTGAACCAGACCAGCATAGTGCCTGATTTCACAGAATTCATAGAACAGTGTGGCCAGCAACAAGAAATCATGGCACAAATGGTTAAGTGCTGGACTACCAACTGAAAGGTTGGTGGTTCAGCACACCCAGAAGTGCTTCAGAAGTAAGGCCTGGTGATCTGCTTCCAAAAGGTCACAGCCTTGAAAACCCTATGGACCAGTTCTACTTTGCACACATGGGGTTGCCATGAGTTGTAATTGACTTGACAGCAACTAATAACAACAGCACAGATGAGTGTGTGATAATGGTTGTGGCAGATGCAGGGCAGAGCTGTGAAAGTCCCTCACTCAGGCCATGGGGGTTAGGACAACTTCCCAGAGTAAACTGCATGCAGCTTGGCATAAGTGAATAAGACTGTATAAGACAATAGGGGCAAGAGGATGATTGTTCCAGCTGGAGGGAATGGCATTTATGAAGGTCCAGAGATGGGAGAAAGGCAGTTGCTTCAGACCTGAACAATATCACTGGAACATGAGGCTGGGGGTGGTTATGGTGAGGAAAGTGGTGAAGGATGAAGCTAATGGTAAAGGCAGGGGCCATATTGTGCTGGGCCTTCTAAGTCATGTTAAAGATTTTATATTTCTAAGAGCAATAGGAACATATTTTGTGTTTTAAACAGAGCAATGACATGATCAGATTTATTCTTTAGAAAGATCACTGTGGACTGCTATGTGGAAATTGGGAAGTGGTGAGACTGGGTGGAGGAAGACCTCCTGGAGAGGATAGGGGTAGAGGTAGGGGCGCTGTGAAGTGGAGAGAAGTGATGGATTTGAGAGGTGGTAGGTGGTGCAGTTAACGCATTCGGCTGCTAACTGAAAGACTGGAGGTTCGAGTCCACCTAGAGGTACCTTGGAAGAAAGGTGTAGAAATCTACTTCTGAAAAATCAGCCATTGGAAACCCTGTGGAGCACAATTCTACTCTGACACACACAGGATCACCATGAGTCATAGTTGACTTGAAACCAACTTTTCTTTTTTTTTTTTTAGGTACTTTAGACTCTTGGATAACTTCCTTAGCAATGGTGTGCTGGCCAGATGACTCAGCAGGATGTAGAAATGTTGGGAATCCAAATGACCTTTTTCAACCTCCTGCAGTGCCACTTCTGAGTTCTGAACCAGTAATTTAGAGCTGAGTGAGATGTAATAAAATCACCAAGATGAATTCCAGGGAGTATCTGACTGTGTAAGATTTTCTTAGTTGTGCAGGCAGCATGCTAATTGCCAAGTTCCTTCTTCTCTGAGCTGTGTGATGCTAAAGATGAGAATAATTTATTCATATGAAATGCTAAAGATGAGAATAATTTATTCATATGAAAACATATGCAAGTGCTTCAGAATCATCAGGTTTCTTATAAGTTTATTGCCTCTTAGTTCATTCTCTTCTGTGCAGAAGGGACAAAAAGGACTTCATACAGCCAGAGTTAATACTCCTGGAGGCAGTGGTGCTTTAATGATAGAATTCTTGCCTTCCATGTGGGAGACCTTGGTTTGATTCCCAGCCAATGCACCTCATGCACAGCCACCACCTGTCTGTCAGTGGAGGCTTGTATGTTGCTATGATGCTGAACAGGTTTTAGTGGAGCTTTCAGACAAGGATGAACTAGAAAGAAAGAACTAGAGGTCTGCTTCTGAGAATCAGCCAGTGAAAGCCCTATGGATCTCAGTGGTCACCCCATTGCACATGGGGTCGCCATGAGTCCAGGGGGCCAACTCGACGGCAGCTAACAACACAATAAGGCTGCTACTGTGGGGCTCCTTGGGTATTTGGTGTTCACTAATACCTCCTGATTTTTATGTTACTGATTGTCAGATGGCCCATTAAAATGTTTCCCTCCTCTTCCATCCCCTCCTTCATGGTTTCCAATGGTGAAAGATAGCCGCTCAGTGAATATGAGCAGCCTCATTGCAAAGGGAGGAACTAAACTGATCCAACTGACAGGAGCTTCCCCTTGAGAACTGGCTTCCCACAGAAGGGAAAAAAATGACAAAAGGTGACAACTTGTTGTCCACCTGTAGTTTAATCAAGGGAGTTGGTAGCCTACAGTGCTGGCATGAACCCTGAGAGCAGAGCAGAGAGACCAGAGGAGGCTATAATCTGTAGCCACAGGCTATGGATCTTTGCCTCTTTTCTAGCACCTGGCAACCACAGGGTGGCAGTTGCTCACCCATGTGGCGGAGCGAGTGCCACACCAGAGCAGGGAATATTTCGCTTTTTTCTTTATGATCAGTAATCAAAGATCCCAAGTGCCACTTGGGGAAAACTGCCTTTCAGCCATGGGCTCAAGGATCTGGCTCCTGAACCATGAAATTAGATGCCTACCTCACCTTCCTGCCTCTGCTGAATTCCTGCTTATAGAAATGCAGCTTATCTATTTTTGGTCAACTGCGTTTTTGCTCTACTGTATTGACTTTGTAGAAGTTTCTGGGTGGTACAAATGGTTAATGCACTTGGTTGCTAACAGAAAGGTTGGCGGGTTGAGTCTACCCAGAGGCACCTCGGAAGAAAGGCCTGGCAATCTACTTCTGAAAAATCAGCCACTTGAAAACCTTATGGAGCACGGTTCTGCCTACACATGGGATAACCATGTGTTGGAATCCACTCAACGGCAACTGGTTTAACGGTATTAACTTTCTGGATACAGAACCTAAGTTGCCCATTTGGAAAAACCTCTCCTGTTCCTCCCTAGTTTGTGTTTGCGTCCTGGACTTTGGTTCAGGTCTGTTCTTGTAACTATGACTGCTAACCTCTTGGCACATGTCTTGCTCACATTCAACATTATTCTCTGCTAGATATGTGTCTAAGGAGTCCTGGTGGCACAGTGGTTAAGCGCTTGGCTGTTAACTGAAGGATTGGCGGTTCACACCCACTAGCTGCTCCATGGGAGAAAGATTTGGCAGTCTGCTTTCATAAGGATTGTTGTTGTTGTTATTAGGTACTGTCATGGATTGAGTTGTGCCTTCCAAAAATATCTGTCAGCTTGGCTGGATCATGATTCCCAGTGTTGTATGATTGTGTAATCTGATGTGATTTCCTTATGTGTTGTAAACTCTATCACTATGATGAGATTATATGTGATCTCCTTATGTGTTGTAAATTTTATCACTGTGATGAAGTTATGCTGATGAGGTTGACAAGATTAGATAGTGTCTTAATGCAATCTCTTTTGGGATATAAAAGAGAGAAGCGAGCAGAGACACATGGGAACCTCATACCACCGAGAAAATAGTGCCGGGAGTGGAGTGTGTCCTTTGGACCTGAGGTTCCTGTGCTGAGATGCTCCCAGACCAAAGGAAGATTGACGACATGGACATTCCTCCAGAGCCGACAGAGAAAGCATTCCCCTGGAACTGACGCCCTGAATTTGGACTTGCAGCCTACTGGACTATGAGAGAATAAATTTCTCTTCGTTAACATCCATCCACTTGTGGTATCTCTGTTAGAGCAGCACTAGATGACTAAGACAGGTACCACTGAGATGGTTCCAACTCATAGCAACCCTGTGTACAACAGAACAAAACACTGCCCAGTCCCATGCCATCCTCACAATCGTTGCTATGTTTGAGCCCATTGTTGCAGCCACTGTGTCAGTCCATCTCATTGAGGGTCTTCTTCTTCTTCACTGACCCTCTACTTTACCAAGCATGATGTCATTCTCTAGGGATTGGTCCCTCCTGATAACATGTCCATAGTATGTGAGACAAAGTCTGACCCTCCTTATTTCTAATGAGCATTCTGGCTGTACGTCTTTCAAGACAGATTTATTCGTTCTTCTGGCAGCCCGTGGTATATTCAGTATTCTTCGCCAGCACCATAATTCAAAGGCATCAGTTCTTCTTCAGTCGTCCAGCGTTTGCATGCATATGGGGTGATTGAAAATACCATGGTTTGAGTTAGGCACATAGCATCCTTCAGTATTGAAACTCGAGGCTTGAATTTTTTCTTCAGTTCTTTCAGCTTGAGAAATGTTGAACATGTTCTTCCTTTGTGGTTTTCTAACACAAAGTCTTTGCACACTTCATTATAATACTTTGTCTTCTCGAGCTACCCTTTGAAACCTTCTGTTTAGCCCTTTTACTTCATTATTTCTTTTGTTCTCTTTAGCTACTCTGTGTTCAAGAGCAAGATTCAGAGTCTCTTCTGACATCCATTTTGGTCTTTTCTTTCTTTCCTGTCTTTTTAATGACCGTTTGCTTTTTTCATGTATGATGTCCTTGATGTCGGAGCCCTGGTGGGACAGTGGTTAAGAGCTATGGCTGCTAACCAAAAGATCAACAGTTTGAATCCACAAGCTGCTCCTCAGAAACCCTATGGGACAGTTCTACTCTGTCCTATAGGGTCGCTATGAGTTGGTATTGACTCAGTGGCAGTGGGTTTGGTTTTGGTTTTTTTTGGTCTTTGATATCATCCCATAACTCATCTCATCTTTGGTCATTAGTGTTCAGTGCATCAAATACATTTTTGAGATGGTATCTAAATTCAGATGAGATATATTCAAAGTCATACTTTGGCTCTCATGGATTAGTTTTAATTTTCTTCAGGTTCAGCTTGAACTTGCATATGAGCATTGATGGTCTGTTCTGCAGTTGGCCCTTGGCCTTGTTCTGACTGATGATATTGAGCTTCTCCGTTGTCTCTTTCCACAGATAAAGTCAATTTGATTCCTGTGTATTCCTTCTGGCGAGGTCCATGTCTATAGTTGCCATTTATGTTGTTGATAAAACATATTTGCAGTTTATCAAGTGATGATTATCAGGTGATGGTCCATAAAGATTACAGCTTTGGAAACTGTGGGGTAGTTCTACTCTGTCCTTTAGGGTTGCTATGATTTGTATTTGACTTGATGGCAACAGGTTTGGTTTGTTTTTATTTTTATTTTTTAGATGTATATCTACCACTACCTGTCTGTCAGTTTGTCATACTGTGGTGGCTTGCATATTGCTATGATGCTGGAAACTATGCCACAAGTATTTCAAATACCAGTGGGGTCACCTATGATGGGCAGGTTTCAGCAGAACTTCCAGACTAAGACAGACTAGGAACAAAGGCCTAGTGATGTACTTCTGAAAATGAGCCAATGAAAACCCTATGAATCACAGAGAATATTGTCTGATATAGCGCTAGAAGATGAATCCCCTAAGTTGGAAGGCACTTAGAATGCACAGTGGCAGTAACAGTGGACTCAAGCATGTGGCATCATGAAGATGCCACAGGGCTGGGCAGAATTTCATTCTTTCGTACGTGGGGTTTCCATGAATCAGAGCTGACTCAAAGGCAACTACCAACATTTTTGCCCTACTATATTGACTTTCTGGATATAGATGCTTATTTACCCACTTGTGAAACCCTTCTCTCCTATTCCTTCTTGACTTGTGCTCACCTCCTAGACTTTGGTCAGATTTATTGTTGTAGCACAAATCAAATACTTGATTAATCTAAATATGACTATTATAATGATCAAGATAATTAGACCAGTTTGTAATATAGAGCGAAATCAAGAACTAACACTATCAGATAACCAGCTAAAAATATCAAGAAAACGGAGCTCTGCATAGGAGGTATTGATTGAAGCCAAGCAGCTGTTTGTTGGACTTGTCTAAGGTCTTTTTCCATTTTTCCTGAGTATTTACCAAAGTGCAACAAGAAATAAAGGCAACTGTGGAAACTTCTCTTTGTTCAGCTAGAACTAAATTAAGGGCAATTATATTGTCTAATACAACTTCAGTAAGAGAGTTTAAAGATTTTTGTTGGGTTTCTATGCTATCAGCAACTTCATTAGTTATTTGCAATATAGTAGCAGATAAGTTGTGAATTGATTTTTCGAGTTCAGGGATACCATAAACTGGTAAGAGTGCTGAAGGAACATCCATCTGTCTCCAGATCTCTCTACCATGCAGTTAAAAACAGATGAAATCACATGTTAAACAATCTTCAGGTCAGTATACCAAGGTGATAAAATAAGGTTATCTCAAAAGTGATTAGTATTAAACAAAGCCTAGTAATTACAAAAACTTGCATAACTCAACAATTACAGAGTACGTTTCCTCAGTCATTTGCATGGGAAAATAAGATGTTAAAATGGGATAATACTACAAGTGTGTAATAAAGTAATTAACATAAGAATAGCTACAGTTATGAAGCAAAGTCCAAAGAACTCAATAGATGGCATGAAGCCTTACTCCATGATCTTAGGACTAGCTGTCTTCCTCTGATGTCATCTCTTTCCGGCCACAGGGGCATTTTAAAGGGATGTTTACCTCTCTAGAGGTCTGACTAGTTCACACTGGTATCTTATCCTTTTTTTTTTAGCTGTGACGAATCCAAGGCTTGACTGCTTTTAGTTTGGCAGCACATAGATTGGTGAAGACAACTAGGTATGGCCCCTATCAGTGAGGATCTAAGAGGTCTTTTAATTGATGTATTTTCTAATATATATTTCTATTGGACAAATATATTTAATAAGTCAACATTTATTTGAACTGATCACTGTTATAAACCTGTAATAACATAGGGCTTTTGGTCCACCTCATTTAACCATCTTTGAAGACTATTAATGTGTTGCTATTTTAATAGAAAGTATATCACCCATGTAAAATTTTGCAGTGAAAGATTCATCAGTTTTTTTTCCATCTTATGAATAAATCCACCAAAATTGATTTAATATTGTAAAATTTTCAAAACATTTCATTGTTTCTTTTCAAACTCACTATTTGCAGGTATTATAAACCAAGGCAAATAAAGTTCACTTCCCTTCAAGCCTTCTACAACTTACTATATACCCTCAAGTTTAGCTTTTATGATTTTTCATATTCTGGTATAACCAGACTTTCTACTTTAAGATATAACTTTCTTTTTCTCTCTTAAAAAAAAACAAAAAACAAAAAAACACTTGTTACCAGTCACTTTTCTTCTCTCTTGCTTTTCAGAACATGCTATAACTTTCAATTTAGTTGTTTAAAACTTATTTGCAGGTGAAAATGTAAAAATGTTCATTTTCCTTAAAGTGAAAGACCTGATGGGAATTACAAAAGTATTGCAAAGCCAAATAAAAATCATTTAAGAAGACACTTTAGGTGAAAACACTTCTAAATATAATGATTAACCTTGTTTTTAAAGAGCTTTAGATAACATATAATAATTTTAATGATAATATTAAATAATCAGAATATACTAAGATTATTAAGTCTCTAAACATTTGAATAGTAATAAAAACGTCATGGGTAAATGATGTGAATTCCCTAGTTAAAACTATCAGCCTAAATGATGCTAGATTTAAAGGAAACAAAGCTGTGATTAAGTTAGCAATTGAAATAATAAAATTATGACATAATATTGTGTGCTTGATGTTTAATATCAGGCAAACATTACTGACATATAAATTGTAAGTTAAAGAAAATTTGGTACTTCTCCAGATTTGACAATATGTTTCATGTAATTCCTAACATATTAAATAAACCATTTTAGCATTTTAAAAAATAAACAGAAACAAATCTTCTGTGGATTTCCATAATATTGTTGTCAGGAATTTATTATAGGCCACTGAGAAACATATCTGAGTTATTTAACTAAAGATCGTAAAGGTAAAAACCTTAGCTTTTTCCAAATCCAAGTGACTCAGTTTCTTAGTCAAGGGCGTGAAAGTTAACATAAATTTAGAGACATAAAACTTTTGCCTCCTAGACAGATTACACAGAAAAAGTAACTGTTTATATTATAGGTGAAAACAATAAATGGTAAACCAAGGAAAGGAGACTATCAAGATTGAGCAAACTTTGTTAAGATTTTAACATATTTCATAGCTTTTCAGACTCAGGAATTTATTCTGCTGAATTCTTGCCTTCGAGATAAAATTGTATAAAGAATAAACTTAACTCTTCAACCTAGTAATTAAAGAAAATTTTGCTATTTTAACAGTGAGAAACTCCATTCTTTGCTATTTGACATTAGATCTTTTAAAAATTCTCATAAATTAACCTGTCAAACTTTTAGCTGTAGTAAATAAGAACTTTGACTATACTAAATAAATTCCCCTTTAATAAACCTTTTAAATTTCTTGTCTTTGTTATGTATGTCTTATAGTACAACTCTTTAAGTTGCAAAGATGAACACACTCATTACCAAACCTACATATATATCTACATATATATATGTATATCCTTTCTCTGTGACATAAGAAGTAAGAGCCTATGAACTTCAATTATAATGACTATTTAATATCATTTAATATCAGTAAGTCACTTAGAAATCTTGGAAATTAATTTAAGCCTATATACTACAAAACATAATTACTGTTGAAGTAAAGTTTGTTTAGTCTATATTTTTATTCAAATTTTTATGGTTTCTTATAGTTTCTCAATCTAACCTTAGATTTGTCCTTTTTTTTTAAACATTGGCGATCCACCTAATTTCTGGTAACTATATTAAGATAGTATTTTTCTTATTTTAGACTTCATCAATGTGTATATTATTTACCTTACCTTCTTTTGTCTCAAAAGGGCCTTCACTTGGGTGGCAGGGGTCTTTTAAAAACCTTCTCTGGAGCAGTGTGGGTCTCAGAAACTCATTATTAAAAAAAGAATTGGTTAATCTTAATTTATTTACATATGTTTAAGTTGGCCTAGGTTTTAAAAGACAAGAAATAAATTCTTTCCTTCTACTTTTTATTCTTAGTAAGCTGTTGTGCAGTGAATTTCTTAATAAGGCCCTTCTAACCATAGTCTTGTAACACCCACCAAATGACTGGGTGGGACTATGCAAATGAGGTGCATGTGGCCCACCAACGGGATTGGATAGCTTGCTAATAATGCAAATAGGGTGTATGGCACCCATGGGGGGGTGGAACGATTCAAATAAGGTATATGGAACTCTATGGAGGGGATTAGTCAGTTTTGCCATCCTGCTATGCTGAAAATGCGCCATCCCAGAGGTGGACAGGAGGGATCTGACTACCATCAAGAAGAGGAGATGGGAGTGGAGTGTGTCTTTTGGACTCAAGATCCCTGCACCAGGAGCTTCCTAGACCCAGGAGACAGACAGCTGTAACACTGGAGATGGTGAGATATGGTGAGAAGTAGCAGCAGAGAAACAGCAACAGCAGAGGCAACAGAACCAGGGGACTGGCAGGAGATGGCATGATAGGCTTGCCAACCCACAGAGCAAGAACTAAGTACCTTCAGGCCGGAGGCTTACTGGCCGAGTGGGATGCCTCTGGGCACTTAGCAGAGCTAGGCTCGCAGACCCACGGAGTGAGAGAGCTGAATGCCTTCTGGCTGAGACCTACTGGCAGAGTGGGGTGCCCTGGGCACTTATTGGCAGAGGTAAAGAGCTTTGTAACACTTGCCTGAGTAGGGCAGAGGATGTGCTGAAGGGCCAGGGCCAGAGAGAGGCCTGCCTGCAGGCATGGCTGAGAAGAAGCTGTCCTGACGGAAGAACTGTATCCTGAATCACTTCTGATCCTGAATTGTAACCTGTTACTCCCCTAATAATCCCTGTAATTGTAAATATTGTCTGTGCGTCCTGTGTGGCCATTACAAGGAATTATCAAAGCCAGCAGAGAAGTAGAGAGTGCCATGCGAAGGATGGTTGGTGTCAGAATTGGTAAAAAGGTTGGAAGGCAGAGACATGTCTGACCTCTGCCTCATGGAAATCAACCTTGGGCCATTGATCTTGAGTCTTCTACCACCTTGTGAAATTAGAGGAGGTCAGATGCCCCCGCCACAACATTTTTACATAAGCAGTTTAGCCTTTTCCCATGTTCCAATTTTTTTTCTGTTTGAGCTAATTATTTTTTAAAAGTCTTTCTAAAGTTAATTCATGAAAATTAGAGTCATCAATAAACAAATTGGGGAAATCTTCTTCCTTATTCATCTTAAAGACAAAAGTAATTTGAGAAGTATCTTGTGTTTAGCTGTTTTGTTTGCAAGATTGTTTACCTTCATTTCCTCAGTCTTAATTATTTCTTAAAGTCAGAAGATCTGGGCAAAGTTGGCAAAGCCCTCAGTCTTACGTGGAGCCATGCTTCCATCATTTCAAGTGCAAGCAGCATGGGTTCAGCTTGGTTGCATGGTAACACAGAGGTGGTACTTCTTACTTTAATTTCCTTATTTCTTCTTACTATTGCAGCTATGACTTTGTTGATGTTTGGTTATCTTGACAGGGATAGTTATCAGCACGTTCTAGAGGGAGCCTCTAAGGCCTCTTCAAGGTTGCTCAACACAAGCCTGCCTTGAAGGCCTTTTAACTTTATCTTGCTTTGCACTGGGTATTCTCAGTCCTGGGGACTCAGAAAGCTGTTACATAGGAGCCTAAATTTCCTAGTCCCGTGAGCTTTCCATTTCTTGTCATTTTAGAACTAATAAAAATTACTTCTTTTCTTTAAATAAAGCAAATTTCATATAAAATCTAGGTGAAGGTTACTTAGAAAGTTTTACTTTCAACGTTAACATAAACCCTTTGTCAGAATGAATTCATTGTCATTAATTCCTGGGAATGTTAAGACTAGTTAATTAATGTAAGCACTTATTTATCATTAAACCAATCAAAGTAAGTTCTTTGAAGAAATGTTGTAATCTAATGTAATCATACCATCCAGAGGTAGGAAATTATCATATTTTCATAAACTTATCTTTTGCATGCTTTATAGGATCCCTTAGAGGAGGACTTTAGAATAATTTGTCCCTTTTTAAGGCTTTGTTATACCAATTAATCTATCCTTTCAGTGCACTTGTCAAATAAACTGATTTATATTAAGGTTTCTCAGAGTAGCTACTAGAAGGTCAGATGCAAGAAGCAGTTTTTCTTGGAAGGGAAAAGAACTGAGGTTTTAGATAGCTTCAACCTGATAAGAGATAGGAACTCAGACACAACATTCTGGACTTAGAAGCAAGCTCTTAGAACAAAACAGAAAAAAAAAAAACCACATAAATTCACTGGTCTGTGAAGTCAGCTCAAACACCAAGCTTATACAGTACCACACAAGACAAACACATGCAACATTCCTTCTGAATCTAATTTATTTTGGCAGCTAGAGACCTAGTCTCTTATTTTAAATTACTAGTCCCTCAAAAAAGGTGATCCAACCAAATGTGGAAATTACTGAACAATATCATTAATATCACATGTAAGTAAAATTTTGCTGATGATCATTCAAAGCAGCTACAGCAGTACATTGACAGGGAACTGCCAGATTTAGAAGAGGACGTGGAACCAGGGATATCATTGCTGATGTCAGATGGATCCTGGCTGAAAGCAGGGAATACCAGTGTTTTATTGACTCTGCAAAGGCATTTGACCATGTGGATCATAACAAATTATGAATAAGATTGCGAAGAATGGGAATTCCAGAACAATTGTGCTCATGAGGAACCGGTACATAAGTCAAAAGGCAGTCGTTCGAACAGAACAAGGGGATACTGTGTGATTTAAATTCGGGAAAGGTGTGTGTAAGGGTTGTATCCTTTCATCATACTTGTTCAATCTGTATGCTGAGCAAATAATCTGAGAAGCTGGACTATATGAAGAAGAACATGGCATCAGGATTGGAGGAAGACTCATTAACAGCCTGTGTTGTGCAAATGACACAACCTTGCTTGCTGAAAGTGAAGAGGACTTGAAGCACTTACTGATGAAGATCAAAGACCACAGCCTTCAGTATGGATTACACC
>NW_004444051.1:2556428-2580600 GCF_000243295.1 Trichechus manatus latirostris
CTTGAAGCACTTACTGATGAAGATCAAAGACCACAGCCTTCAGTATGGATTACACCTCAACATAAACAAAACAAAAATCCTCACAACTGGACCTGATAAGCAACATCATGATAAAGGGAAAAAAGGTTGAAGTTGTCAAGGATTTCGTTTTACTTGGATCTACAGTCAAGGTCCATGGAAGCAGTCAAGAACTCAACGCATTGCATCACAAAGTGCTGCAAAAGACGTCTTTAAGGTGTTAAAAAGCAGAGACTAAAGTATGCCTGACCCAAGCTGTGATGTTTTCAAATGCATCATATGCATGTGAAAGTTGGACAATGAATAACGAAGACCAAAGAATTGACACCTTTTAATTGTGGTGTTGGTGAAGCATATTGAATATACCAGGGACTGCCAGAATAACGAACAAATCTGTCTTGGAAGAAGTACGACCAGAATGCTTCTTAGAAGCAAGGATGGCGAGACTATGTCTCACATACTTTGTACATGTTATCAGGAGGGATCAGTCCCTGGAGAAGGACATCATGCTTGGTAAAGTAGAGGGTCGGTGAAAATGAGGAAGACCCTCAACAAAATGGATTGACACAGTGGCTGCAACAGTGGGCTCAAGCATAGCAACAATTGTGAGGATGGACAGGACCGGGCAGTATTTCGTTCTGTTGTACATGAGGTCGCTGTGAGTTGGAACTGACTCAGTAGCACCTAACAAGAAGTGTCTCTAATTGGAAACTACTTAAAAGTGGCTACGGATTTAACTGTTGTTGGGGAACTCAAAAATCCAAACACAAATAATCAAAATAAGCATCCCATTAAGGCTGTTTAACTTTAGAGCCTTTTTTTTTTAGTTTGCTGCAGAAAAGTTAACTTGGAAAGATCAAAAGATCCCTAAAGTAGCCACCCAAATTGTCTCTGGTCAAATGATGCCAGCTAGAAAAGCTTGAGCATGTTACAGGACCAAAGTGCTCATTCACAAAATCGGTCAGGAGCTGCTCATCTCCCCCTGTAAATTGGCATTACCCATTACTTGCAAGTAAAACTGAAACTACATACAACACCAAATCCAGCAATAAAACTCGGAGAACTGTGACACAAGAGTAGAGCTTGGATCTAGGATGTTATTTACTTTAGGTGACCTCTGAGAGAGTATGGAGATGGAGAGCTGCAAGGGGGCTTGGCAGGTACTGAAAGCTCAAGTCCTTGGAGTCTTGGGGGCCGCCTGCAGACAATGCATCTTCGGATCCCACGTATCCGACACCAAAAATGTCAGAGCAGGACTGGAGTCTCTGTTAAAATTAAGAGTTTTACTGAAGGAATAGAAGTGATTTGAATCAGGGAAACGCAAAGCCTACAAAGAGAAACCAAGTGCTCCCAGGTGCTGGAGTTAAGCATTTACATCTATTCAGCAAATTAGGAATTTAAGGTACAATATTCTGATTTGAGGTCAAGCAATTAGGGAAACTGGTGGTGGGATAACTCGAAGTGGGGATCTAGAGGTGATGGGTTTAAGGAGTATATGTGGGCTTCTTAGATTGGTTACAATGTGCTAATTGCAGAAGTTGGCAACTAAAGGGGGTTACAGGGTAGTCACAAGACAATCACAAAATATTTTCTGAGAACATTCTGTCAAAATAACTTTGTTGAGTAAAACATTTCCTGGCTGTTGCTTGCACAGGAGATTTCTGATAGGCCATTTGCATTAAGACCCTCCTGGAGTGTTCTGTCAACGTCCTTTCTTAGCTTAACCACAGAGAAAAACATTTCTTTAGTTGCATGATTTAAGTCTGTTTAAAGGTTAATGGTTGCTAGGGAGTAAGCAGAAATAAAAGTAATCATAACAAATGGAGTTAGGGCTACACCCTAGGCAGAAGCCCTTTCTATGTCAAGCACCTAAACTTTTGGGGTTCTTCTACCAGAGCTGACAGAAAACACCTTCCGCTAGAGCTGGTGCCCTAAATTTGGACTTCTAGCCTCCTCCACTGTGAGAAAATAAATTTCTGCTTGTTAAAGCCATCCACTTGTATTTCTGTTATAGTGGCACTAGATAACTAGGACAGTCTGTTTCTTCAAGATTTTCTTTCTTCACCTCAGATGAGGCTAATGGAGGTCATGTTTTCTTTTTTGCATGCATGGTCCATGCTAAACAATTCATCACTGTTTTCAAGTGAGTATTCTTCCATTCCTTTATGATAAATCACTGAGGAGAAAATTGCTTTAATAGAAAACCAATTAAAACCCACTGCCAGTAGCTGCAGGGGCCCCCACAATGGAAGATTAACATTTTTTGCCCTTTGACAATGTTAACTGTTGCCTCATCTACTCTAGCATCTGTGAATCATTAGTCTGGGGCTGGAATGAAGTTCTTGATAATATGTAGAGCACAATAAAAACCAGTTGCCTTTGAGTCGATTCCGACTCATGGTGACCCCACATGTGTCAGAGTAGCACTGTGCTCCATAGGTTTTCAATGACTGAATTTTGGAAGTAGATCACCAGGACTTTCTTTCGAGGCACCTCTGGGTGAACTTGAACCTTTAACATTTCTAACTTCCAGCCTTTTGGTTAGCAACCAAACTCATTAATCTGAGTTCCTTGGTGGTGCAATTGGTTAACTTGATTGGCTACTAACTGAAAAGTATGAGGACCCCTTTGAAATTTGATGGCACTCATGTGAAAGCAATTATTCAGTAATTGTCGTTTGAGAAAATATATAATGAAAAAAGTAATGCTTAAATTAAAAAAGGATTTTATTATTCACAAAAACCTGGAGGTATATGTATAAGATACATTACCTATTCATTATGCATTACTTGGTGTCCAGAAGGGGTGGAGAACTCCTTCTACTGACAGATTAGAAACTTCTCTTCCAGGAAGTTCTCAAAACTTCTTAATTGGATTTACTTGAAGACCAAGGCTCATCTTGTATACTCTCATTGTTTGTTACATCCTTTGATACTCCTGAAAGATTTTCTAAACTAAAAGCCTATATTCAAAATTCTCCAAGCCTTTAACTTGTGTATAGTTTACCTTCTTTCACAATGTTGTGCATGTTTGCCTCTCCTATAAATGTGTTAAAGGAGCCCTGGTGGTACAGTGGCTAAGCAGTGGTTGGCAATTTGAACCTACCAGCGGCTCTGCAGAGAAGGATGTGGCAGTCTGCTTCGGTAAAGATTACAGCCTTGGAATCCCTATAGGGCAGTTGTCTTCTGTCCTATATGACTTGGAATCGACTTGATGGCAACGGGTTTGGGTTTTTGGTATAAATGTGTTAAGGGTATCCAGTATATATAAATCTCATACTAGCCTTTTAGCAAAATGGTCTGATAAAAGAATCCACAGATAAAGCTGCAGTCATGTGCGCACTGAACTCTGACTACATAAAATGAGGATAATAATAGTTCCCACCTTTCAGGGTTACGGTGAAGAACAGATGAGCTGATGCACAAGAAGCAACCCATAGACTGTAAAGCACTATTCAAATGCTATTTGGCTACTCAGCACTGTGGAAAGTTATAAATGAAGCAGGAATCTTGGTTCCTGCCCTTGAGACACTTGGAGGCTCAAATGCAGGTGGAATAATTAAGTAGAAATTGCAAGGTAACTTGGAAGCAAGTTCCTGCAAATGTAACGAGAATTGTAGCCCTAAGTGATAAATACCTACAACCCATATGTCTGTTTGTTGTACAGTAGTAGCTTGCGTGTTGCTATGATGCTGGGAACTATATCATTGGTATTTCAAATACCAGCAGAGTCATCCATGGTGGACAGGTTTCAATGGAGCTTTGAGACTAAGACTAGAAAGAAAGGCCTGGTGATCTCCTTCCTAAAATTAGATAATGAAAACCCTGTGGATCACAACAGAATATTGTCTGTTATAGTGCTGGAAGTTGATCCCCCTGTGTTGGAAGGCATTCAGAACAGTGGCCACAGCAATGGGCCCAAACATATCAACAATTGTGAGGATGGCACAGGACTGGGCAAAGTTTTGTTCTGTCATACATGGGGTTGCGATGAGTCAGAGAGGACTTGATGACAACTAACAAGTGCTAATATAACACAGGGAGTTGCTGTACCCAGAACTGCCCCTGGCCCCCATGAAGGTCCAGCCATCCATTGGACTATAGGCGCTGTCTCCTCCAAAAGTAGAGGAGCGTTTCCAGGGGTGCACAGCCCCTCTGCTTCCCCATCATCTCTTCCTCGCCCCACTTTATGAAGCTCTCTGGGAGGACACTTCAGACTGAGCTCCCAGTTACTGTGGGCCTCCCTTTCTAATGGCTCCTTTGCCCCATGTCTTTTTCCTCCTCCCACATAGCAAATACGAACTCCATTCTGCTGACAGTACTGGGAATTGTGCTCCGTGGTGCTTGATGCTAATGAATACAATGTCTAAAAGAACCCACAGTGGGATGTCTGTCCTTGGCTTCAGGTCAGAGCCTTATGCTTTGATCACTTTATATATTATGCTCGAGTTTTGAAATGGTGAGATCATGTTCCCACTGTTCTTTCTTCTAAGAAAGTCGGGGGCTGCTGGGTGGTATTCACAGGTAATTAATTTGTCAGGGTAGGAGAAGCAGTCTTGCCAAATACAAGCAAAAAAACAAATTCACACCTCATCTAGCAGATGATTAGTTCTGCAAATGGTCATGAATAACATGAAGGGGGTGTGGCAGGGCAGATAGACCTGAAAACTGATGAGGCTTTACCGCCAAGCTTGATGTATTAATACTTTTTGCGTCTTTGTAGGCTGTAGTTTCCCTCTTGTAAATGAAGCCCTGTGGCTACTACATCAATCTCCTGGATGAGTGAGTGTGCTGTGTGCCTCCTGTGGTACAGATGTGGGTGAAGGAAAGGCTTTCTTTTCCTTCCTTCATCTCTACTTCCTTTCCTCCCCTCCTCCCTCCCTCTTGTTTTCTTTCCTCATTCCCTCCCTCCCTCCTTCCCTCTTTCCTTCCTTGCATGGGAGAAACCCACTTTTCATTGGCTCTGAATTAAAAATACCACAAGCAAATTTTATAAAGTAAAAATTGAGGGACATAATCTGATGATAAGAGGAAATATTTGAAATCAAATGGAAAATCCAGTATGTACAGCCACTATGTGGGGGCAGTGGTGGTTCAGAGGTAGAATTCTTGCCTTCCGTGTAGGACACCTGGGTTTGATTCCTGACCAATGCACCTCTTGCACAGTCACCACTGATCTGTTGGTGGAGGCTTGCATAAAGCTGTGATGCTGGAAGCTATGCCACTGGTATTTCAAATAGTAGCAGGGTCATCCATGGTGGACATTTTTCAGTGGAGCTTCCAGACTAAGGTGGACTAGAAAGAAAGGCCTGGTGTTCTACTGCTGAAAATTAGCCAGTGAAAACCCTCTGAATCACAGTGTTCCAATTTATAACCAATTATGGAGATGGTGTGGCATATTGTTCCATTGTGCATGGGTTGCCATGAGTCCAGGTGGACATGAATTAGGACCCACTGGACTTCAGCTAACAACAACAATGCCTGCTATAATTACAGATAAGAAAAATCTTCAGATAGATTAATTGCTCTTCTAGGAGTTTGGATGTCTGTCAAGATCCCAGCGCCTAGAATTAAGAGCACAGTGTTAGTGAACCTTATGAGTAAACCTGCCTGGTGATACTCATGTAAGGAACCTAGCACATGGTAGGTGTACAGTACAATACATTTTAGTTTCCTTCACCATTTCTAAGTTAGCATTGACTTGAATACTAAATAATAGAGTTACTGAATTTTATGAAGTTTCCAGTGATTTGTTTTGAAAGTAGTTTTTAAAATCTGGAGATGGAGGGGGAATGTAGTGTCTTAATTATAAGGCTTCAGGTATACCTTGCTAAATGAAATAAATGTTTCTGGAAAGCTATATAAAGTTAATGTTTGTAAATCAAATTATATTTTATACACGTTAGAAATATTCTCCTGTTAATGGTATCCTAGAGGAATTCTTTTCTTTAGAAATGGAATTGGAAGTGTAAGTTTGGTAAATTCTTATTTGTCATATTGAGTTTCCTTTAAGTGTAATATAGTTGGTTATTCAGATTCAACTAGCTTTAAATGAGACTCTATTATGGACTGAATAGTGTTATTGGCACTTTCACAATGTGTAATCTTATAGAATTCTCTCAGTAATCACCTTACCTGTAATGGGAATAATAATACCTGCTTTGGAGAATATGTGTGAGGATTTGAGAAAATCTAATCCAGTCTAGTGCAAGGATAAAGCACCTGGAATATAAAAGGCAGTTATTAAATGTTAGCTACTATTATGATGATCATTAATAGTAGTAGCAGTAATAGTAGTTATTGTTGTTAGTTGTTGTCAATTCCGACTCATAGTGACCCCACGTGTGCAGAGTAGAATTTCTCCATAGGGTTTTCAAGGCTATGACCTTTTGGAAGCAGATCACCGAGGCCTCTCTAGTGGGTTCAAGCCACCAACTATTCAGCTAGTAGTACTTATTTAGATGTTTTTCTACCATACTTTACTGTGAAACCTAACAGGGAGAGACTATATCTTGTTCATCCAGTGAGCTTTCCTGGAACAAGTAGAGTGAACTGCATGTGGTTTAATTCCATTGTATGCCCCTGGGTAGTGCAAATGATTAGTGAGCTCAACTGCTAACCAAAATGTTGGAGGTTCTAGTCCACTCAGAGACAACTTGGAAGAAAGTCCTGGTGATCTACTTCTGAAAAATCAGTAATTGAAAACTTTATTAACAAAGTTCTACTCTGATACATGAGGGGTTGCCATGAGTCAGAGTCAACAGAATGACAACTTTTTTTTTTTAGATTGGTATCGTAGAATCATAGAAAATATGGTAAGTTTTCAAATTCATTAAAAATATCCTATCTTTTCGAATCACGTTCTTTCTGCCCAGTGAACCAGTGAGCAGCCTCTCGTCATGTTTATCAGGCTTAAAGGAGAGGAGTTGCCATCATTTGGTCTATGCTTGGCACACTGGGGACAACTCTTGGCTCAAATTCTGACTCTGCTACCCTGCATGTGCCGGGAGCTCCCCCTCCACATTTTCAGTGCAAAAGTTCCTCATAATAAGTGCTATCCATGGAAATGCCATGCTTTCCCCAACTCACTTTTGGGCCACATTGCATATTCAGGGTCTACATCAAACTGGAGTCCTAATTCTTTTTCAAGTTTGTCATTCTTGGGCATGATACGTTGTGCTTCTTCTGAAAATAAACTTATTCTTTGTAACCTGCATTCTGGAATTCCATGTAGCCAGTACTGGAGTAATAGGAATTATACTCTATTCAGAAGTATTTTATTCATGTTTCCATGCTAGGATGGAAGGAGAGCTACATATGGATCACAAAAATGGAATAAGAGGTCTAAAAGAGGAGCTAACTTATTCATCTCCTTACTTGAGTATCCACTATAGTGCCTGATGGTCTTTTACAGAGTAGTTGTTCAATAAATACTCATTAAATGGACATATCAACCATCCCAAACAAGGAGAGGGAAGCTGTCAGATTTAAATAGCTATCATAGTCGATTTGACCCCATGTTGTTGTTGTTAGTTGACATCATCTTGGCTCCAGCTCATGTCAACCTGTGTACAACAGAATAAAACATTGCCTGGTCCTGTGCCGTCTTCATGATTATTGGTACGCTCAAGGCCGTTGTTGTAGCCCCTGTGTATCTTGAGTGCCTTCTAACCTAAGGGGCTTATTTCCAGCACTCTATTGGACAATATTCTGTTGTGATCCATAGGGTTTTCATTGGCTAAGTTTTGGAAATAGATCACCAGGCCTTTCTTTCTTGACCCCATAGCCAAATGAAATTGTCTCGTAGGCTTAAATGCCCTCTTTTCTCTCTACCATCTCTTCTTTTTGAAATATTCTCTCCTTAAATGCCACCTCATCTCTGAAGTGGTCACAGGTTTTCCCAGGCAGAATTAGTTCTACCCTGTTCTCGTGTTTCCTTCTCCAAACCACTGAACCAGAGGTCTGCTATAGCATGGCACCGTGTAGCCTGCATTCTGAGTGTAGTTCTGATTTGAGTTTGGACAGACCTGGCTTCAAGTCCTAACTCCCTGGATTATCAGCTGTGTCTTCACAAGTCACTTCTCTGAATCTCAAACTCTTCATGAGTATAATGGTAATAATAACACTTAATTCATAAGGTTAACAGAAGAATTTGAGCACCTCCACGTTTTACCATGTTTTTTTCATCACACCAAAATCCTCAAAAATGGAATCCTATTTGTCTTTATTTCCATAACACCTACCTCAGTGCTAGGCATTTAAGAGATTCTCAGTAATGTTTTGTGGAAAAAAATACATGGATGGAACATAATAGTAATAATTGCTAACATTTACATAGTACTTACCATGTGTCTGGCACACTTGAAAGTGCTTTGCATGTAAGCAATAATGGCTGTCATGAAGCAGAATATTTCATCTTCTCTGAATGTGGAGTTAAAATTACAGAGATGGTGTGTGTGTGTGTAGGGGAGAGAGAGAAGGATGAGGGCTTATTATTTCAGAGGTCAGATCTCAACTCAATTTGCTAGTAAGAAAAATTTCTTCTAAGAGCCCTTGTATTAGCAGTTTTCTGTTTACCCCTGTTGTTTTCCTGACACTGCTTGGCTTGCTGAGATTGGTTAGCTGTGTTTGCCTTCTCTAAGAGCTCTAATGCTGCAGACCTTTTATTATCAAAGCTTATTTCCTATGTCCCTCCCTTGGTGCCCTGTTAGATGTCTGGCTGCTCAACTTGATAAACTAATTAAAGCTACAGTATTGAAGGCTGAAAGTGACACAGTTCAGTTTTCTTTCCCATATCATGTTTACATTAACATAGGTCATCAGTGCTTAAATCTAAAACAATGAATAATTTGGGCATTCTTCCAAAGAGACTCTCTGTACCTCTTGTAGTAAAGGAAACTTGTTAGCTGCTGTAAGTTAGCCCTGACTCATGGTGTCCTGAAACATTGTCTGATTCTGTGCCATCCCCATGGTTGGTTGAAGATTGAACTGTTGTGATCCATAGTATTTTCACTGGCTGATTTTTAGATGTATATCACTAGGCCTTTCTTTCTAGTCTGTCTTAGTCTGGAAGTTCTGCTGAAACCTTTTCAGCATCTTAACAACACACAGACTTCCACTGACAGACAGGTGATGTCTGTGCTTGAGGTGCATGGGTTGGGTATTGAACCAGCACGGAAGGCTAGAATTCTACTGCTGAGCCACTACTAGAAAGCTTAAAATGGGAATGGGGTTAGGAAAGTGTTAAATTGGTATTCTTGAAAGCTTAATGAAATAAGTCCAAGAAAACAGATCAGAGAACAAGAATGGAAGAAAGAGGAATATCTCAAATGTGAGACACTGTAGTCGATGATCAGGTAGTATTTCTGTGGCTGAGCATGGACTGCTGTTGGCTATAATAATTAGAGAAGAGCTTCTTAATGCTTTGTGAGAGCAGTTGAAGATCTGTGAATATTGCTTCTAGTGAAATTATGTTTGAAGGGGTTCTTCTGGTTAATTTTTATTTGAGTTTATTATATATTGAACAAGCACAGTATGCAATACAACAGGTTAAGTATTCTAATAATCAGCACTTTTTTTCCCTCAGTGACATCATAATGTGTAGTGTACAAACTAAGATCCAGTTAGATCACAAGTCTGGATTTGATTTGAAAGGTTCAGTGTTTAACTTTCAGATAATGCCAAATGAAGCAGTCATAACCCTTGAAAGATTATAAGGCAGTGTAAAAGCTTTCATGTATAAAGGAGACTTTTGGCATAGTAAATTTGCATTCATTTTTCCAAAGGACTCACTAAACCTAGGAAGAGACAGCATGATAATAAAAAAAGCTACCTGCTTTCCAGTTTCCAGTTCATCTCTAATTGTGATCTTGCACTGATAACCCAATTTCTTTGTCTCTCAATTTTATATCTGTAAAACTGAGAGTATAACATTTAAGGCCTCTTTATTTTTCAAATTTAATATTCTAAGTCATTTCCTCATACTGTGCAAAATTGTAAAATTTCCAAAAAAATATGTGCTTAGTTAAAAAATTATATCTTGCAATAGTTGACAATAGCATGTATTTTCTTAGGTATAAAAGACACTTTCTGCATTGAGCAGGGTGACCAGGGCATCACTTACTATCTGCAAAGCCCCAGGGAATACTACAATATGAAAAGAACCATTCGTCTTCCACCAAAGTACTTGTCTAAAGCCTGTGGAACTACCCTAAACTGTCTCCCTCATTTCTTGTTACTGACATTTCATCACTTCTAATGCACTCTGATGTTGCTGCTTTCTTGATCTTTCCAGAAGTTGTGAAGGGGAGATTTTCACAAAACTATGGCATAGTGTCTACCTCATGATCTTCAAACCATATCAGTGGTATGATGCATCCCAATTTCAGAGAATAGTCTATGAAAAAAAATGTGTCTCTTTTGAAGGAGGAAATGGGGTTGTTTCTTCATTGTACTCTTTATCTTTGTTGTCATTTTTATCATATTCTACTGTAATTTTTCCTCTCCCATTCAGGACCCTAATATAACTGAGAATTTTTTTTAAATATAGAGTTAGATTCCTTGCTTTTAGTTTAAAAGCACTAGAGTTGAATGCCCTTCCCCCCAAAACACCTACAAACTAAATTATTTTATGTGTGGGTGTCATGTATTGTCTGTGAGTTCCTCCTCAACTTCATTGAAAGTTAGTATAATTCAATAGCAAAAAGTCCTCACCCCAGTTTTATGGGATAAAAATCTATGTGTTTCTTGTAAGGGTGCATATGCAATCTTTGGTCACAGGCTGGTAGAGTATTTTGGACAACTTACAGTATCTAACTGTTTGGGTATATCAACTTCAAGTTCTTGTGTGGCAGTTCCAGCAGAGGAACTCAGGTACTCAAATTTCTGGAATTGTCGGTGAGGACAATGCGTAAGTTAGTTTCCCGTGGCTGCTGTAACGAAAGACCACAAACTGGGTGGCTTAAAGTAACAGAAATATATTCTTTCATGGGTCCGGATATTAGAAGTTTGAAATTTAAAGTGTTGGCAGGGTTGGATCCTTCTGGAGGCTCTGAGGGAGAAACTATACCATATAGCTCTCCTGTTTCTAGTGATTTCTTGCAATCCTTGGCTTGTAGCTGCATCACTCCCATCTCTGCCTCTGTCTTTACATCACCTTCTTCCCTCTTATATGTATCTGTATCTGAATCTCCCTCTCCTTTCTCTTAAAAAGACAATAGTCATTGGATTTAAGGTCCACCCAACCCAGTATCTTGATGTAACTTATTACATCTGCAAAGACTCTATTTCCAAATACAGTCACATTTGAGGTTCTGGGTGGACATAAATTTTGGGGACACTATTCAATGCTATACAAGGCAAAAGTATAGGACATATGTAAGGAGGAAGGGGCACTCACCTACAGCTAGACTGGCTTTCTTGAATCTGGTAAATCAGACCTGCTTTAACTAGTAGTGATCTGAGTATACATAACAATGAATTTTTTTTGTCTTTTCACTTTTTTAGAAAAAATTTATTGTGCCTTAGGCAAAAGTTTACAGTACAAATTAGTTTCTTATTCAAAAAATTATACACAAATTGTTTTGTGACGTTGATTGCAATCCCTGCAATGTGTCAACACTCTCCCCTTCTCTATCCTGGGTTCCCCATGTCCATTTGTCCAGTTTTCCTGTCCCTTCCTACCTTCTCATTTTTTCTTTTGGGCAGATGTTGCCTATTTGGTCGTGTATACTTGACTGAACTAAGAAGCACATTCCTCACATGTATTACTGTTCGTTTTATTGTTGTGTGCTGCCGAGTGGATTCCGATTCATAGTGACCCTGTAGGACAGAGTAGAACTGCCTCATAGAGTCTCCAAGGAACGGCTGGTGGCGTCGAACTGCTGAACCTTTTGGTTAGCAGCCTGAGCTTTTAACCATTTTGCCACCAGGCCTCCGTTTGTTTTATAGGCCTGTCTAATCTTTGGCTGAAAGGTGAACTTCAGCAGTGGCTTCGGTTCTGAGTTAGCAGGGAGTCTGGGGGCCATAGTCTCGGGGAGTTCCTCCCGTCTCTCAGACCAGTAAGTCTTGTCTCTTTTTTTGTGAATTTGAATCTTCTTCTACATTTTTTTCTCCCACTGCCCAGGACCCTCTATTATGTTCCCTGTCAGAGCAGTCGGTCAGTGGCGGTAGCGGGGTACCATTTAGTTCTTCTGGCCTCAGGCTGGGAGAGGCTGTGGTTCATGTGGTCCATTAGTCCTTTGGACTAGTATTTTCCTTGTGACTTTGGTTTTCTTCATTCTCCTTTGCTCCGAATGTGATGGGACCAATAGACGGATCTTAGATGGTAGCTTGCAAGCTTTTAAGACCCCAGATGCTACTCACCAAAGTAGGATGTAGAACATTTTCTTTATAAACAATGTTATGCCAATTGACCTAGATGTCCTCTGAGACAATGTTCCCCAGTCCTCAGCCCCAGTAACTCTGTCCCTCAAGGTGTTTGGATGTATCTAGGAAGCTTCTCTGACTTTGTCTTGGTCAAGTTGTGCTAACTTCCCATGTAATGTGTCTTGTCTTTGCCTTCACCAAAGTTAACTTGTCTACTATTTAGTGTTTCCTCGTCTCCACCCCTTCCCTCTCTCATAACCATTAAAGATTTTTTTTTTCCTGTGTGTAAACCTTTTCTTGGGTCTCTATAATAGTGGTCTCATACAATATTTGTATTTTGTGATTGACTTATTTTACTCAGTATAATGCCCTCCAGATTGATCCATCTCATGAGACGTTTCGTGGATTCATCATTGTTTATCGTTGCTTGGTATTCCATGGTGTGTATGTACCATGGTTTGTTTATCCATTCATCTATTGATGGGCACTTAGGTTGTTTCTGTCTTTTTGCTTTTGTGAATAATGCTGCAGTGAACGAGGGTATGCATATGTCTGTTTGTGTGATGGCCCTTATTTATCTAGGGTATATTCCTAGGAGTGAGATTGCTGGCACATATTGTATTGCTATTTCTAGCTATTTAAGGAAGCACCATATCGTTTCCAAAATGGTTGTAACATTTTACATTCCCATGAGCAGTGCATAAAATTTCCAGTCTCCCCTAAACCTCTCCAACACTTGTTATTTTCTGTTTTTTTGATTAGTGCCAGTAATGTCAGGGTGAGATGGTATCTCATTGAAGTTTTGATTTGCATTTCTCTAATGGCTAATGATCTTGAGCATTTCCTCATGTATTTGTTAACTGCCTGGATGTCTTCTTTGGTGAAATGTCTGTTCATATCCTTTGCCCATTTTAAAATTGGACTATTTGTCTTTTTGTTGTTGAGGTGAAGTATTCTATAGAGTTTAGAGATTAGACCCTTGTGGGATATGTCATAGCCAATTTTTTTTTTTCCCGGTCTGTAGATTCTGTTTTTACTGGTGAAGTCTTTTGATGAACATTAAGTGTTTAATTTTTAGGAGCTCCCAGTTATGTAGTTTATCTTCTGGTGTTTGTGCATTGTTGGTTATGATTTGTATTCTATTTATGCTATGTATTAGGGGCCCTAGAATTGTCCCTATTTTTTCTTCCATTATCTTTATCGATTTAGATTTTATATTTAGGTCTTTGAACCATTTTGAGTTAGTTTTTGTATATGGTGTGAAGTACAAGTCCTGTTTCATTGTTTTATATCTGGACATCCAGTTTTGCCAGCACCATTTGTTAAAAGGACTGTCTTTACCCATTTAATGGACTTTTTAAAAAACCGTGATTTAGGTGAAAGTTTACAGAGCATATTAGTTTCTCATTAACAGTTAACGCACAAATTGTTTTGTGACACTGGTTGCCAAACCTGTGATATGTCAATACTCTGCCCTTCTCCTTCCTAGGTTCCCTGTTTCCATTTGTCCAGTTTACTATCCCTTCCTGCCTTCTTGTCTTTGCTTTTGGGTTGATGTGCCCATTAGTCCCATATACACAAGTGAACTATGAAGCATGACCCTCACAAGTGTTATTGTTGGCCCTGTAGACCTGTCTAATTTTGACTGAAGGGTGAACCTCAGGAGTGACTCCAGTACTGAGTTAAAATGGTATCCCTGGGCCATACTGTTGGGGTTTCTCCAGTCTCTGTCAGACCAGCAAGTATGACTTCTTTTTTGGTGTGTGAATTTGAATTTTGTTCTACATTTTTCTCCCACTCTGTCTAGGACCCTCTATTGTGATCCTTGCCAGAGAATAAGTCAATCACAAAGGGATAAATACTGTATGAGACCATTGTTAATTGACTTTGGTCCTTTGTCAAAGATCAGCTAACCATACGTGGATGGATTTACATCTGTGTTCTTGATCCTGTTCCATTGGTCTATGTGTCTATCATACCAGTACCAGGCTCTTTTGGCTACTGTAGCTGTATAGTAGGTTCTGAGATCAGGTAGTGTGAGGCCTCCTACTTTAGTCTTTTTCTTCAGTAATGCTTTGCTTATCCAGGCCTCTTTCCTTTCCATATAAAGTTGATAATTAGTTTTTCCATCTCTTTAAAGAATGCTGTTGATATTTGGATAAGGATTACCTTATATCTGTAGATCACTTGATAGAATTGACATTTTCACAATGTTGAGTTTACCTATCCATGAGCATCATATATTTTTCCACTTATGTAGGTCTCTTTTGGTTTCTTGCAGTAGTGTTTTGTAGTTTTCTTTGTGTAGGTCTTTTATGTCACTGTTTAGATTTATTCCTAAGTATTTTATCTTTTTGGGGGCTATTGTAATGATATTGTTTTCCTGATTTCCTTTTCAAAGTTCTCTTTGCTGATGTATAGGAATTCGACTGACTTTTGTATGTTGATCTTGTATCCTGCTACTCTGCTGAATCTTTCTATTAGTTCCAGTATTTTTCTTATGGAATCTTTGGGGTTCTCTATGTATAGGATCATATAACCTATGATTAGGGATAGTTTTACTTCTTCCTTTCCAATTTGGATGTCCTTTATTTCTTTTTCTTGCCTTATTGCTCTAGCTAGGACTTCCAGCACAATGTTAAGTAGGAGTGGTGATAAAGGACATCTTTGTCTTGTTCCCATTCTCAGGGGTAATGCTTTCAGCCTCTCTCCATGAGAATGATGTCGGTTGTTGGTTTTGTATAGATGCCCTTTATTATGTGAGAAATTTCCCTTCTATTTCTATTTCATTGAGAGTTTTTATCAGAAATGGGTGTTGGACTTTGTTGAATGCCTTTTCTGTGTCGATTAAGATGATCATGTGATTCTTAGCTTTTGTTCTATTTATGTGGTGGATTACATTGATTGATTTTCTGTTGTTGAACTATCCTCGTGTACCTGTTATGAATCTCACTTGATTGTTGTGTATTATTTTTTTGATATGATGCTGAATTCTGTTGGCTAGAATTTTGTTGGGAATTTTTGCATCTATATTCATGAGAGATATTGGTCTGTAATTTTCTTTTTTTGTGGCATCTGTGCCTGGTTTTGGTATCAGGGTTATGCTGGCTTCATAGAATGAGTTCGGAAGTATTTCTTCCTTTTCTATGCTCTGAAATAGTCTGAATAGTACTGGTGTGAGCTCTTCTCTGAATGTTTGGTAGAATTTTCTGGTGAAGCCATCTGGGCTAAGGCTTTTTTTGTTGGAATTTTTTATATTACCTTTTCAGTCTCTTGTTATGGTCATTTTCATATTTTCTATCTCAGCTTTTTTTAGTTTAGGTAGGTAATGTGTTTCTAGAAATTTGACCATTTCCTCTAGGTTCTCAAATTTGTTGGAGTACAGTTTTTCATAGCATTCTGTTATGATCCTTTTTATTTCAGTTGGATCTGTTGTAATGTCCCCCATCTCATTATCTTATTTGGGTTATTTGCTTCATTTCCTGTTTTTCTTTTGTCAGTTTGGCCAGTGGTTTGTCGATTTTGTCTTTTCGAAGAACCAACTTTTGGTCGTGTTGATTCTTTCTATTGTTTTTCTGTTCTCTATTTCATTTATTTCTGCTCTAATCTTTATTATTTCGTTTCTTCTGGTGCCTGTGGCCTTCTTTTGCTGTTCTCTTTCTATTTGTTTGAATTGTAGGGCTGAAGTTTTGATTTTGGCCTATTCTTTTTTGTTGTGTACATCTATTGCTATAAATTGACCTCTAAGAACTGCCTTTGCTGTGTCCCAAAGGTTTTGTTTTGATATATTTTCATTCTCATTGGTTCTAGGAATTTTTTTATTCCCTCTTTGATTTCTCCTATTACCTAGTTGTTTTTAAGCAATGTGTTATTCAGTTTCCCTGTATTTGATTTTTTTTCTTGCCCTTCTTGTTATTGATTTCTACTTTTATGGCATTGTGATCAGAGAGAATTCTTTGTATTATTTTAAAGTTTTGGATTTTATTGATGTTGCTTTCTGGCCTAAAATGTGGTCTGTTCAGGAGAATATTCCATATGAATTGGAAAAGAATATATACTTTGCTGCTGTTGTGTGGGGTGTTCTCTATATGTTTAAGAGGTCAAGTTGTTGATTGTGGCCTTTAGATCTTATGTATCTTTCTTGAGTTTCTTTCTAGATGTTCTGTCCTTCACTAATAGTCCTGTGTTGAAGTCTCTTGCTATTATTGTGGAACTATTTCTCTTTTCAGTGCTGTTGGAGTTTGTTTTATGTATTTTGGAACTTGTCTTTGCATGCATAGATATTTATTAATGTTATGTCTTCATGGTGGATTGTCTCTTTAATCATCATGTAATGTCCTTCCTTGTCTTTTATGGTGGATTTTGCCTTAAAGTCTATTTCATCTGAGATTAGTATTGTCACTCCTGATCTTTATTGGTTATTGTTTGCTTCATATATTTTTTTCTATCCTTTGATTTTTTAAAACAATGAATATTTTTATAGTACTTTGCACTTTACAAATGTTTTTGCTGTCGTTGTTGTCAAGTGCCATCAAGTTGGTTCTGACTTATGTCAACCCTATGTAAAACAGAACAAAACACTGCCTAGTCCTGTGCCATCCTCACAATCATTGCTATACTTGAGCACATTGTTGCAGCTTCTGTGTCATTCTATCTCATTGAGGGTCTTCCTCTTCTTTGCTGACCCTCTACTTTACCGTGCATGATGCCCTTCTCTAGGGACTAATCCTTCACGATAACATGTCTAAAATACGTGAGATGAAGTATCACCAGCCTTGCTTCTAAGGAGCATTTTGGCTGTACTTTTTCTAAGACAAATTTGTTCATTCTCTTGGAAGTCCATGGTATATTCGATATTCTTTGCCAGCATCATAATTCAAAGACGTCAATTCTTCTATGGACTACCTTATTCATTGTATAGCTTTCACATGCATATGAGATGACTGAAAAAACTATGGCTTGGGTCAGGCACACCTTATTCCTCAAGATGACATCTTTGCTTTATAACACTTTAAAGACGTCTTTTGCAGCAGTTTTATGCAACACATCATTTGATTTCTTGACTGCTATTTCCATGGACCTTGACTGTGAATCCAAGTAAAATGTAATCCTTGACAACTTTAATATTTTCTCTGTTTATCATGATGTTGCTTATTGGTCCAGTTCTGAGGATTTTTCTTTTATGTTGAGTTGTGATCTGTACTGAAGGCTATAATCTTTCATCTTCATCAGTAAGTGCTTCAAGTCCTCTTTACTTTCAGCAAACAAGTTGTGTCATCTGCATATTGCAGGTTGTTAATGATTCTTCCTCCAATCCTGATGCCACATTCTTCTTTATATAGTCCAGCTTCTCAGATTTTTTGCTCAGCATACAGATTGAATAAGTATGGTGAAAGGATACAAACCTGACACACACCTTTCCTGACTTTAAACCACGCAGTATCCCCTTGTTCTGTTTGAACGAGTGCCGCTTGGTCTATGTAGAAGTTCCTTATTAGCACAGTTAAGCCTTCTGAAATTCCCATTCTTTGTCATCTTATCCGTACTTTGTTGTGATCCACATAGTAGAATGCCCTTACGTAGTCAATAAAACACAGTTAAACATCTTTGTGGTATTCTCTGCTTTCAGCCAAGGTTCTTCTGATATCAACAATAATATCCCTCATTCCATGTCCTCTTATGAATCCATCCTGAATTTCTGGGGGTTCCTTGAATTATATTTAGCATAATTTTATTTGTGTGTGATATTGATGACATTGTTGGATAATTTCCTCATTCTGTTGGATCAATTTTCTTTGGAATGGACACTGATATGGATTTCTTCTAGTCAGTTGGCCAGGTGGCTATCTTCCCAATTTCTTAGCATAGACAAGTGAGCACTTCCAGTGTTGCATCCATTAGTTAAAACATCTCAGTTGGTATTCTGTCAGTTCCTAGAGCCTTGTTTTTTGCCATTCCTTTCAGTGCAGCTTGGACTTTTTCCTTCAGTACCATTGGTTCTTGATGATATGCTACCTTCTGAACTGGTTAAACGTTGACCAATTCTTTTTGGTACAGTTATTCTTTGCATTCCTTCCATCGTCTTTTGATGCCTCCTGCATCGTTCAATTTTTTGTGCTTGGAATTCTTCAGCATTGCAACTTGGGCTTGAATTTTTTCTTCAGTTCTTTAAGATTGACCAGTGCTGAGTGTGTTATTCCCTTTTTGTTTTTTAACTGCAGGTCTTTGCACATTTCATTATAATACTTTATTGTGTCTTCTCAAGGTACCCTTTGAAATCTTTTGTTCAGCTCTTTTACTTCATCATTTCTTCTGTTCACTTTAGCTATTCTACGTTCAAGAGCAAGTTTCAGAGTCTCTTCTGACATCTATTTTTGTCTTTTTCTTTCTTTCCTGTCTTTTAGTAACCTTTTGGTTTCTTCATGTATGATGTCCTTTATGTCATCGCACAACTCATCTGGTCTTCAGTCATTAGTGTTCAATAGGTCAAATCTATTATTGAGATAGTCTCTAAGTTCAGGTGGGATAGATATACTCAAGGTCTTACTTTGGCTCTCATGGGCTTGTTTTAATTTTCGTCATCTTCAACTTGTACTTGCATACGAACAATTGACGGTCTGTTTCACAGTCAGCCTCTGACTTTTTTCTGACTAATGATATTGAACTTCTTCATCATCTCTTTCCACAGATATAGTCGATATGATTTACGTATATTCCATCTGGCGAGGTCCACATGTATAATTGCCATTTATGTTGTTGAAAAAAGGTGTTCCCAATGAATAAGTTGTTGGTCTTACAAAATTCTATCATGCTGTCTCTGGTGTCATTTCTATCACCAAGGCCATGTTTTCCGACTACTGATCCTTCTTCTTTGTTTCCAACTTTTGCATTCCAATCACCAGCAATTATCAATGCATCTTGATTGCATGGTTATCAATTGCAGAATGCAGAAGTTGGTAGAAATCTTCAGTTCTTCATTTTTGG
Source organism: Trichechus manatus latirostris (assembly GCF_000243295.1). Classification (NCBI taxonomy): domain Eukaryota; kingdom Metazoa; phylum Chordata; class Mammalia; order Sirenia; family Trichechidae; genus Trichechus; species Trichechus manatus. The sequence continues at coordinate 2,575,796 of NW_004444051.1, forward strand.
TATTAGTGGTTGGTGCATAAGTTTGAATAATAGTCGTATTAACTGGTCTTTTTGTAGGCATATGGGTATTATCCCATCACTGACAGTGTTTGAGTATTTTGAGTGCCTCTCAAGCTGAGGGGCTCATATTCCAGCACTATATCAGAATGTTCGACTACTATCCCTAAGATTTTCACTGGTTAATTTTTTTTTGAGCAGTAGAATGCCAGGTCCTTCTTCCTAGTTTGTCTTAGTCTGGAAGCTCTTCTGAAACCTGTCCACCATGGGTAACCCTGCTGGTATTTGAAATACCTGCAGCATAGCTTCTAAGAGCATCATAGAAACACATAAGCCACTACAGTATGATAAACTGATAGATGAGTGGTTGTAAATGTGTTTTACATACTTTTAATTATTCAACTATTGTAGAAGAGCAAAAGGAAAAATTAGGGTGAAGTGAAAGGAAGAGACAAGAAAGCCCTTAATCCAGTTGGCATTTTTGGTGCAATGCTTAGATGGTTGAGCAACCCGTTGCCAGTAGCATTGTCTAACACATTTTGCTGCTGACTTGCCCTCTTCCCTACTTTCTTCTCCTTCTGCTGGAATTCCATTCTATAAATTACTGTACACAAGTCTTTTGTCTCAGGCTCTGCTTTCTGGGGAAGTGAAGCTAAGGCAGGGCTACTTAAAGCAATTACTTTGTGCTTGTCCATAGTGTGCACTTGCTAAATGTGTTTGATCTTTTTTCTGCTCATTAACTTGAGTGATTCAAATGAGGCCAAACTAACGAATGCAGACTGAGGTGATCCAGTTAGCTTCATTTTATTACATGAGTAGATTTCCAATCAGAAATCCTGAGGGTATGCATCATCATCTATAAAGGGAAGAAAGAAAGAGCTTTTGTGCACTACCAGAATGCTTGAAGGATGCTTGTATCCCCATCCTTTCCCTACTCCACAGATTACAACATGGCTTTCACCAAACTTTATTGCAGATATTTTCTTAATTCCACTCTCTGTCTTTCTTTCTCATCCCAAACATCCAAATATTACTCAGTTCTGTTGTTTATACCTCAGGGATGTCTTTCTAAACTGACCTCTCTTATTTCTCTACTGCCTTTGCCCTAGTGTAGAATTCTAACCTTTTCTTCCTGGACCATTGCAACCACATCCTATCTGGTTTTATTATCTCTATTCTCTTCCCTTATACTCCATTTTATACTACTATCGTAATGACCTTTCACAACTGAAAATCTGTTTATGTCTCTCCCTTATCTTAAAAACAAAAACTAAAACTGTAAACAAATTTGAAAAATAAATTTAAAAAATGATTTCCATTACCTACAGGATTAAATCCAACTCTTAGGTTTATCTTAATGCCATGTTTCACAGTATATTCCTTGCCTATCTCTTCAACAGCTTTTGCTCAAGCATGCCAATCTTTCCGCCTTGCCCTTCTCTGCCCTCGTCGAATGCCTTTCCTCTTTCTTTTCTCCTACTTATTCTTGAGATTTAACCTAAATATCAATTCTTCTGTGAAGCCTTCCAAGGCTTTCCTAGGCAGCATGCTCTATCTTGTGTGTTCTCACTTTTTTTTTTTCTTTTTTCATTTTTTAACAAACTACTTTGTTACACTTATTATTGAATGGAAAATTTCCAACTTCTTAATTAGTTACTAAAAAAAATTACCAACTTCTTGGGTTAGTAGTCCACATTAGACTGTAAACTTCTCGAGAGTAGGACCTGTGTTTTAGTCCTATCTCCTGCACCTATCTCTTCTAGGTTTTTTGTTTTTGGAAAACTAGAAGGATCTGGACATTTATCATCTTTTCTAGAAAACCAACTGCAAGTTCATATGGTGCAGCTGGTGGTGAATCACTAGCATTGCTTTGTAGCCAATGTGAAGGGAAATCTAAATTTGAAATCTCAGATTGTGTTTCTACAGAGTCCATGACTGCTGGTATATGAGACAATTTAGAAGAAAATCTTGGATTAAGTCATCCACATCTAGTTTTGGATAGAATCCACTGAACTGCAGGTCAGATCTAGAAGAGGGCTGAGGTTTCACTGGCTAAGTAGAGTAATAGTCTGCATTTCTTTCTAGATAGCCCAAACCCAAAAAACCCATTGCCATGGAGTCGAATTCCGACTCATAGTGACCTTATAGGACAGAGTAGAACTGCCCCATAGGGTTGCCAAGGCTGTAAATCTTTACAGAAGCAGATTGCACATTTTTCTCCCGAGGAGCAGCTGGTAGGTTCAAACCACTGACCTTTTGGTTAGCAGGCAAGTGCTTAAGCATTGCACAACTGAGGCTCCTTTCTAGATAGCCAAACCCGCTGCCCTGGGGTCGAACTGCCCCATAGGGTTTCCAGGGAGCATCTGGTAGATTCAAACTGCCAACCTTTGGTTAGTAACTCTCAACCACTATGCCACCAGGGCTCCTGTAGATAGCCAGTCCCTGTTAAATGATTGAATCAGTAGTTAGTAGCATTAAACATTTACTGGTAGCAAGGAGGTTGCAGTTCACAATCATCTATTCTGGACTCCACCGAGAAGAGATAATTAGGTGCTAAATGTTAACTGGATTACGGCAGAGATTGCTCCTACCGGTCATTTAACACCTCATCAGGGGTCAGACCTTGAATGTTGTTTTCTGCTCACTCTTCCTGTGCAGCTGCCTCTTCCTGACCTGACCTTTCTACAATAGTCTATATTTTATCTTTCTGTCAAATTTTGGGACAGTCACATCTGTTCACCTTCTTGATAGCATCAGCATCCTTAGCACATAAGCTAGAAATTTGTGACTCTTATTAGAGGGTAGAAGGAGGTGAGAGGTTCAGGGTGACTAAATTTTCCAGAAGAGAGCATTTACTATAATCATAATGGCAAGCAGGTATCACTTACTTCCTATGTGCAAGATAACCTGCAAGTGCTGGACAAGGATTTTCTGGTTCATGGTGTGTTGTGTATTATTATCATCCCCTTTGTACAGATGTGGAAGCTATAGCTATAGGCAGATTTAAGATTACATTCAGGCTGGGAGAACTTAGAGCTTGTGTTAGCCACTGTGCTATGTGTGGTCCCCAAAACTTACTGTATCCTGGGCACTTCTCATTTGGCATCAAGAATGGAAAGGATTACCATTCCGTTCTTCACGTTCAGTACTTCTGGAATAAGGGTACTATTTCCTCACCCATAGGACAGATTCTGAGTATCTGATGAGTTTAGGAAGGAGTGTTGCCAGGAACTCAAATGGAAAAATTTCCCAGGCAGAAGGTTATTATTGGGAATTTTCAAGGATGTCAGTCTATTCCTGCCCTTTTTGTCCCCTCTGAAAGTCTAGAAGTGCAGGTAGTTGCAAAAACCTTCAGATAAATGGGATTAAGAGCCACGAAATGTGAGCTGATTTAGAGAAGACTGGAAAGACAGAGGCTCAAGGGTATAAATTAAAATATATGTATTCATTAGTGTCTCATATCACACATACCAGTTGCCGTGGAGTTGATTCTCACTTATGTTGACCCATGTGTGTCAGTGAAGAATTGTGCTCTATAGGTTTTCAGTGGGCTGATTTTTTGGAAGCAGATTGCTAAGCCTTTCTGCAGAGGCACTGCTGAGTGGACTTGAACCTCCTTTCTTTATAGGTAGTGGCCGAGTGTTAACCGTTTGCACCACCCACTGTCCTGGATCACTTAAAATGTCATCCTCAAAGGGCTATGTGATTTTATTTCTATATTCATTACCCAACAAAAGTTTCAAGATGTTACTCATGTAGTAATTATGATTACTTGGAGTAATTGGATTTTTTTTCCAGTGGTATTTCTTTTTTTATTCTGCCATTATAATATAGTATTTGTCTAAACTATTGTTTGGTAAATAATAAATTTCCATTCATTTTGACTTTCAACTGTGGATTTTTTTTTTTTTGGGAGAGACAAGTGCTATATGACTCAAAGCATTTTTATTCTTTTGCAGTAGTAAATCTAGCAGTTTTTACAGTCATTTTTGGTTTCCAACCTACATTTTGTTCTGAAAACGTCTTTCAACACCAATAAAATGTACCAATGAAATGGATATTGTTGTACCTTCTTTTTGAACCAAATCCACTATGAAGATACATGTTGGTTAAACTGTTTGGGTGTATAATTTTTCTAAGTATTGCACATCAGTTGTGCTTTCAAAAATGTAATTTCAGCTGCCACTGACTTGCCATTCAAGACATTTTTTCCTGTACAATTTGTTACTCTGATATTTTCTCTAGATGGTTATTTCTACATTTCTTCTTCAGCATGTATTTTCTTAGTGTTAACTATATATCTGGCTTGATCTTGGGACAAACTCACTTAGCATTTTAATCTGAATCTCACTTAATCCTTGTCACTCAGCTGATATAGACTGCACATTTACAATGCCAGTTTAATCATTCTGGAAACATTTGGTCATGAGTAAAAGGAGGCTGCAGCTGTTTCAGCTTGCAGGCTGGATGAGTCCCATCTTGACGGAGCTGTACCAGGGGCTACTGTAAATTCAAATTGACCTTGATTCCTTGCTTGCAAGAGAGACAAATATCAAATAGGTTGGATTTTTACTTTAAGCTGCTGCATCTCCCAAACTCACCAATCATTATATTAAAATACGGTTTATTTTCTGAGTTCTACTGGTCAACCACAAGAAAAGTGACAATGACTTTTGAGTCTTTTAGGGTCACTTCATCTTTCCTCCTTTTCCTTATCCCTAAAAAGAAGCAATTTGCACTTGCTGAGTGTTTGGGTAACAATGTGGCAAGGAGGAATGAACATATAAATTTGGACATCCCCCCCCCCC
>NW_004444051.1:2580732-2587181 GCF_000243295.1 Trichechus manatus latirostris
CAGTAGCTATTGGGCTTTCCTCTTGTAGTTCTGAACGCTAGGAATCTGAATTCAGGGTATCACCAGGGCCATGTTCTGTCTCTCAGGTCTAGGTGAAGATCCTTCCTTGTCTCTTCCAGCTTCTGATAGCCCCAGGCATTTCTTGGTATTCCTTGGTTTGTAGATGCATCTGCACGTGCAGTCTTCCCCCGGTGTGTCTCTCTGTGTCTCTTCTCTTGTATAGGACACTATCAGATTGAATTAGGACCTACCCTGCTTCAGTATGACCTCACGTTCACTGATAACATCTTCAAAGATCCTATTTTCAAACAAGGTCATGTTCACAGGTACCAGGGGTTAGGACTTCGGCATAAATTTTGAGGAGACACACTTCAAATCATAACACCCCCTCATATCTTTGTGTAGGACTGTCCTTCCCCATTCTCATAAACATTACTGCCATCTACCCTGTCTCTTCTTCCCAGCTGCCTGCATGGTTCCCTAAACATTACAAAGGATGCTCTGGACATTTGAGTTTATTATCTTCTGTTTCCATCAGAAGAGACTAAATTATGGAAACAGATAACATTGCAATCTCATTGGCTTCAATCCTCAAAGGTTCATTTCTTGCTCACACTACATGATTATTGCAGGTTGTCTGTGGGCTGTCTCTCCTAGGGACCTCACTGAGGGAAGCTCCATCTTGCCTGCAGAGGCAGGAGAAAGGAACTATGGCAAATGGAGCACTGACCTTTAAACCTTTTGTCCAGACATAACTTCATCACTTCCTGCTCACATTTCACTTAGTAAAGAAAATTTCAGCACAATACTACCTATACCTGGAAGGAAAACCAATTTATTTGGTCAATAGCACTGATGACTACCATACCCCAGGGATACACAATTCCCTTGGAAATTACAGGGTGCAGTCTGCTTGTTACCATGTTTCCTCATTCATATTCCAGGTTCAGCTCAATACGTAATCCAGGACTGGCTACCCTGTTTGTGGGCTCCAGTGTAAATGAATATGTTCAAAAATTAAGAGTTTCAAGGCAGTGACATCAGAACATAAAAAACATATGTGGGGCCCTTCTAAGTGTGGGACTCGGCAACTGTGCAGGTCACCAACCCATGGAAGAAATGTGAGAAGATAGGTTCTCTAGGGGCAGTAACCTAGGATGCTAAATTAAATGTGTGTGCTTGCCTAGAGAGGCCACATAGAGTAAAGCAGATTGTCTGCGTGTCTCACAGGAGGTGCTGTCAGGATAAGTAAGACAAGGTAAAGGTGAGGATTTTTCCTTTGTGAATCCCTGCAGGGAGGTGACCTCAAAATTCAAGGCACAATCAGTCTCCCAACAGTAACTACACTCCTGTAATTGAACTGTCTCATTCTTGTCATTACCTTAGACAATAAAGATTGGGAACACCCTTCCCTGCCGTGACTTTCTCTGGGGGAGGATATGTAGTAGCCTGCCGATAAACATTAGTAATGATTTCTGTTTGCCTGTGTTCATTTTGGCAAAGCAAAGCCAGGAAAAAAAAAAAAAAACATGGAAGGTGGGCAGTGGGGGTTCAGTGGTAAAATTCTAGGCTTCCACGTGGGAGACCCAGGTTCAATTTCTGGCCGTTGTACTTCATGCACAGCCACCACCCGTCTGTCAGTGGAGGCTTGCATGTTGCTATATGATGTTGAACAGGATTCAGGGGAACTTCCAGACTAAAAGGGACTAGAAAAAAAAGTCCTGGAGATCTACTTCTGAAAACCAGCTGGTGAAAACCCTATGAATCAGAATGGTCTGATCTGTAACTGATCATAAGGTTGTTGTGAGGATTCAGTGAGATAATGTGAATAAAACACTTAGCATAATGCCTAGCATGTAGTAAGAACTTCGTGTGTGTATTAGCTGTCAAGTTGTCCCTGATCATGGTGACCCATGCTCAACGGGATTGAACCACTGTGATCCATAGGATTTTCGTTGACTGATTTTTCAGAAGTAGATCACCAGATCTTTCTTCCAGGGACTCCATAAGTACTAATTATTATCAATCTTTTTGTGGAAGAGTTTAGAGATACCAAAAATTTGAGGGTTGCGATAAGTGTTATCTTAGTCATCTTTCTTTAAAATGGTCTCTCCTATCCAGAGACCATTTGTTCTTGACTACATTGACCTCTACTCTTCCCCATACTTGTGGACACAGCCTAGAGATGATTGCAATTTCTTTCAGCTTCACATTATGGCAAGGTGGTGTTGAAAAGCACAGAGAGTTATCACACCCATGTGCATTAGTGCTTCTAGTACATTTCCTTTTAGTCATTGCCCTTTAAAGTCTTGGGGTAACAGAAGGAAAGACACAGGTTAGTTCGGCTAAAAATGACTGGGATATTTTTATTGTTTTCAGGCAGAGAAAAAGAACCACACAGGAAATGGACAATGCAACCTCCCCAAATTATAACTGAGTTGACAGACTGGAAAAACATCACCAACCAGAGGCATTTGCATTGGTGATATCTTTGGATTTCACAAGTGAATCATCCACACCTTCACCCAGTGAGTCAGCTGTGTCCCTGACTAGCACCAAGCGTATTTTGGTTAAGTGTGGATACCATATGACACCTGTCCTAGTGGAAAACAAACTTGCCATTTATATCACCTACAGTGACAGTTCATTGAATTTCAGGTGAATGATGATCGATTAGCTAGGGCTCTTTTACTTGACTGTCACAGTCATAGAGAAGTTGTGGGAGAGGTTTACTTTCTGGGAAGCAGTTAACTATGGAGTCACACTGCATAGGCAGTGAGAGCCAGAGTGATCATAAGGAAACAGAAATAAGCCTTGTCTGCTCATAATTGTTCATGGAAGCACATTAACTCAATGAGAAAAAGCTGGCAGTGCGAGAATTTTGAGGTATTACTCTGTCTCAGATTTACATTTTCTTCTGGGCAGATGCATTTTATATAGGCAGAGAGTGGGAGTGGGGGTGGTAATGGCAGTGTTGGTGAAGATGGGACCAGAAGGGGCCAAGTCATGCATTGTACATTATGGAATTTTAACAATAAGTGTGAGTTAGTTAGAATGTACATAACTAAAAACCTAAAGGTATGGGCTTCAAATCCCACGCATGCCCGGTTAGCATCTTTCTATTTGATCATCATAATCAGAAGACCCAGCTTTTCGTTACAGAAGAGGGGAGAGACTGTGTGTGGATCAGTTCAAAGCTATCACGGGAATTAGGGGAAAATTCAAATCACATATCTCTACAGTTGGCTGATAACATGTAAATCTTAATTGTTCATTCTAGGAGAGAAGACTGGAAGGGGGAAAGGTTAAAAAGAGATCAAAAATGGAGTGGGCTATTGACTAGTTGAAAATTTTGTTAGATTCTTAAATTTGGGGCTGGCGTGGTGTCTTAGTTTCCTAGTGCTGCTGTAACAGAAAACCGCAAGTGGGTGACTTTAAAAGAACAGAAATTTATTTTCTCAGGGTTCAGAAAGCTAGAAGTCTGAATTCAGGGCATTGGCTCTAGGGGAAGGTTCTGTCTCTGTCAGCTCTGGGGAAAGATCCTGGCCTCTTCCAGCATTATTTGGCAGTCTCCACATGGCATGTATCTTCTGTGTCTTTATCTTCTCTTTTTATAACTCAGAAGTGATTGGGCTTGGAACACACCCTACACTGATAAGACCTCATTAAGATAACAAAGGAAACTTTATTCACAAATGGGATTATATCCACAGGTGTAGGGATTAGGATTCCAAAATATGTTTTTTGGGGACGCAAATCAATCCATAGCAGGTGAGATGTTGTTTTTCAGCCTTTCTGTCCTCCCTCATGACATCTTCAGGTCTCCTCCATAGAACTCATAGACCTGTTAGAGAGCTGCCAAGTGTTGAGGTGGTTAATTAGGGCAATGAGCCAAACTGAAAGTAAAAATGAAGGCTTTATTCACTTACTGTAATAGTGTCAGCAAGAGGCTAAAAAGAGAAAGAAGGTGCTGGCTACCCCAATGTTCCACTCTCCCCGTAGATTGGTACCAGGTAAGGATCAGGTGGATTAGTGCAGATGATGGGATTGTCTCACTACTGAGGAATCCCTGAAGAAAAGGCTCCTGCCATTCTATGGACCTTGATTTCACTACAAATGCAGTGAAATCCCCCCCGACTGGGGGTGGGAGGTGGGGGTGAGGTGGGGAGTGAGAGAAGGGAGGGATAGGAGTGGAAAAGTATTGAGTCATAATGGTAAATAGCATCTTCAAGACCATCATCCCTCCCCCTAATGAGGAGGTCTTGGAAGAGACATCTGAACAGTATCTCAGCCAAGATCCTTCCCCCTGCCCCCTACAAGGAGGCCTCTGAATGGAAGCACCTAGACTAGGAATGCAGATATGCATTTGAGCATGAAGAGAGTGCAGTGCACTAGCTGTGCACCAAGTCTGGTGTGGGGAAGGCAGCTTTCCTCTTGTGAGGCCTGTCAGGCAGATTGTCTCTGGTTAGCCTTGAAATATCACACATAGGATTTTGGCCTGGAGGAGCTGGACTCATCAGGGCCCTGTGAACATAGTTTAAAAACTATTGTAATAATTGATAGAATGTAGAATTCCTTCATGAAGGAAAGATGTAGTTATTTAGCATTTTAGGGAGAATGGAGCTTAATACATTCTGTACTAAGAAATAGTTTATTAGTAAACTTACTTTCATATACCAATTGATCATGCTTTTGAAGGCATCTATTTATTTTGCTGATGGGAACTAAGTTGGTTTTCTAGCTCCCAGTAAATACTTTTTCCATTCACTATACATGAATGGATAATGTGTGGTTTAAAATTAGGAAAGGTGTGTGTCAGGGTTGTATCCTTTCACCATATTTATTCAATCTGAATGCTGAGCAAATAATCAGAGAAGCTGGACTATATGAAGGAGAACGCAGCATCAGGATTGGAGAAAGACTCATTAACAACATGTGGTATGCAGATGACACAACCTTGCTTGCCAAAAGTGAGGCACTTGCTGATGAAAATCAAAGACTACAGCCTTCAGTATGGATTGCACCTCAACATAAAACAAAAATCCTCACAACTGGACCAATAAGCAACATCCTAGTAAACAGAGAAAATATTGAAGTTGTCAAGGATTTCATGGAGGCAGCAGTCAAGAAATCAAATGATGTATTGCATTGGGCAAATCTGATGCAAAAAGACCTCTTTAAAGTGTTGAAAAGCAAAGATGTCACTTTGAGGATTAAGGTGTGCCTGACCCAGGCCATGGTATTTTCAATTGCCTCATATGCATGCGAAAGCTAGACGGTGAATACGGAAGACTGAAGAAGAATTGATGCCTTTGAATTATGGTGTTGGTGAAAAATATTGACTATACCACGGACTGCCAAAAGAATGAACAAATCTGTCTTGGATGGAGTACAGTCAGAATGCTCCTTAGAAGGGAGGATGGCGAGACTTTGTCTCACGTACTTCAGACATGTTATCAGGAGGAACCAGTCCCTGAGGAAGGATGTCATGCTTGGTAAAGTAGAGGGTCAGTGAAAAAGAAGACCCTCAACGAGATGGATTGCCACAGTGGCTGCAACAGTGGGCTCAAACATAACAACAATTGTGAGGATGACGTAGGACCAGGCAGTGTTTCATTTTCTTGTACATAGGGTCGCTATGAGTGGGGACCTACTTGACAGTACCTAACAACATTATCATACATGTATAAACTTTTGTGACTTCCATGAGGCAGATTAAATAAGAACCGTCAGTACTCGTGTAAAACTTTATAGTCTGAAATTACAAAAGCTTTGAAAATGTGATATTAGTCATTATTTATAGTCAGTTTCTTGGTTGCTCAGTAATTAGGAGCAGAGGAACAAGTCTTGCCAAATATTGATGCTTTGCTTCTCAAATCAGATTTGAAATAATGACTTAGAATTATTCGGTATTTACATGGCATTTTCATATGAAGAAAATGTGTCCCAGTCATTTTTGTTAGTAGTGATTGTATACCTTTTGGGATTTCACTGCATTTGTATTGGTTGATGAGTGAATTGTTCTTTCTGTATAAAATAAAACAGAAACAACCTTTGGGTATAACATTCTATTTTCCACTTTTTACATTTAATCTTAGATTTAAGTTGAAGATTCTGACTTCAGAATTCACTTGCATATTATTATTGTTACTTTTATTGTACTTCAGGTGAAGGCTTACAGAACAAATAGTTTCTCATGAAACAGTAGTACACATACTGTTTTATGACACTGGTTAACAACCCCACAACATGTCAACCCTCTAACTTCTCAATGATTTTTTTGGTGAAAATACACACAGCCAAAGATACACCATTTCAAAAATTTATACATGCACAGTTCAGTGGCACTGACTACGCTCTTCCAATTGTGCTGCTATTCTCACTTAAGATGAAGGCTTACAGAACAAAATAGTTTCTCATTTAACAGTTACTACACATGTTGCCCTATG
>NW_004444051.1:2592435-2619841 GCF_000243295.1 Trichechus manatus latirostris
TCCTATATGGGGTTCGTTGAGCTTCTTGGAAGGCCAGCTTTTCATCTTTCATGATATTGGGGAAGTTTTCTGTCAGCAGTTCTTCAATGATCCTCTGTGTGTTTTCTGTTTTCTCCCCCATTCCTGAATTCCAATCACTCACAAATTTTTGCTTTTGATAGTGTCCCATATAACTCTCAGGGTCTCTTCATTGAAACAGAGTTGTATCCAAGTGTTTGTCTTCAATTCCACTGATCCTGTCTTCCACCATTTCAAATCTGCTTCTCAGACCTTTTGTGACACCATCCATTTCTGAAATCTTGTTGTTTATCTTTTGGATTTCTAATCATTGTCTTTGTATAATTTCTAGTTGTGAATTTATTTTGGCATTTTCTTCCTGCATTGTTTTCCCGAATTCTTCCAATTTTTTGTCTGTATTTTCCATGAATTTGTCTATTTTTTCCTCATGTTTGTCAGCTTTTTGCCTCAGCTCTTGGAGAATTATGAGTATTAGAGATTTGAATTTCCTATCAGGTAGTTCTAGTGCATTTTCTTCCAGTGGAAAGACATCTGGTGTTTTATTTTGGACGCCTACTGGAACCATCCTGTCCTTTTTTTGGAAATGTTTTGGTATTGTCTGCTGTCTTCGGGGCATTCAGTAGTTATTTTTCTCGTTTATTGATTGTAGATTTGTTTGTTTCGTCATTTTTTTTTTTTATTTGGGTATGTCTAAGCACGCGGACTATGTGTTCTTTGTTGTTTGCTCCTCTGTGGGCACAATACTTTTCACCTCCTTTTCCAATTGGCAGGGTCAGTCACTCAGATATGGTACAGCAGGGCAGGTCTAGCTGAAGAGGAGTTACTGGGACGTGTTGTTTGTTTGTGGCACTTACTACAGTCACCAGGGTGGGTCAGTAATTAGTGCAGGCAGGTTCCAGTAGGTCGTGCCTCTGCTGGTTGGTGGTGTGATGTTAAGCGCACGGTGCAGGTAGGCAGGATGTAGCGGGGAGATTGTTGTGGGTGGAGCTAAGATGGATATGGAAGAGAGGAGAGAGGAACAGGAGCCCAAAACATAGAAACAAACAAAGAAGAATCCTAGGGGAGCTTGCCGTTGGAGTAGAGAGATGAGAGACTATGAAATGGAGAAAAACAGAAAGGGAAAGAAGAAGAAAAGGAAAGAATGAATAAATAAAAATCGGAAAGGTTAAAGAACCGCAAAGTTCCCAGGGGTCCCACCGGTGCAGCTATGAGGTTTGGGGAAGTCGCTGTCAGGTGTTGCAGCACAGCCTGGCTAGAAGGCGTAGAGGTATACAACGCCAGGTATTCAGGGAACAGAAATAGAAGGAAGATATTGAGAGATGAGAAACTGAGTGATGAAGAAAGACAAAAAGGGAAAAAGAGGGAAAAGAAAACAAAATAAATTTTAAAAAAAGAACAAAAAATCCCCCCAAAAAAACAGAAAAAAAAGAAAAAAAAAACCACCTAGAAAAGAAGTGTCCTCAGGGATCCCTCTGTACGTCTGTGCAAGCCGAGGGGTTAGTCTCCTTGCCACGCAGCACTACCTGGCCAGAAAAGGCTCCCAACTCAAGCAAAGGAAAAGAAAACAAACAATTCAAAACAAACAAATGAACAAAAGCACTGGGATCCCACCAGTGCGGCAGCCCAGACCGGGAAGCAGCTCCACACTCAAACGGAGCTCCACAGCCCCTCAGGAAGAAGCAAAGATGGTGCATGGAGCCAGGTAGTTTTGCGAAAGGAGGGGGAGATGGTGAGATGTAAGGAAGAAATCAAAAGAAGCAGAGAAAAAAGCAACACCAGCAGCCAACAAATGGCACTCAGAGAGCCAGCTAGTACCGGCTGGGGGAATCCAAGCAGCTGGTGTTTCTCGGACAAGAGACTGTGTCCGCGGGAAGCAAAGGGGGCCGAATGGGGGTGAAGAAGGGTAGGGAGTGGGAAAGTGTGTATCACAAACTACTGGAGCTCCGCAGCCCCTCAGGAAGAAGCAAAGATGGTGCACGGAGCCAGGTATTTGAGCAAAAGGAGGGGGAGGTCGTCAGAGGTAAGAAAGAAATCAAAAGAAGCGGAAAAAAGCAACACCAGCAGCCAACAAATGGCACTCAGAGAGCTGGCCCTTTCGGGTGTGTGGAATCCAAGCAGGCGGTGTTTCCCGGACAAAAGATTGTGGCCGCGGGAAGCAGAGGAGGCTGAGTGGGGGTTAAGAAGGGTGGGGGGTGGGAAAGCATATATCGCAAATTACCGGTTGTTTTGTCCACAGCTGGAAGCTCCGTGAAGCTGCTTTCTGGTACCCCCTGTTTGCTGGTCTCCGATAGGAGTCCAAGATGGCGGATCTGCACTGTGTTAGCTGGTAGGGGACCTCTGCATGAATCTCTCCTAGCTTTCTGTTCTCTGTCAGTTTTCTCACTCCATTTGGTGCTTGGCTGAGTTCTTTATCTCTTCATTTGATGTTTTAGGGTTTCAGGATTTTGTATTCTCTGTTTGGCTTAGTTTTTCGGATCTTTGCTGTGGAGGGACAGCGTGGTGCTTCTGCCTAGAGTGCCATTTTGCCGGAAGTCTCTGCATATTACTTTTAATGGACTAAAATGAACCTTTGCTGATTTGTGTGCATGTTTCAGAAATAAGATTGGCATATTGGTTCAAACTGGCTTTTTAAACTTTTTTTCTCGGATGATTGAAGTCAAAATTATATATATAAGTAGCTGAGACAAGGTTTTAGATGCAGTGGAAGCCAGTCTAAGAATCTGTGGATATAATTTTTTGGTAGCATGCTTTTTTGTCTTCACCCTTTTTTGTTTTTTGGTGAGGAGATTGTGAAAGATAATGCATATTAATGGTAACTTCCAAGGCTCTCCTTTTAAAAAAGGGAAACCTATATGTGAATTGTGAGCTCCTCTGGAATACTTGGAGACCACCAGGAAAGATTTATTTCTCCTAGGTTATTGTATCATGGGCTGGAGCCGTGCGCAAAATGGGTTAAGCCTAGCAAATGGAACTTGATGAAGCACTTTCAGCTTGGGAGTAGATAATACCTACTCTGCCAGTCCAGAAGCAGTTAAAATATTAGAAAATCCAGTACATGATATTGTATTTCTCAAAAAGCTGGTTCTTTGATTTCTCCACTACTTTTCTGTTTCATAGGCATAGCCAAAGAGGAGGGTTCAGAGGCCTCCCCTGGGTCCTGTCTTGTTTATCTAGTTGGTTAGAGAGTGTGACAAAGGGAAGAGAAAGTACACTGGAAGTTGGCTGAGGACACCAACCCTCTGGGGGGACAGAATTAGCATTTAATTAGGGGTTAGAAGCAAATAGAACTAAGTTCAGTTCCTGCCAGGTTTATCTTATTCATATGGGGAGCAAGCTTCATGAAATGAAGCTCAGAAATACCCACTAATGATGAAAAGATTAAACAACTCACCATTTTAGAAAAGCAGGTATGAGTTTGTGTCAGTGTATACTTCAGCAGGAAAATAGAATATAGGCTGCTGTTACCTGATTCTGCTTATAATTGGTGAAGCCCAGATTCAGGACTGATTCTTACACTATAGATTCTCAGTTGAGCAAGTTGTGAAGAAATTGGAGTGTTCAGGGGAGGTCAAGAGGGTTTTAATGTTTGAATAACACTATCAGTAAGGAGAGAAGAGGCCACCATTTTTTATTCTGGCAAAAAGGCTAAACAATAATTGAACAAGTCTTCAAAGGTTGTTGTTGTTGTTGTTAGTTACCATCAAGTCAGCTTCAACTCATGGCAGCCTTATAACAGAATGAAACGATGCCCAGTCCTCTGCCATCTTCATGATTGTCGATATGCTTGAATCCGTTGTTGCGTCTGTTGTGTCAAATTATCTCATTGAGGATTTCCCTTGTTTTTATTGGCCATCTACTTTGCCAAACATGATGTCGTCTTCAAAGGTAGGGGAGATAAAAACTTGACCTTGATTTCGGCCCATTGATACTAATTTCAGACTCTTGGGCTCCAGAAACCAGGGAAGAATAAATTTTTCTTGTTTGTTTGAAACCACCAAGCTTGTGGTAATTTGTTGCAGCAGTTGTAGGAAACTAAGATATATTTTGATATCAGAAGTAGGGTGCTACTATCACAAATAGCCAAAAACATAGATGTGGCATTGGAATTGGATAATGGGTAGGGACTGGAAGAATTTTGAGATGTGTGTTCAACTGAAAAATACATGGTGCCCCAAAGATACATTACTTCCTGAACTCCAGGACCTGTGAATATTACCTTATATGGCCAAGGTATGATTAAGTGAAAGACCTTGACAGGGGGAGCTTATTCTGGATTTTCTGGATAGGCTGTAAATGCAATTATATGAATCCTTAAAAGAAAGATAGAGTTTTGGCACAGAGCCACACATATACAGAGCAGAAGGAAAAGCAGAAATGAAATAGAGTGTGATGCAGCCACAAGCCGAGGAATGCTGACAGCCACCAGAAGGTAGAAGAGGCAAGGAACAGATTGTCCCCTACAGCTTCCAGAGGGAGTGTGGGCCTGAGACTTCTGGCCTCCAGAAGTGTTGGAGAATAAATTTCCATTCTTTGAAGCCACTGAGTTTGTAGTGGTTTAATTACAGAAGCTCTGGGAAACGAATACGTGTTCTACAATTCTAAAAGTAAAACAGGGAGCTGTGATATAATGACAGCATGTGTTTAAATAACCTGGGTCTTTAAGTGACTGTATGTTCAGAGTTATGTGGCTGTCACAAATGCAGTTTCACTGTAGACTTCCTCAACATAAGCATGAAGTACAGATAATGAAGCAGATGTCCTATTTTCCCCTGCAGCGTTAGAGAATAATATGCCAATTTTATCTGCTACAGTTATAAAAAGACTTCGTGGCTTTCATTTTTAATTCAGTACATACTGAACTAAATACATATTGAATACATACATTTCAATATGTATTCAATTAACATACTGAAATTTATTTAAAGAAGAAAAGACCAAGAGGAAAGTGAAATCATATGACCCAGAGCTGTAGAAACTAAGTAGGTATGTTTAGTGCTTATCCTGGAAAAACCTTGTAATGATTGTGGCGGCTGCTGTCATACTACCCTTTTAAAGATCAGAATCTGGCTTTAAGAAGTAGCTCCAGGAAGGCAGATTAGAGCTCCATAAAGAAAAAGCCTCAAATTTGGGAGAATTCAACAGTTGATTCATCTGCCTCAGAGATGCTAAATTGTCTGGCACCTGAGTGGTTCATAGAGCTGAAGTGGTTACTTATTGGAGGATGTTGTCTGGGGGACTTCTGCATAAAGATTGGACAAGATGCCCCATAGGTCCATTCGAGTATGATTCTGTAATTCTACTGCAGAACTGTTTTCCACAGTGGTTATACCATTTTACATTCCCACCAACAGTGGATGAGGGTTCCAGTTTCCATGTCCTCTCCAATACCTCGTTTTCCATTTTTTTGATAATTGCCATTCTAATGGAGGTGAGGGGGTATCTCATTGTGAGTCTACCACATTTTGATAACAGTTCTTTAAATAAAAGGAATAGAATCAATTTGACTAAACTTTGGCCTCTTCTAATAGCTAGTAATTATGATTTTCTTTTTGAAGAGGTCACAAATAAGTCTGTTACTCATTTATTCTAGAGTCCTTTGGTGCTTAACTTTGATCTCACCAGTTTATGATTGTGGAACCAGCCTTTCTTCCTTCAAACTATTTGTCCATGCCCTTTCTTTTAGTACTTAATCCTTTTCTATGTGATTCCTAAAAAGCTAGGAAGCATAGCTACAAGATTATACCTACAGTTTCTCTTAGTATCTGAAGGTATATATAATCTATGGAGGAGAATTTAACATCTTGGAATCAGCAAAATGCTTTCTTACAATCTTGTCCCTGATTAAAACCTTTGCACTTGGTGTCAGAAGTATATATCCAACTGCTAATTTGAGACTTCCACTTGAATGTCTCAAGTATAATTCAAACTACTCTTGCAGTCATGATTTCCAGCCCCAACCATGGGCTTCTTTGCTGTTTCTTAGCTTGGTGAAGGGCACCACCATCTGGTCAGTTCTGCAAATCAGAACACTAGAAAATAGTAATAAGGAACCTCCTTCTCTCCCAATATCCAACCCATCAAAGGATTTTATCCTAGTTTAACTCTCACGCATCTTCATGTTTCAGCTCAACCATCAATCCCAAAGGAGGCCTTTCTCAACCATTTTCCTACACGGTCTTTTGCTCTTCCAAATTGCTGGGTGGTACAAATGGCTTACACTAGGCTACTAACCTAAAGGTTGGTGATTCGAACCCACCCAGTGGTGCCACAGAAGAAAGCCCTGGCGATCTGCTTCCATAAAAATTGCAGCCAAGAAAACCCTATAGAGAAGTTCTACTCTGTAACAAATGGGGTTGCCGTGGGTTGGAGTTGACTTAACTGTAATGGGTTTCTAAATCAAGTCTCCCTAATATATGCCCTTCAGAAGTATACTTCATTTTCATAGCCCTTCAGAAGTATAATGTTACATTTGTTTGGGAGGCAATTGAATTAATCTGTTTCCTACACTAGGCAGTGAACTCCTTGAGAAAAGAGATCCCACCTGGTTTTGCTCACCTTTATATTCTTGTCATGTGTATACCTCCTGTGCTATGTTCATGTCATTTTCATATGCCCTGCATAGGTACCTAACACATTGTAGGAGGCTAGTATTTGTTGGATGAACGGGTGAATGGATGAATGACTTTTGGGCCTTATTCCCTTGCAATACGTTTGTTCCAGCCTTTTAAGCCTAAAGATGCATTTCCTTAACAGAGAACACGGAAATGAAGCCAGAGCTGATTTTTATTTTCCAATTAATATGAAACCATCTACCTTTAGAATGAATACAACACTCATTCTTTTTTGCTCATAAAATAATTTAAAAAACCATTTTATTTTACTAGTTATTAATAGTTTATTATTATCATTATTGCTGATTTTTTATTTTATTTTATTTTTTTTGGCAAGCCATAGATGGCTCTGGGGATTTAGTTCTTCTGACATTATTCAAATTATAGGTCTGTGCAGTTCATTTGGCATTTAACCTTGATGAAGTCTTTCTTGCTCCATATTTTGCATGCAGTCTTAACCTATCCCTCTAGAGATCTATGTATCTCACGCCAGCCTGAGTCTTTTCTTGCTTTCAATGACATTGAACAGCTTTCCTTTTAGAGAGCCTATCTGACATCTCTTTGCCAACTTTTCTAACATATTGAGTACACCTCTAACATAGCTCAGCATTCCCCTCTCTGACATCAAGGACTCTAAAATGACATAGTTTCTTTCTCCCAAAGTTCTAATCACTTCCATTTTACCAACCAGTCAGTCATATCAGTAACTAACCAACCAGTTAGTTCCTCTCTCTAGCTGTGTGCCCTCAGTTAAGTACCATTACCTATCAAGGTTCAGGTTCCTTATCTGTTGAAAGGAGTTGAACTAGAACAGGCCCTGTCACACTCAAAACATTCAAGTCAATGAAGCATACCATAATGGAAGAATGAGTTTTATTTTATTTCTACTGAAGTTGGAATATGATGACAATGTTGTTGTTGTTAGCTGCTGTCAGTCAGCCCCTGACTCATGCCTACCCCATGTGTTACAGAGTAGAATTGCTCCATAGGGTTTTCTTGGCTGTAATCTTTATGGAAGCAGTTTGCCAGGCCTTTCTTCCACAGAGCCACTGAGTAGTTTGAACCACCATCCTTTAGGTTAGCAGTTGATCACAACCCCTTGTACCACCCAGGCTCCTATGTAACAATCAGATTATCTTATAAAATAAGGAATTTAAAATGAGACATAAGGAACAACTTCTAAAAAGTGAAGTTTCCGAAATACAAGAACAGATTGATTTCTAAAAGTATAATTCACAAGATATTGGGAAGATGTTTTATTTTTCTGGAATTTGTAACACAATTATGTCTTCTCTTTCAAAGATGGTTTAATTGTTCTCATGCTTGAAGGTGGTGGTACTCATTATTCTTGATGCTTCAGGTAGATAGGAAGGGTGATTACAACATGGATGGCGTTGGGATAGTAGAAGACAAAGATGACTTTTCTAAACAACGAAATGCTTCAAACAGTGTCCTGAGACAGAGAACCAGAAAGAGATTCTAGTTGTTCTGGTTTGCTCACTGTCCCTCCAAACCTCTGCCCACAATATGCCCTGCTATCTCTCTTCTAAGAGACTCTGCTCAGACTGGATTATCTTTGGGCTTCACCTTACAGCCTATGTCTTCATGGTGTGCCCTGTTGAACAGAAAAAGAACCTGACTATGATGCAGAATGTCCTTGATGCTGCATACTGCTAAAGACAGCTTAACCACCTCCCTCTCCTCCAAAATATTCTGAAAGGAGCTGAACTATTTCATCTGGAGAACCGGGAAGTCCTAGCTCCATGTTTTCCAGAAAGGTTGTTTAGAGGACATGAATGATATATAACCTGGCATAGCAGTCATTGGAAATACTCACAGAAGCCCTATGCTCTGTTGCCTGCCTGGCTCACCCCCATCTCTCTAGTAGAAACAGGAAAGTATTACCTCCTTATTTTTACTATCCAAATGGAATGGTCACCTTTTTCCTTTATACCTAAACACATCCTACTATCCTTCATGAACTCACTTAGGGAAGTTCTGTCTTTGATTTCTAGCTCAAGTGCATACTTATCTCCCCTATTATGAATTACTAAAGTAGGAATTTTCTAGATTATTAAGTGACAATGCTTTTTTAAAAATTAACCTTTTTATTTTGAGATAATTGTTGTTTTACATGCAGAAGTTAGAAATAATACAGAGGGATCCCTTGTGCCCTTCACTTAGTTTTCCTCTATGGTAACATCTTGCAGAACTGTAGTATAATAGCACAACACAAAATTGACATTGATATAATCCATCCATCATATTCATGTTTTACTAGTTTTATATATATACACTCATTTATGTGTTTATATTTAGTTCTATACAATTTTATCAAGTCTGTAGATTTCTATGGTCACCACCATAGTCAGAACAGAGAACAACAGTTCCACCACTTTAAGGATCTTTCCTCTTGCCCTGTTATAACCACACCTATCACACACCCCCAGTTCCATCCTTAACCCTGACAACCACTGGTCTGTTCTCCATTTCTATAATTTTGTCATTTCAAGAATGATATAGAAATGGAATCATATAGTATGTAACCATTTGAGATTGGCTTTTTTCACTCAACATCATTCTCTCAAGATGCATTCATGTTTTTACGAGTATCTGTAGTGCATTCCTCATTATTGCTGAGTAATGTTTCATGGTAAGGATGTACTACACTTTAACCATTCACCCACTGAAGGACATTTGGGTTGTTTCCAGTTTTTGCTATAACAATTATAGCTGCTGTGGACATTTTGTGCAGGTTCGTGTGTCAACGTAATTTTCATTTCTCTGGAATAAATGAAGAGTGTAATTGTTGGGTCAAATGATAATTACATTTTCACTTTTATAAGAAACTGCCAAACTACATTGCAGAAGGCAGTATTTTTTATATTCCCATCAGCAACGTATGAAAGATCCATTTTCTCTGCATCCTTGCCAGCATTTGGTGTCATCACTATTTTTAATTTTAGCTATTCTAAGAGTTGTGTAGTGATATCTTTTGTAATCTTAATTTGCATTTCCCTAATGGAGTACCAGGGAGGCACAAATGGTTAAAAGATCAGCTACTAATGGAAAGGTTGTAGGCTCAAATCCACCCGGGGCACCTTGGAAGAAAGTACTGGCAATCTACAGTATTTCCAAAAGATCACAACTATAGAAAACTGTATGGAGTGCAGTTCTACTCTGAAAATGTGGGGTCGCCATGAGTCAGAATCAACTCAATGGCAACTGGTTTATAATGGTTGTTGACTCATAGCAACCCTATTGGACAGAGTAGAACTGCCCCATAGGGTTTCCAAGGCTATAATCTTTATGGAAGCAGACTGTCACATCTTTCTCCCATAGTGTGACTGGTGGGTTCAAACTGCAGACCTTTTCGTTAGCAGCTGAGTGCTTAACCGTTGCACCACTCGGGCTCCTTTTTTAATGGCTACTGAGGTTTAGATTTACAGCCTTGGAAATCCTATCAGTTCTATTCTGTCCTAAAGGGTCGCTGTTGGAATCAACTTGATGGCAGTGGGTTTTGGTTTTAGTTTAGTGAGACTAAACATCTTTTCATGTGATTATTTGCTATCTGTATGAGTTGGAATCAACTTGATGGCAATGGTTTATGTTCTCTTTGATGACTTGTCTGTTCATATCTTTTGTCTACTTTCTAATTGGATTGTTTGTTTGTCTTATTGTTGAATTTTGAGTATTCTTTATAAATTCTAAATACTAGTCGTTTGTCAGATATATAATTTGAAAATATTTTCTCCAAGTCTGTTTCTTGTCTTTGTATCCTTTTTACAGGGTCTTTCACAAAACAAACTTTTTAAAAATTTTGATGAATTCCAATTTATTAATATTTGCTTTATGGATTGTGCTTTTTGTGTCAAGTCTAAGAACTCTTTGCCTAACTTTAGGTCCTGAAGATTTTCTCCTATTTTAGTTTTACATTTCACATTTAAGTTTGTAATTGATTTTGAGTTAATATTTGTATAAGGTCTGAGATTTAGATCAAGATTCTTTTTTTTTGCCTATGGATGCCCAGGTGCTCCAGCACCATTTGTTGAAAAGGCTATCTTTCCTCCATTGAATTGTTTTTGTACTTTTATCAAAATCAGTTGATTGCACCCTCTAGAATGGCTATTAGCAGAAAGATGAAAAATAGCAAGTGTTGGCAAGGATGTAGAGGAATTGGAACCCTTGTGCATTGCTGATGAGAATGTAAAATCCTGTGGTCACCGTGGAAAACAGTTTGGTGGTTCCTCAAAAAGTTATACATAGAACTACCATATGACCAAGCAATTCTGCTCCTACGTATATACCCAGAAGAACTGAAAACAGTAACTTAAACAAGTACATGTATACACATGTTCATTTATGGCATATATACACGTGTTTATTTATGGCATGTGGAGAGCAGCACTATTCACAATCGCCAAAAGGTGGAAACAGCCCAAATGTCCATCAGCAGATGAATAGATATACAAAATGTAATATATCCATACAGTGGAATATTATTCAGCCATAAAAAAGGAATAAAGTACTGTTATATGCTACAATGGGATGAACCTCCAAAGCATTATGTTAAGTGATAGAAGCCAGATATAAAGTTCACATATTGTATTATTTCATTTACAGTTGTTCCTTGGTATCTCTAGGGGATTAGTTCCAGGACCCCCCTCAGATACCAAAATCTGTGGATGCTCAAGTCTTTTATATAAAATGGCATAATATTTGCATATAATGTATGCATATCCTCCCATATACTTTAAATCATTTCTAGATTACTTATAATACCTAATACAATATAAATGCTATGTAAATGGTTGATTCGTCACAATTGAAGACATGCTTTGGAAGCTAGCCTTTCTCTTCTGAGTTTTTTGAGCTTTTCTGGGAATGCTGATGCTGCCTGGGCATCAGCCAATGCCGATTTGCCCGTGATCTTGAAGTTCTGAAGGCCAGAGGGCTTTCCAGAGCTAGTTGGCCATGCCTTATTAGCCTTAAACTCCTTCCTCTCACTCTCCTCAACTCCCTTACACTTAGCCTGGGAGGGATTGCTCATTGTTCTTTAGGAGCCATTTTTTCACAGAACAAAGTGTGCATACAACACAAGTAGTGAAGGAATGAGACCCAAGGCGAACAATGCTCAAACACTGGGTGCTGGAGAGAGACTGAGGAGCTGTGAAATGACGGGAGGCTGCAGCAGGGGATGCCTACACAGCGCTTCATTCGCATGGATTCACCATAGTGCTCGGCCTGCAGCAAATTCAAGTTTTGCTTTTTGGAACTTTCTTTTTTTTTTCCAAATATTTTTGATTCCCAGTTGGTTGAACCTGTGTATGTGGAACCCGAGGGTACAGAGGGCCAACTGTATATGAAATATTCAAAATAGATAAATCTATAGGGATAAAATACAGATTGGTGGTTGACAGAAGCTGGGGGAAGGGGAAATGGAGAAAGTGTTTAATGGTAGGGAATTTTACTTTGGAGTGATGGAAATGTTTTGGAATTAGATAGAGGTGGTGGTTGCACAACATTGTGAACGTACTAAATGTCACTGAATTATTCACTTTAGCAATTCATCAACAGATAAACGGATAAAACAAAATGTGGTATATATATGTATTTATATATATAGAAGCAAACTAGACCAAACCTGTTGCTGTTGAGTTGATTCCGACTCATAGCTACCCTATAGGACAGGGTAGAACTGCCCCATAGGGTTTCCAAGGCTGTAATCTTTATGGAAGCAGACTGCCACATCTTTTTCCAGCAGAGTGGTTGGTGTGTTCGAACTGTAGACCTTTTGGTTAGCAGCCAAATACTTAACCACTGTGCCACCAGGGCTCCGATATATACATACACACACACACACACACACACACACACACACACAAACACACACACACACACACGCACGTATTCAGCAATAAAGAGAAATGAAGTTCTGACACATGCTACAACATGGATGAACCTTGAAAACATTATGCTGAGTGAAGTAAATCAGACTCAAAAGGGCAAATATAGTGTGATTCCACTTATATGAAATATCTAGAAATGAAAAGTTTATTAGTGGTTGTGGGAGGATGGTGAGTTATTGCTTAAGGGGCACTGAATTTCTGTTTGGGGTGATGAAAAACTTTTGGAAATAGTGGTAATGTGGTGAATATAATTAATGTCACTGAATTGTAGACTTTACAATGGTCATAATGGCAAATTTTTTGTTATATATATTTTACCACAATAAAATTTAAAAAAATCAGTTGATCATATTTGTGTGGGTCTAGTTCTGGATTCTCTATTCTGTTCCATTGATCTATATGTCTGTCACTTTGCCAGTACCAGAGTGTTTTGATTACTGTAGTTTTATACTAAGCCTTAACACCAGGTAGAGTTGATTCCTTCTACTTTATTCTTTTTTTTTCTCGAGATTGTTAGAGCTATTTTAGGGCCTGTGGCTTTTCATATAAATTTTAGAAGAAGCTTTTCGATATCTAAAAAATATCTTGTTGGGATTTTGTTAGAAATTGCATTAAAATTATAGATCAATTTGAGGAGAGTTGACATCTTTACTATAGTGAATATTCCAATCCATGAACACCGTGTATCTCTTCATTTCCGTGTTCTTTTTAATTTCTTTTATCAGCATTTTATAATTTTCAGCATACATATCTTGTACTTGTTTTGTTAGATTTATACCTAAGTATCATTTTCTTTGGTGAGATTTTAAATGATACAGTGTTTTCAATTTCGGGTTCTACATTTTTGTTATTAGTGCATAGAAGTATGACTGATATTTGTTTGTTGACCTTGTGTCTTGCAGCCTTGCAAAGCTCACTTATTAGTGCTAGTTTTGTTTTGTTTTTTTTTTTTGGTAGATTCCTTGTGATTTTCTATGTAGACAATCATGACAATATCTTTTTATGAATATATGTGTTTTCTCATCAACTGAATGATGAATTCTTTGAGGGCCTTCAGGCACTGTACATTCCTATGCTGTGCAAATAATAAGAGCTTATATATGTTTACGAATGAGAGGCCCATCACAATTAGACTGTGATCTGTGAATCTCAGTGATGTTTAATAATACCTTACTTTTGTTTTTTCTTTTTTTTTCCCTGAAAGAGCTAATTCACAATGCTTTTATCTACATGCCAGAACTCCTGTTTTTCCTTGGAGTGCAATGCACTTAATCAATTTAGAACAGTTCTCATTTATTTACAACTTTAAGAGAACAATGTCCTAGTACAGATTGAATTTGGGATTTAATTAATGTCTTTACATAGTACTTGGATACTAATCTCTCTTAACTACCAGAGAAGTGACTATATATCTGATTCCATTTAGAATCTTTAGCAGATACACAAAGTGCTGGAAACAGGTGTTTTTTTTTTCTTCCCCTATGTAACACAGGCTATAATTAAAGTTCTGAAAGCTGTGCATTGGCTCTTTTTCACAGTTTACTTGGCTTCTTTCAATGCTTATGATTTGACTGAGGACTTTTGTAAGATTTTTTTCGTTTTTTTTTTTTTTGTTGTGCCATGTGTTTGTATGTACATCTTATTTTTCAGACATGGGTCATCCTTCTGTGCAAGGAAACAACCTCTTTTATTAATTATTTTTGTAAAAGACAACTAATACTTGGCAGAATGTACAAATGAAAAGGAGAACAGATGTGAGTGCAGAAACTCTATGATTTAAAGCTAACAAGCAAGGGAAGAGGTAGTAATGGTAATACTACCTGGGACACCAGCTTGAAAATGATTAATAAAACCTAATAATGTTGTCTTCAACTCCATTGAAGCTTAATACTCTACAAGTATATGTGAACAAACACTAATATATAACTTTGTCAAAAGCAAGACTAGTGCCACTGGATGATACAATCTGAAATGTTTTCGTGGTTGCTGAGACTCCATTAATGTAATCATGTATGTGAAGAAATATAATAGAGAAATTACGAAGTCATAAGCCATAGATCATGGTTCCTGAAATATGCCCTCCCTTCCCCAAATATAACCAAGTAAGACTGACAATAATTTAAATATAAAAACCTTCAAGATGAAGTGTTGTTGTTGTTGTTAGGTGCCGTCAAGTTAGTTTCAACTCACAGTGACCCTATAGGACAGAGTAGAACTACCCTACAGGGTTTCCAAGGAGTAGCTGGTGGATTTGAACTGCCAACCTTTTAGTTAGCAGCCGAGCTCTTAACCACTATGCCACGAGGGCTCCATAGATGAAGTGTAGGTCAATTCAATGTGACAAATATATATTGAGTCCTTAGTTTATGTTATGGTCTATAGTATTTGAAAGGAGCCTTGGTGCAGTGGTTAAGTACTGGGCTCTTAACTGAAAGGTCTGTGGTTTGAACCCACCAGCTGCTCTGTGGGAGAAAGATGTGGCAGTCTGCTTCCTTAAAGATTACAGTGTTGGAAACCCTATGGGACAGTTCTACTCTGTCCTCTAGGGTTGCTATGAGTCAGAATTGACTCTAGGGCACACAACAACAACAGCATAATATATAAGGAGTCCTTGGGTGGAGCAAACAATTAAGTGCTGACTATTAACAGAATGGTTGTAGTTCAAATCCACCCAGAGACACTTTGGAAGAAAGTCCTGGTGACCTGCTTCCAAAAGGTCATAGCCTTGGAAACCCTATGGAACAGTTCTACTGTGTAACACATGGGGTCGCCATGAGTGAGTTGGAATCCATTCGACAGCAATGGGTTTGGTTTTGGTTTAAGATGGGAAGAAAAAGATGAAAAAAAATCATTGAGATGAAGAGGAGAAAGCTTCGTGGTTTTACACCTTCAGTAAAATGGAAAATGTGAGCTCATTGTAGAGAGAAAGATATGAGGGACTGTGGCTAGAGGTTGGAGGGGGAAAGGTTTGGAAATGAGTTTGAAAAATGTGATAGTCATATTTAGATGTATTAAGGCTCACCAAGGAATAACAAGAACTAAAGAGAGTTTGATCAGCATTCCTTTGTGCGCAGATGACCCACTTGCTTTCTTGGCCTTCTTCATTGCTAGTTACTGGCCCCCAGGCATAGGGTTTACTCAAGGACAGTGAATGCCAAAGTGGGTACAGTTGAAGAATTGGAAGCAGGTTTGCAGGAATCAAGTGTACAGCTGAGTAAAATGATGAAATGACTGACCTAGGAAGAAAGTTGTGTTGAGAAGGATGCTGATGGACTATGAAAAAAGGGAGATAAGGGGTCATCGAACTTAGTGAAAGTAATGCAAAGATAGGAAACATAGTGATCAGAAGGAGGGCTCATAAAACAAACAAAAACAAACTCATTGTCACTGAGTTGATTCCAACTCACGGTGACCCCATGTGTTACAGAGTAGGACTGGCCCATAGGATTTTCTTGGCTGTAATCTTTACGAAAGCAGATCACCAGGACTTTCTTTCAGGGTGCCACTGGGTGGGTTAGAACTGCCAACCATTAGGTTAATAGTCTAGCGCAAAGAGTTCGTGCCACCCAGGGACCTTAGGGTCAGAAGGAGGGCTCATAGTCAGTAGACTGTCTTCAAATGTGTATGAGGTTGAATGGTAACCTAAAGTATGGGTAACTAACACAAACTAGGAAAGAAGGAGATGTGGGACCATTACAGGCCTGGGTCCCACTCTGCTGCCTATAGATTGTGTGAGCTCAGGCAACATATTTAATCTCTCTGAATTTTAATTTCCTCTATCATAAAACTGGGCTAAAAATCCATACCTCGTAAGGTTTTGAGGAAGACTGAATGGAGTATTTTATGTAAAGCATTTATACATTTACATATTTGAGCACTCACAAAATATCTGTTGATAGACTTGAGGATGTCAAAGAACTATGAGGTCAGTGTGTCCAGCATCCTGACATAGTAAAATGTATGTTTTAAGAATTATGATCCCTTAGAAATTTGTCAGTACTTTTGGAGAGAAAGCCAATAAATAAAAAGTATTATTAACTCTAAATAGTAATAATCAGTGCCACATTAGTCAATTTAAAATATAACAAAGCTAAAGAAAAGACTGAGTTTTTTTTTACACATATCCTGAAACACATATCTGCCAATCCACACTGTGTTCATCCCTGCAAATCCTCCATGTTTAATGTGTTCCAGACAGATGATCATTGTTTTATAATCTCCTCTGATTTATAACTGTGCAATCAATAATTAGGTATTCTGGCCGGGTGAACCAGATATTCATGAATCTAATCAAGACTATTTTTAAATACAACACATTGTACCAATACTATTTTCAGATTCCACTCTCATATATTTCAATATTCACCATCTAGCAGAGAAATTCAGTTAACAGTCCCATTGTGTTTAGAATTTCATCTAATATTCTATGTATATAAGAAGCCAGAGCACGTGCCACAGTTTAAACAGTCCCCTCTGATTAAGGTAAACAAGGTACAGAACATCTCACGAAGAAGCTCATTTCTAGCTCATGCCTAGTTCTTAGGTAAGGGTTAAGAGGGAGTGGTGAGAGGAATCCAACAATTTCTAGCTCAAGCATGTTTTGAGACACTGAAAGACTGATCTGCAAGTTTATGAATACAAATGCATCAGACAGTTATCTAGAAGCTTCACAAATGGCCTTGGCTGCCACTAAGTGGGTGGAAAATGAATGGAACAGAATGAGAATGGTGCTGCTTTGTTTGTATGGTACACAGTATTATACTGATGAAAAATGCTGGCAGGGTTCCACGTTTCAAGATACTTAGGAGAATCTCCTGCCTGTGTTTATCTTTGGGTGTTACCATGGCTACTGATGGAAAGGAATGAAAACCAAAAGGTGGAGGGAGGTAGACAGACTGTGAGTATTAAAAATCAGGGGAAAGACATTCAATAGCCAAGCATCTAGGAAGATTTATTGTTGAAGGTCTTGCTTGCCTATCCTGCTGCATATCGAGTATTTCCAAATATATACTCTGAAGCCAATTACCTTTTTGAATAAAGCTTGATAAAGGGCTATAGTAGAGATCAATCGACCTGCTCTTGTGCACATTTCTTTTTATTTCTTATCTTGGGGAGTGGGTTAAGAAAGTGAGGAAACTTATCTTCTAATCTCAGCTCTGCACTTCCATCTATTTAGCTTTGGGCAAGTCATTTAACTTCTTGGAGGTCTAGTTTATCTACCTATAAAGTGGGGAAAATACACTTAACTCTTGGTGATTAGAAGGTTCATATATGTGAAAGTACTTAGCACAGTGGTATGTGCATAGTAATGCCCAATTTATGTCCGTTTTTATTCTGTTTCTTATAAAGTAATACATGATTTTGTGGTGACAAACCAATCCCCTTGCCCATTTTTCCTAGTCTTCTAGGGAAGGGTGTATGTGGAATCTCTTTCATTAAAGTGATATATTAAGGCTAATGAAAGCTGGTAAGTCAACAAACCATACCTCTAGCTTATCCATAGGTAAGACTTGTCCCTCTGTTTAGGCCTAATCGAGGAACAAGGTGTACTCTGTCCCTGATGGATACCACTTTCCCTACCTTATCCTGGTAGAAAGGAGCCCTGGTGGTGGCAGTGGTTAAGCATTTGGCTGCTAAGAGAAAAGTCAGTGGTTTGAACCCACCAGCCATTCAGCAGGAGAAAGATGTGGCAGTCTGCTTCCATAAAGACTAGCAGCTCTACTCTGTCCTGTAGGGTCACTATGAGTCAGAATTGACTCGATGGCAACAGATTTGGTTGTTTGGTTTTTATCCTGGTAGACAAGAAGTCCTTTAAACAAACAAACAGAAAACAGTTGCCCTGGAGTTGATTCTGACTCATGGTGACCACATGTGTATCGGAGTAGAACTGTGCACCATAGGGTTTTCACAGCTGTGATCTTTTGAAATCAGATTGTCAGGCCTTTCTTCCAGGGTGCCTCTGAGTATGTTCGAACCTCCAACCTTTGATTAGTAGCTGAATGCTTAACTGTTTGCGCCACCCAGGGATTCCACTTTTTAAAAAGTTGGATATTGTCTTTGCTGTGAATTACTTAATATAGCCCTTCTAGCCATGGTCTTTGTGACTCCCACACAATGATTGGGTGGGACTATGAAAATAAGGTGCTTGTGGCCCACCAAGGGGATTGGACAGCTTGCTGCTAATGCAGATAAAGTGCTTGGAACCCTGTGGGGTGGGACCATGCAAATAAGGTATATGGAACCCTAATGAGGGGATTGTTCAGTTTTTCCATCCTGCTAAGCTTAAAAGAGAGCCAATCTCAGAGCAGAAGGCATCCTCACTACCAACGAGCAAGAAGAGCTAGGAGTGGAGTGCATCCTTTGGACCCGATCCCTGTGCTGAGAACCTCTGAGACCCAGGAGACAGAGAGAGAGCTGTAACACTGGAGATGACAAGAAGCTGCAGCAGAGAAATGGAGGCAGCAGAGGTGGCCGAACCAGGAGACTGGCAGGAGATGATGCAGTGAGCTTCCCAGCCCACAAAGCAAGAGACCTGCGCTATGCAGGGATGAAGTACCCAATAAGCAAGGTACACATGTGCTTAATTGTACTTATTTACTAATCTGTAGTGCACAGTTTCACATGAGTTTGACCACAAAAGATGTGGTGAAACCCGTGTGAAATTGTGCCTGAAGATTAGTAAATTAACACAATTAGGCCTGCGTGTACCTTGCTTACTGTAAGTTTGTGCATACTGTACTTACTGGTTAATTACAGTGCTTGCTGGCTAATCTGCCCCTGAGCACATTCGGGCAGGAGGCTTGCTGGTGGAGTGGGGTGCCTCCAGGCACTTGGTGGAGGTAGGGTTACCAACCCAGGGAGCAAGAGAACTGAGTGCCTTCGGGCTGAGGCTTACTAGTGGAGTGGAGTGCCCCCAGGAACTTATTGGAGGAGCTAAATAGCTTTGTAACACTTACCTGAGCAAGGCAGAGGCTGAGGGGCTGAAGGCCAGTGAGAGGCCTGCCTGCAGGCATGGCCAAGATGCTGTCCTAACTGAAGAACTGTATCCTGAGTCGTTTCTGATTCTGAATTGTAACCTGTTACTTCCCTAATAAACTCTGTAACTGTGAGTATAGTCTGTGAGTTCTGTGTGGCCATTGCAAGGAATTATCAGACCCAGGAGAGAAGTTGAGAGTGCCATGGGAGGGACGGTTGGTGTCAGAATTGGTAAAAAATGTTGGCGAGAGGAGGCATGTCTGACCTCCACCTCACAGCAATCAGCCTTGAGTTGTTGATGCTGATTATGATTCTCTCTCCTCCTTGTGAAGTTAAGTGGAGGTCAGACACCACCCCCATGCCATTTTTCACAGATATACATACCAGTTTCACAAATTGAGACATCTTTCTTTTGATTGTTGCAGTGCTCTACCTTTGATTTTGATTGAAAGGCAGTGGGCAGTAGTGTTTAACCTAGTTTCTCGTTAGCTAGTTCTGTCAAGTAGCTAGAGCCCTGGTGGCGCAGTGGTTAAGAGCTATGGCTGCTAACCAAAAGGTTGGCCATTTGAATCCACTTGCTGCTCTTTGGAAACCCTATGGGGCAGTTCTACTCTGTCCTGTAGGGTCACTATGAGTTGGAATCGATTCGATGGCAGTGAGTTTTTGGTCAAGTAGCTAGTTAATTTTATCGCATTAGGGGAATTATTTCTATTTAAACCTATAAAAAAAAAATCCTTTTCAAAGAGTGAAGATTGCCTTTGAAAGGGAATGCTTAGCCTACCCATCTCAATTTATTATCTTATAAATATGTGTTTTCACATACAGTACAAAATTTACTTAAGGTATATATGAACTGTGCCTTATAGTTTGAGCATGTTGTTGAAATAGACACAGGATGTACTCACTTTTTCTTTATTGGAGTAGTTTTCCATTATCTTAAAGCTTGATATTTATAGGTTAGTCTATATTTTTGGAGAAGTGACCTAAAATATCCTAAAAGGAGAATGTATTGTTTCCACAGAATTTTTTTTCCCCTTGACATCTGATAAAAGATCTTCCGCTTTTCCTACTGCCTACGTAATTGCCAAATCTTATTGCTTAAAAGTCAGTGAGTTTTTTGCACACTGGGATACAAGCCATTTGTGGGCCATGAAATTTTTTAAAAATTTTTAAAAAATGAAACAGAATAGAATTAAAAATATCAGAATTCATTACACTCCGTAAGGGTAAGTATTGCTTCTTGACACTTTTATTTCAGCTTTATATTTGCACTCTCACATGTGTGTATGTGGATTGAGGTAAAAACAAATAGATAGCCACTGACTTCAGAGATGTAGCCCAAGGCAAGTGGGGCTGAATAATGGTGGCAGGAAGTGCTGGGATTTTATAACAAAGTTTTCATCTCCCTTATGGTATGAAAATTTTTGATTGCTATGAAGTACAAGAATTCTCTTAGTATTGGGATATTTCTTAGAACTTTCCATATTTCTTAGAACTTTGGCCATTCACTGAGATTCAAATCATCAGGATCATCTTTGTCTACTTTCTCTCTCTCTTCTCATGCTTTTTGTTATTGGATAATGGTGATGCTACCAGACATTGCCCATTACAACTCTCCCGTTTTTATCACTGCTGCCATACCCTGGCTTCTTTCCTCAGTCCTGGGCTACTATACTAGCCTTCTGACCAGTCTCCCTACTTTCAGATTTTCTGCTGCCCAATCAGTTTTCCTAAAACAGCTCTAAATTATCACACCTAGGCTTGAAAGCTTTCAGAGCTACTCAATTTCAAACTAAAAAAAAAAAATTGTTTAAAATATGTGTAACAAAAATTTTGCCATTTTAATCCTTTTTAACTGTACAATTAAGCAGCATTAATAATGTTCACCATGTCACGCAACCTCACCACTATCTTTTTACAAATTTTTCACCACCTCAAACAGAAACCTCGGCACCTCTTAGGCAATAACTCCCCACTTTCCATCCTCCATCCCCAGTTCCCAGGGACCACTAATAAACTTTGGTCTCTATGCATTTTCTTATTCTAGATATTTCATGTAGGTGGAATCATACAATGTTTATCTTTTTGTGCCTGACTTATTTCACTTAGCATAATGTTTTCAATGTACATCCATATTGTTGCATGTATCAGATTTTCCGTTTCTCTTTATGGCTGAAAAACATTCCATTGTATGGATATATCACATTTTGTTTAGTCGTTCATGTGTTGATGGACACTTGGGTTGTTTCTGTATTTGGCTATTGTGAATAATGCTGCAGTGAACATTGGTGTACAATTATCTGTTTAAGTCCCTGTTTTCAAGACTTTTGGGTATATACCTAGGTGTGGAATTGCTGGATCATATGCTAATTCTATGTTTAACTTTTTGAGGAACTCCCAAACTATTTTCCATAGTGTCTGCACCATTTTACATTCTCATCAGCAATGCAAGAGGGCTCCAATTTCTCCACATCCTCTTCAGCACTTGTTATTTTCTGTTATTAGCCATCCTAGTGGGTGTGAAGTATCTTATCGTGGTTTTGATTTGCATTTCTTTAATGGCTAATGAAGAAACCCTGGTGGTACAATGGTTAAGTGCTGGACTGGTAATCTGATTGAAAGGCTGGCAGGTCAAATCCAGTAGCCACTCTGCAGGAGAAAATATTGGCGATCTGCTCACATAAAGATTACAGCCTAGGAAACCCTATGGGGCAGTTCTGCTCTGTCCTATAGAGTTGCTATGAGTCGGAATCGACTTGATGGCCCACACCAACAATAATGACTAATGATGCTGAGCATCTTTTCATGTGTTTGTGGGCCACTTGTTTATCTTCTTTGTTCAAGTCCTTTGACCATTTTTTAATTAGATCGTTTGTATTTTTGTTATTATTTTGTAGGTGTTTTTTATATGTTCTGGATGTTAAACTCACTATCAGATACATGGTTCCCAAGTATTTTCTGTGGGTTGTCTCTTCACTTCCTTGATAAATTCCTTTGATGCACAAAAGTTTTTAATTTTGATGGAGTCCAGTTTATCTGTTTTTTTCTTCTGTTGCACTTGCTTTTGATGTCGAATTTTAAACTTTTTTTTTGTTTTGCTTGTTATTTAAGGACATCCATGATCTATCTAATCCTAGCCTACCTGTCCAATTGTTAGGGATTGAATTGTGTACCCTAAAAATATATGTTGTAATTCTATGCTTGTGGATGAGGAGCCCTGGTGGTACAGTGGTTAAGTGCTTGGCTGCTAACCAAAACGTCAGCAGTTCAAACCCATGCAGTGGCTTCATGGGAGAAAGATGTGGTAGTTGGCTCCTGTAAAGTTTTGCATCCTTGGAAACCCTATGGACCAGTTCTACTCTGTCCTATAGGGTCACTGTAAATCGGAATCTACTAGATGGCGAAGAATTTTTTTTTTTGTATGCTTGTGGATGTAATCCCATTTGGGAATAGGGTTTTCTTCATTATGTTTATGAGGCCATATCAATACAGGTGTGTCTTCAGCCAGTCACCTTTGAAATATAAACTGAACTGACGAGGAAGAGAGAAGTATGCAGAGATGGGGGAAGATAGATGTCATGCCATATGAAGATCACCAGGGAGCCAAGGAATAGATACTGAAGAGACAGAGAGCTGAGAGAGAGAGACAAAGAGAGAGCCTTCCCCTAGAGCTGGCATCTGAATTTGGACTTCTAGCCTACTAACTGTGAGCAAATAAGTTTATGTTCATTAAAGCCACTTGTTTGTGGTATTTCTGTTATAGCAGCACTAGATAATTAAGACATCGTCTTCCTTGTCCATTCCGCTGTTACCTGCACTGCAGCCCTCCTGAATTTCTTATTGCTCCCCTGTACATGTTCCATCCTCATCTACCTTTTTCTACATGGTTCTCTCCCCCTGGACTTTTATTTTCTTTCTGTCCCTCTTTTGCTTCCAGCTCCCCAAAACCCTAATCTTATCTATTCTTCAAGCTCATGCTAAAATGCTACTTTTTTTTCCATGACTTGTTTCTCCAAGTAGAAGAAGCATGCTTTCCACTTTTAAATTCTCATCGTATTTTACTGTCGCATTCTTAGGACTCTTTTAGGATACTTTGATTCTAGTTATTCATGTACATGACTGTCTCTCCCTTTAGATTAAATCATCTTGTTATTCCTCACGTCTTGTATTTATCACAGTGTCTTGCAACTAGTAGGCACATGATAGATACTGACTGAATACAATATGAAATGACACTTCTTTTCAAATTGTGTGTTTGTAGTCTAAAACTTAAATCAACTTCCAAAAGCACCAGAGTCCCAGAAATTATTATTATTATTTGTACATGAAGAATCATACGGATCAGGAAAGAACTATTAATCCTTTTGCTTGCTTCTGGATACGTCAAAACACTGGAAAAGACTGCAGACACATTGGTCTTTCCCAATTCATTCATACATGTAATTAGCAGTCAGTAATGAAACATCCAAAGTAGCCCTGCGGGGCAGTGATTAAGCGCTTGGCTGCTAACCGAAAGTTCTGCAGTTTGAACCTACCAATGGCTCCACGGGAGAAAAGACCTGGTGATTTGCTCCTGTAAAGATTTTAGTCTAGGAAACCCTATGAGGCAGTTCTACTCTGTCCTGTAGGGTCAATATGAGTGGAAGTCGACTCGACAGCACACAGCAACAGCAGTGCACCATCCCTAAAGACCATGACAGCGCACAACCTAGCGGGGCCCACAGCAGTGCCTGCCACAAGATTTCCACGTTGTTTCTGGCTTAAACCTTTTTGTCTTTAGAACAGTGTGGTTCTCAAAGTATCATTCCTGGATTGGCAGCATCAACTTTACTTGGGAACTTGTTAGAAATGTAAATTCTGTGCCCCAACTCATACCTACTGATCAGATGAAGGCAAGAGGCTCAGCAATCTGTCTCAATAAGTTCTCCAGGTGATTCTGATGCCCGCTAAACTTAGAGAACTACTGGTTTAGACCTCTCTTGTTTCTCCCTTCTCCTACTGTATACCTTGCCTGAGTTCTTGACACCATCACGACCCTGAAAAGAGCATCAAGCCAAC
Source organism: Trichechus manatus latirostris (assembly GCF_000243295.1). Classification (NCBI taxonomy): domain Eukaryota; kingdom Metazoa; phylum Chordata; class Mammalia; order Sirenia; family Trichechidae; genus Trichechus; species Trichechus manatus. The sequence goes on from NW_004444051.1 coordinate 2,617,007, forward strand.
CATCTCTAATCATGGATGATTATGCATTAGAGAAAAACTAGTATTGTGACCATACCAAGAAAAAGGCAGGCCAAAGCTTATGAAGTAAAAGTGTTGCTGTTAGCTGCCGTCAACTTGGCTCCAAGCCATGGCAACTCCGTGTACAACAGAACAAAACATTGACTGGTCCTGTGCCATCTTCATGATTGTTGGTATGCTTAAACCCATTGTTGAAGCTGCTGTGTATTTTGAGTGCCTTGCAACCTAGGGTGCTCATCTCCAGCACTATATCAGACAATATTCTGTTGTGATTCATAGGGTTTTCATTGGTCGATTTCAGAAGTAGATTGTCAGGCCTTTTTTCTAATCTTAGTCTGGAAGTTCTACTGAAACCTGTCTACGATGGGCTGTCCTGCTGGTTTTTGAAATACTGGTGACATAGCTTCCAGTATCATCGTAATAGGCAAGCCACCACAATACAAAAAACTGACAGACAGGTGGTGGGAAGTAAAGTTAGATACAACTAATCAACCAGTTCCAGCATTCACCAAAATTTTTGTTTGTTTATTGTTGTAGTTTAAATGAAGTTTACATTTCAAGTTAGGCTCCCGCACAAAAATTTATGCATACAATGTTATGCGACCCTGATTGCTCTCCCCATACTATGACAGCACACACCTCCTTTCCACCCCTGACACCCCATGTCCATTCAACCAGCTCCTAACCCTCTCTGCCTTCCCATCTCACCTCCGGACAGAAGCTGCCCATTTAGTCTCTTGTATCTACTTGAGCTAAGAGGTATACTCCTCACGAGTATCATTTTATGTCCCACAGTCCAGTCCAATCCCTGTCTGAAGAGTTGGCCTTGGAAATTGTTTTAGTTCTGGGCTGATAGAGAATCCGGGGGCCATGTATTCTGGGGTTCCTCCAGTCTCATTCAGACCATTAAATCTGGTCTTCTTACTAGAATTTGAGTTCTACACCCCACCTTTCTCCTGCTTCATCAGGGACTCTCTGTTCTGTTCCCTGTCAGGGCGGTCATTGGTTGTCTAGTTCTTCTGGTCTCAGGCTCATGAAGTCTCTGGTTTATGTGACCCTTTCTGTTTCTTGGGCTAATATCTTCCTTGTGTCTTTGGTGTTCTTCATTCTCCTTTACTCTAGGTGGTTGGGACCAGTTGATGCATCTTAGATGGCCGCTTGGAAGCTTTTAAGACCCCAGATGCCACTCACCACAGTAGGATGCAGAACATTTTCTTAATAAGCTTTGTTATGCCAGTTGACCTAGATGTCCCCTGAAAGCATGGTCCCCAGACCCCCATCCCTGCTACTCTGTCCCATGAAGTATTTGATTTGTATTCAGGAAACGTATTAGCTTTGGTTTAGTCCAGTTGTGCTGACTTCCCCTGTACTGTGTGCTGTCCTTCCCTTCACCTAAGATAATTCTTATCTACTATCTAGTTAGTAAATAAAACTTACCCTCCCTCCCCACCCCCGTAACCATCAAAGAATGTTTTCTTCTGTGTTTAAACCTTTTCTTGAGTTGTTATAATGTTGGTCTTATACAATATTTGCCTTTCTGTGACTAAATTCACTCAGCATAATGCCCTCCAGCTTCCTCCGTGTTATAAGATGTCTCACGGCTTCATTGTTGTTCTTTATTGTTGTATAGTATTTCATTGTGTGGATGTACCATAATTTGTTTATCCATTAGCCTGTTGATGGGCACCTAGGTTGTCTCCATCTTTTTGCTATTGTGAACAGTGCTTCAGTGAACATAGGTGTGCATGTATCTATTCGTGTGACAGCTCTTATTTCTCTAGGATATATTCCAAGACGCAGGATAGCTGGATCATATGGTACTTCTATTTCTGGCTTTTTAAGGAAGCACCAAATCAATTTCCAAAGTGGTTGTGCCATATTACATTCCCATCAACAGTGTATAAGTGTTCCAGTCTCTCCACAACCTCTCCAGCATTTATTGTTTTGTGTATTTTGGATTAATGGTAGCCTTGTCGGGGTGAGATGATATCTCATTGTAGTTTTGATCTGCATTTCTCTAACGGCTAATGATCGTGAACATTTCTTCATGTGTCTGTTAACCTCTTGAATATCTTCTTTGGTGAAGTGCCTGTTCATATCCTTTGCCCATTTTTTAATTGGGTTGTTTGTCTTTTGTTGTTGAGGTTTTGCAGTATCTTGTAGATTTTAGAGATTAGATGCTGATCGGATGTGTCTTAGCCAAAAATGTTTTCCGGTCTGAAGGTTGTTGTCTTTTTGTTCTTTTGGTGAAGTCTTCTGATGAGCATAAGTGTTTGATTTTTAGGAGCTCCCAGTTATCTAGTCTCTCTGCTGATGCTTGTGCATTGTTACTTATGGTTCATATTCTATTTATGCCATGTATTAGGACTCCTAGCTTTGTCCCTAATTTTTCTTCCATGATCTTTATTGTTTTCGATTTTATATTTAAGTCTTTGATCCATTTTGAATTAGTTTTTGTGCATAGTATGAGGTATGGATCTTGTTTCAGTTTTTTGCAGATGGCTATCCAGTGATGCCAGCACCATTTGTTAAAGAGACTGTCTTTTCCCCAATTAATGGACTTCGGGCCTTTGTCAAGTATCAGCTGCTCATAGGTGGATGAATTTATGTCTGGATTCTCAATTCTGTTGCATCGGTCCATGTATCTGTTGTTGTACCAGTACCAGGCTGTTTTGACTACTGTGGTGGTATAATGGGTTCTAAAATCAGGTAGTGTGAGGCCTCCCACTTTGTTCTTCTTGAGTAATGCTTTACTTATCCTGGGCCTGTTCCCTTTCCATACAAATCTGGTGATTTGTTTCTCCATCTCATTAAAAA